>NC_134957.1:23821299-24124944 GCF_965638725.1 Aptenodytes patagonicus
TTTGGCCATATTGTACTAGAAACATGAGGCTGAGATGGACTGTAAATCACAGATTATTTCAAATATCAGAGAGTATCTAGCCTATGGCTGTCATGTATTCATATTGCCCAGGACTGGCCAGCCAGTTTCCTATATCTTGATGCTGCTTATAGGGAAGGGCTGGAGAGAGAAGCAGGGGGTGAGGGGAGCAGGCCTGGAGATCCCTCTGGCTTGTGAAGTGTTCTGCAGAATTAAGCAGATTGTAAACTGTCATAACTGGGCCAAATTCATCCCTGCTACTCCCTGAAATCAGCCCTGCATAGCTGATGGAGAAGGAAACCCGGCTTATCAATAGAGGTTCTCCCAGTAATATCACTCAGATGATCAGCCTCACCTTCTCTAGCATACCTGGCACGTAGCTCCACCTGTGCTACATACCTGAGACCTGCTATCACAGGGAGGGGAGAGGCAGTTTGGGTTTAATTGCCTGGAAGCTGTCAGATCCTGACTCATAAAGGGCTTGTGAGAACCTGGGGAGAAGAGATGAGTTTAAAAATTGCTCTGTCCAGTGGCCAGCATGTCGCTTCTCCCCCATGTAGGACCAAGGCATTGATGGCAGTTTCAGTTGACCCTGTTTCTCTGCTGTTATGATCCACGCTGGAAACATCCCGTGAAGTCAGAGCCTCAGTAAGGTGCCAGCCTATCTGAATCTTGGCCGTGGGCAGATCCAGCAAGAGGGAAGGACAGGCATGGGAAACAAAGAGATAACAGATGAAAGAGATGACAGTGGTATCAGGGCTAAGCAGCACACCGGAGATGAACATGGAGTGGAGCAGCCTGCAGCAAGCCAAGAGAGCAAGGTGGAAGGTTTGGAAGAGCAGAGTTGTCTATTTATCCTGTTGTGGCAGGACCCCATTTCGGAGCGGTACACTGAGGTAAAGGGTTGAATGGTCCATGCTTGCCCCTCTGCTCACCTGGCATCCAGTGCTGGGTGTGAAGCAGGTACAGAAGATCCAAGTTTCAACAGACTGTCCCAACTCTGCTCCCGGGATAGGATTTCACCACAGGCACTAATGAGAGCACAAGCAGGCCACCACTGGGTATTCCTGCAAAACACTCCCATGATGTGCTGCTCCCAGCCAGCAGCTGGGAGGAGAACAACACTCCTGTAGCAAGGATAAAGCTTCACCTCTTGCCTAAGAGCAGAGGGTGGCAGGGAGACGCATCCATCGGAGGAGTGGAGTGGAGGCCAGCTGCATTGAAGCAGGTATGTCCTTAGGATCATGTGAAGATATACCCTGAATTCAAAGCCTGGGCTTTGGGTAGATTAAATATTAATTAGATATTAAAATTTGGTGAATTTTAATAGGGGAAGGGTCTTCTCAGGGGCTTTTGGGTTGGTTTTTTTCAGCTAGGATCATGGTAAGGGAGAAACGTTGGGAGTACTTTGGGGAGGCTGTAGCTGGCAGCTGCTTTGCCTTGTGAACTTGGACTGGCAGTGCTGAACCTGATACAGCTCTGTGGTTAGACTTGCACAATTTCTTTTTTTTTTTTTTTTGTTTGTGCAGAATTAGCAACACTGAACCCTTTCAAAAATAGGTGCAAGTTTCACTAAGTTTTTGTTCCCAAGAAAAAAGAAGTTAAAACCTGAAACAAAAGGCTAACTTAAGCCTTTTGTAATGAAACATTTTCATTTTGTTTTGAAACAATGTGGGTTTTTTCCTCAATTTTCATTTAATTTTGTTTAAAACATATATAGCAGCATAACATGTAACTAAATCCCTTGGCTGATTTGTCATGATCTCGTCTGAATTTTTCCGTTTGCTGAAAGCTGTGTTCTCACGTCAAACCAGAACAATCTTTTTCTATTGTGGAAATGAGCAGCGAATAAAAAATCCTCCATCTTTTGCCTGTTCCTTAATGATGCCTAAGGAATGAGTAAGCCCATAACCCACTAATTTCCCACTCCTCTTCACATTGCACTGCTACATTGAAAAAGCAGATTACGGAGAGGGGAGACGAATGCCCCCTCCCTACACGCCAGCAGCAGGGCATGGTTCAAGACCTCTAAATGACGCCTTTGTGCAGGACACAAACCCGCTCCGGGAGTCGAGACGGGCGATGCCACCGGCTCCGCTTGCTGACGCCAGCCACGTCAGCGCCTCTCAACAAAGAGGCAGGTGTTTTCTTTGGGCTGCGTGCGGCACCGAGTAGCGTGTTGGGCCTCTTCTTTTATCCTCTTTATTTAATAGACTCAGATGGCACCTGGGGACTTGGTTTTCCTTTCCTCAAGCTAAGGCAGTCAGGAGTTAACCCCTCTTATAACAGTGGTGCTGCCTCCGTGTAACAGGCTCCCAGTCACTCATTGTATGGCTCAGGGCTCTTCCCTTCATTAGAGAGCGAACCTGTGGGTTTGGTTTTTCCCCCAGCTTTTTCCAGTCTGCGGACTGCATTTCCTATGGATACACCTTCACTGCCCAGGGACTAAACGTCCTGGCTGTAGCCTTTCCAGACTTATTTTCAGTAAGGGTTTGTTCTTGTATGCTGTCCACAGGACCCTGGGGGTTTTAAGGATCAGAAGATGAAAACTCCTGTAGGCATTTATCCTGGGAAACAGAATCATTTTGATTCTGTTACCTCCCATTAAACCTTGTTATGCAGACGGGCTTTTGTGAAGCTGTTTCTTCAGAAATTCAGTAGCTGGTTTGATTCAGCCCATGAGGGCTCTTTTGCAGTTAGGTGCGTTTGCTCACCAGGCTTGGGTTTTGTTTCTCATGGCCACAGGTGTTAATAACCCCTGTGTCCAGCATCACTGGGATTGTGATGTGACACAATCTTAGAAGTGATGTGACAGCTCTTAGAAGTTCCCCTGTTTTCTCTTACTGTTCCCAGCTAAGGGGTTTCTCACAGAGCTCTGTGCTTCTGCAAGTAAAGCACTTACATCTTCATTTTGTTTTAAGGTAAAAAGTGTGGTGAAATTGGCACATATTTGCCAGTCTACTTTTTTTTTTCCAAAAAACGTTTCTTTTTGGAGAAAAAACAACAAAACCAAAACACTCTCCAAATATTATTCTTAATGCTTGCAGGAAGAACACAAGTCCCAGTGTTGCGTACCATTTGAGACATCCATTCAGAGCTGCATGTGCAGAAATACCAACATGCAGTGACTCTGCTGAGACCAAAGAAAAAGGAAGTATGTAGAATAGAAAAGTATAATGTATTTATGCCTAACTACAGATTAAGCCACAGAAAAGATTCAGCATATGTATTCTTGGTCTAAGTCTGTGCACTGCACTGTGCACTGTGCTGCAGTATTTGTTACCCACAGACATTACTGTGAACCGTTTGAAGGTAGGTGGTATTTGAATTTGCACCCTGTTGTGCTCTTCATGGGCAGTACACGTGGCTCTGTGAGTCTCAGACTTTTTAAAATAGATGAAATCTAAATTATTTTAGCTCGGGAGAAGTCTGTAAGGAGGTGCAGGAGGAACTGAATTCTGTCCCTCATGCTACCTAGAAATTTTCCCTAGGTTTTGTATTTGACAGGTAGGTCATGGATGGATGTACCATCAAGATGGTGTCTTGAGTATTGCCTGTAGCAACGCCCAGCTGTCCCTGCTGAGGAAGGAGTCACTCCAACAGGCAGGTTTAGGCACCATGGTCAGCCTGGGGCTTTTTTGCTGCTTGTTTGATGTCTCTCTAGCAGGTCATGCTCACAAGTTTGTGTTGGTCCCATCTCTCTCACTGCCCAGGTAAAAGACCTACTGCCGTACACCACAGCTTCCTGTAAGCGCAAGTGCCAGGGCTCTGTCCACATAGAAATCAGTATATAACTGGGAAGAAATACAGTGCCTGCGCTGGCTTTGTTTCAGTAAGGAGTCAGGGCATGGCAGAAGCACAGACCTGAACAGGGTACCTGGAACGTCCCGTGATGCAGATGCAGCCTCAGTCTACCCAGCAGCAAAGGAAATAAATGGACATCTGTCTGCAGCCAGATGCAACTCCTTACTTTCCGTGACTGTTTTCAGAGGGGGATCGCTTCTCAGAGCTGGTATTTTGCAAGCCAATCTCGTATTTATTTCAGGATCCCAGGGCACTTTGCAAACATTAAGCCCGAGGCAGCTCTGTAAGGTTATCCAGGGAAAGTGTGTTAAGGGAATCATCCTTCAAAGTGCAGCCATTTCGGAGTAAACTGGGCAATGCTTAATGGTGCAACAGAGCCTGCAATAACTGTTTGGATCAGGAAGTGAAGAAGGATTATTGCTCATTTACATAACGATGGCACCCAAGGGTGCTGATTAGGATCAAGGGCCTATTGCACTGGTGGTGTGCAGACTCTTAATAGGCGGCAGTTGGCTCCAAAGGGCTCCCACTGGACTTCTGAAGGAAAAACTTCTCTATAAATAGGGAGGGAATAGGGATTTTTATTTAAATGGATTTTTTTTGTCTCAGATTTTGTAGTGAATGCTTGGGGGAAAAAATATACTCCTGAACAGCTCTGTTTGGTATCTAAACCAGAGTGACTTGGTGACTTACTGTATGTCCTTTTATAATAGAGATGTTCCTAGTCACACAGCAGAGGCATTTTGTACTCGGTAATGAATAAACAGAGGACAGAAACGTGTGTCCAGCCTGGCAGAGCTTATTTTCTAACTATAAGGCAAGAGGTAAGGGATGGATCTAGCTTGAGGCAGAAGAGGTTTGGTCTACATGAGAGGTGGAGATCTCCACATTTTGTAAGCATGGTGACAAGAGTTTGCTGCTGTGTGTTTGGAAACAGGTGATTACAGGGATGGGGAAGTCAGTGTGGATAGGGTTTAAAAAAAAAAAGTGAAAATGGGATTCTGCAGTGGTGGAGAGATGGAGAGAGGACTGTGGGACAACGAAGGACAGAGATGGTTGGGAGCTGTGTGGGGGATAGGAGTGGGAAGGGTTACAAACTCTTCAGCTGTGCCTGCTTGTCTTTCATCCAGTGCCTCAAAATCTGAGACCTGCTTGTTGGTGAATGGAGACAAGGATCCCAGAGGTTTTCGGGGGACGGCTACCTTTGCGTACCAGTAAAAGAGGAAGTGAGTGTTTTGCTGTCGTGCTCCTCTCCAGTGCCACATGCATTTCTGTGGTGCTACAGGTCTGGAAGTTCCTGTGCATGCAGAGTGCTCCCTGTCAGCAATAGGATGCTGTAGACATGGGGACTCAGAGCGCCCAAAATACAGAGGGATCTATTGCCATGTTTCCTGTCCTGAAGCATCATTTGTGGGCCATGGCGAGTCATCTGAACTGCATTCTTCCCTTTTATCTCCCATTTTGCCGCAAGTGCCAGGTGCTGGGCTAATGTTTGAGTTGTGTTGGCAAGAGGAAGCCAGGGAACAGCACGCCTCTGGCATCTTGCATAGAGGAAAGGGTTTATCCTGGGGCATTTTTGAGAATCTGTCCTGAAAAAATAGCTGCAGTGGTGTATAGCTGGAGACTATGCTCACAGCCAGCTCCAAAGATTCACAGATATCCCTCAGCACTGCCAGAAGAGAGGTTTTTCTTTGCTCCCAAACTCATGGGTCATGCTCCCAGCTTCTAAATGACTCTCACAAGGTGGAACGCTGCTTTTGGATCCTAAAACCTCCAGAAATACTACCCACTCCAGTGAAGCCTGGGACGTAACCCCCTGGGAGAAAAAACATTTGTCTTATTTAAAGTCTGGAGATGCTCAGAGCTGAGGAATTGCAGACCAAGGGAAGTTTTTTGAGTATCAGTGTTTTCCCCTCACCTGCTGAGTTCAGATCTCCAAGTTTCATTCAAGTGGCAGATAACGTTCTTGTTCTCCAGGTGGGAAGTAGAGCTGTTGGGATCAGCTACAGTCTGTTCCAGCACTAGGCAAGTGCATTTGTTTCTGTACCAATAGAGGAAATTGCTGTATCCTATGGCTGTAGCTAATAATTCCCAAATAAGCTATACCAACAAAAACACTTTTTGCCCTTGTAACTTAACATCGCGCATGGAGGTTCCAGTAGCATAAAAGCATATTTTTGAAGTGCTCCACGTTGGCTTGTCACAACCTTTCATGGGAGTAATGGTAGGCAAGTGTTAACAGCTAAAGGCACCCCCTCCAAATCTAGAACTGAGGTCTTTGAGATTTACTGCACTGCAGACTCACAAAAATTTGAATATAAAGGCAAAAATGCTTTGAAACATGTTTTGAGGTCCTATAGCACGTGTTGAAGCCTAAACTAAAATTTTGCTGAAGAAGGGAAGCTGTTTTCAATTTCTAAGCTGTCCTTGGAGCAGTGAAAAGCACTTTCTTTCCTAGGCATGTTGTATCAGTGCTCTAGAGCCAGACACCCTCTTGCTAATCCTCTCTGGCCCCATAAATCCTGTGCTTCTTTCTGCACAGCAGCATAGTTTGAGCAGATGGACTGGGATGTGGTCCCATTGCAGCCTGTTGCAGCCCGAGAAGCTATGTCTGCTGTTTCTTATTCTAACCACCAACTGCTGGAATATCAAAACATGGACAAGTACAGTTACGAGGAAGATGCGAGCATTTTCCCTGATAGTAGTTTGCCGATCTGTCTTTCTTTGGTTTGGGTTAGTGTGTCCCATGTATCTCTCTTGTTCTTGTTTCTTCATCACAGCTACTATCTTGGCATCCGTAGATGTCAGTTTATCTGGCAGGTATCACTGCCAGCTAGCATTAGAACAAGAAAATGAGCTTTAAGTTTCTCATCCGAGAAATGCTGAGTTATTCTAACTGCAGGATTCAAGGTATAACCTGGCTTGATTTGTCTTTTAATGTTCTCGTCACTGAGCAGGCACTAAGCACGCATAAGATCAGCCCAAAACTTTACCAAGCCCAGTATCCTATGTCCAACAGGAGCCTACAGCAGGTGATTTAAAAAATATGGGCAAGAAATAGGGTACTTGAATTGCTCTTTTCTTGCTGAAACCACTCAGCTTCTGGTGATCTTGTTTTGGCTGTATTGCCTTGATCCTCAGGTGAAAGGTAAAAATCGCCACTTGATAGCCTTCGTTAATGAAAGAGAAAACTGTGTTATAAGGAAGCAAAGAGCTGACTCCTCTCCATCTCTCACAGAAGGACCTTTGCACCCCTCTGCACCTGTCACGGAAGATTTGCTGAAAGTTTCATTCTGGACTCCTTTGTTATGGTGTGGGGCAGGAGGACAGCCGGCTCTAACCCCCAGCGGTTTCTGCCGGTCGAGCAGTAGAGACATCCCGATCGGTCACACTGTGCAGGTACACCATCCAGTGCTGCAGCGGGCCTGATCTGGAGCAACCAGGCTGCTGCTGCCATTGTGTGATTCATAGCTGGAAAAAGCAGGCTGGCAGAAAACATTTGCCAGTCCCCCAAAGCCAAGCCCAGTGAGCACCACCGACATGTTCCAACGCCTGTTTGTCAAGCCAGAAATATCACTGGAGTACGACGTGTTTGCTGCGGTCCCTCCCAGGATGATGTGAGCCGGGAAGAGGGAAGGCAGCGCCAGAGGAAAAGGCTTGGCCAATGTGTAGTTTCTGGCGTGTTTTTATACACATGCTAAGTGCCACCCTTCACGGCTTCCCTTTCTTTTGGGTGTATTTGTTAGGGGAATTGTGTGAGTAAGAAGCGAAGTTTCTGTTTAAGCAATAAATGGGAGACATCGTTTCTTGCAGGGCTGGCGCGCTATGCCTGCAGTATGTGCCAGGCAGACCTGCAGTGCGTGACCAGGAGCGGAGTGCAGTCCTGCACCTCCGTGAGCTCCAGCCCTTTCCAGGAATCTTTCCTACATGCTCCTAAACCTCCGCTTATTCCTTTAAAAGATCTGTGCTGCGCGGCTAATCACCTCTCAATTATGCTGTTAGATAGCTAACAGCTCTCCAGCTTCCAAATACCTCCGTTATATGACAGCATGTAGCCTATGCCTACTTCTGCCCCTGATTTGCCCTGGATCAGGGCCGTATCAAACTCTTGGGATAGTCCTTTTCCACCGCTTCTCATCCTCCACTTGCTTCAGCTTGATTTTGTCCTGGAATAGGAAAGAATATAATAAGTAGAAGAGAGCACCAACTGCACCTCTGAATTGCAGTTAGCAGGGTAGTTGTGGTCCGAATCCGCCTTGCTCAGATACCTACCTCGTCTGTAGGTAATGAAGCCACATGGCTTCTTTATGTGCAGGTCCAAGATGCTGTGATTTCTTTTTAACACAAAGTTGCCCGATTACAGCTCTGTCAGCTGTGCTCCTGCAGGCTGCAGCCATGTCTCCCACCTTTAGTATAAAGCTACCCAAGTATTTAGAGGCTCTTCATGGATACCTAGGACAATGCTACAGTTTTCATTTCTCTCTAAATACTAGGGTCAATTAGATTTGCGTGGGAAGGGGGATCTGGGAAGGATAAGAAAAGGGGTGGGCTGTCTGTTCACAGTGAAAGCCGAATTAATGTTTGGGAGTGTCTGCGAAAGGGAGAGGGAGCCTTGGGGTAGTAGCAGAGAGGTTGTTCACAATCTCAGTGCAAACTGGATGAGGAGTGGATACGCAGTAGGTAGATCTTCGGCTGAGACAAGCCAAAGGAGGAGATTTTGCCAAGAAGCAATGCTATGAGATCAGCACTCGGCATTCCTTATGGGCGTGTGGCTTCGCAGCAATATTGCAGGGACAAGCCCACCAAGATAATAACAACCTAATTTTGGATTCACAAACTCCCGAATAGGGTTGGGCATTTTTATTAATGAATAGTATAGTCACTTAAGAATCCAGGTTCAGCAGATAGTTTTGGCGAGGAAAGAATGGAGGGTGGTAAAAGCTGGAAGTTGCCCTTGATTTTCTCCTCTGAAACAAGGGCCCATCCCACAGCTTACCTGAAAAACTTTAGAGAGTGAAAAAGGAAAAGAAATGTTTCTGATAAAAATGTAATCAGGTGCTGAATTAACATGGGTGCTACGAATGTCAAAACAGTGGGTCCATTTTGAGGGGTTTTGCTTTCTTTTGTTTGTTTGTTTACAAATTAAAAAAAAAAATTGGCAGAATCTGAAACAACCAATTTTTTTTCCGGACTTTTAGTTTGTGGTTGGTTTTGATTCATCTACAGCACTAAACAATCAGTGCTCTGCAAATTCCTAACCTTAGAGCATCTCTGAGGCTGTACATTCAGGAGTTTCTCCTTGCTGCTTTACTGTGGTCATTTGAAGGAGGGGCCCAGCTGCCATCAGAAACAAGAACTAACTCTTGCTTCTGAGACAGGCAGTAAGACGTTCTCTCTGCTGTATCTTAGGGGAATAACAGACATCTCTACCAATTGAAATTTGTGAAGAGCCCTTATGTTATACTTCCACTTGACAAAAATACCAAGGTTCACCCAAGCAGCCTCAGCTGCTCTGAGTTCTATAGACTCCAGAAGGTCTGTCCCACCTGAGTGGCTCTGGGCATTTTTGCTAAGGTCTCCTCCACCGCTTTCCTCCCAGGCCCGGAAGGACGCATCTGTCATGGCCAATCCGAAGATTTACTGGTGTGGAGAACACACCCATTTGATTTTTTCTATCCTTGATGCTGATGGCTGTGACACTGTTGTGATGCTCTCCCTTCCGCATAACTTCAAAGTTTTTTATATCAGAACTACTAATCTGGTTTTCCCCCTTTTCATTTCTTCCAAGGGCTTGTTGTCTTCAAACAGTAACTGAAGGGGAAGGCGCTTCTGAGAACCATGATGTCCCTGGGTGTCAGTAAAGGTAATTCCTTTCCCCGTTCCAAGCTGTTGGGGATCTGTCCACTGTCATGGCTTTCCTTTGCCTTCTTTGCTCAGTTGTATCTGCTGTAATGTCTCTGCTCAACTCCCTCAGTGCAGTGTGTCCAAGGGTAGAGGACACCTCTTCCTTGTCTGGGACCTGCTCCAACCTGCAGCTCCAAAATTACGTGCGTTTGGCTATAATTTCAGTATCTGTGAAGGTATACAGAGCTGGAGAGCTTATAGCCTGACTGAGGTTTTGAGATGAGCAAAAGACTAATAAACTCCCGTATTATTCTCTCTTCAAGACCCTCCTTAAAATTCTCTGTCTTTGAAATATCTACTGAAAATACAGCAGGAATTAGCAGCCAGTGCAGCAGCTGACCAGGATGGCTTCTCTGTATCTCTCTCTACCCACACCCTCTTTTTGTCTCTTCTAGAGATAAAAACCAAAAGCCTGTGGGCTGGAGACCACCCTTGTGCAGTATGCAATATCCATACAGTAATGAGAAGACTGCCTTTATTATTAATAAACTCCTAATAATGTCTTACTATCAAAGGAGTGTGAAAAAGTCATACTGGGGCTACAAGTTGCTCTGAGTTGTCCCAGGAACACACCCAAGCTGTAGAATTCTGTGGCAGACTCTGAGATTTCATTTTTAAGCAACAGATGCTCACAGGACCTTTAGATGTGTATAGATGCGGTGATGCTTCCAAATCCGTAGGTAACCTGAAACAGTAATGTGGAGAAGAGTGGAAATGCCTTATTTCCACTAGGCCATAGATTTAACTTTCAATTTTGGTGCTAAGAAAAGCAGCCCTTCCCTTTCCAGGTGCTGCCCATGAAGAGTGTTACTGCTGGTCCCTAAACTGCACCCTGACGTAGATGTGGCCCTGCATAACTGTGCCTTTTAACTGCTACTGCTAATTCCACATGAGGAAGGACATTCTCTTCATTGCTATAGCTGTGTTTTCCTTAGAGATGATCCAACGTGACCAGTCATTTAATAATAATAATAATAATAATAATAATAAAAAAAAATCCTACCCCTACTATGTAACATATACTTGAAGCACATGACCGTGTGTCAGAGATTAATCAATTTACTGCATGTCAGCTGCTCAGTGATAACTATTTCTGGGCAGCCTTCTAGCCCATCACGAGCACAAGATATAGAGACCCTCCTTTCCTGGTAGCTAAATGGAATTATTTCATGTTTGCCACAGGCTAAGTGTGCAGGCAGGCAGTTTCCTTGGCTTAGATGATAAGAAGTTGCAAAGCTGCAATAACTTGTTGGTGTCTCTAAACCCCTGAGCTGTATTGGTCCGAGTGTGACGAGGAGAGCAGGCTTGATGTTTTCAGCCTTTACCAGTCATTTCCAAAATGGCAAAAGATGGAAGATAGTCAGAAATACATAAAGATTTCCTTATCTGGTCTTCATCTTACGATTTCCCCATGGGAAAACAGCTATTTCCCCCAGAAGAAAATGCTGGATGGGGAATTTCCCAGTTAAAATGACTTTTTTTTTAAAAAAATAATATCCAGCTGCAATCTGTTTGGTCCAGCAGGACTTTGGCACTCAAGGATGACTGAAGCCCTTCACATCAGTCACCTGCACATTTCCTGCCCTTGTGAGAGGCTGCTCCCCCTTCCCCAGCCTCCCATCTCCTTCCCTGCCTGCTCCCAAAATTTTTGGCTTTAATACTCCTCCCCATTAACCTGTGCTTTTTTCACGCAATCTTTTTCCCACTGGGAGGACTTGCCAACTCCTAATCCATGACCTTCTGCCATTTCCTACATTTTAATTTTATGTTTTAATTGCCATTGCTGATTTTCTCAACCAGAGAATGTAGTTGTGGTTCATTGCCTGAACAGAGACAAGGAGCAGAATGAGGATGGTGGCAGAGTTGCTGTTGGATAGCAAAAGAGAGACCATACAGGATAGGACATTTCCAGATTCGGGCCAGAACCACACCATTAGGGAGACATGGTTTGAGAATATGTTTCTGAAACTGAACTTTGTAATGGAAATGTGGAAATGAGGAACCAAAGGATGTGTCTCCTCCAACTCTGACAGGCCACCAGAGAAAGCTGACAGCTGGGTGTTTGCATTTTATGGCTTACCTCTATCGCCCAACTCTTGGCTCAGCTTCATGCCCCAGACGTATCATCCTCTCCCATAAACCAAAAAAGCCTCATGCTAGAGCTGATGTGATGGGAAATGCCAGAGGAAACTCACTGCTTTGTAAATATGTGATTAGACCACCCACTGAATGTCTTTGGTCTTCCTGAGAGAAAATGACTCATTAATGTTGAACAGTCCTCTGAAAGGAGAGAAGAAGCTGCATGAACCTCTGTAGAGGACGTGATGCATCAAGGTAAATTGATCCTGAAGTTTGGATGACAGCTTGTTTCCATCTTCCATCAGAAGTGGCAAAAGACTCACTCAGTGTTTGAATCTCTGACTGAAAGGAGACCTGTGCTCCCTGCTGTCTGCGATTTACCCCGGCTCACCTGCTGACACTGAATTCTTGCCCTTTCTCAGCAACCCTTCTCCTCTCTCCTTCCTTTCCCTCTGCCTCTCCTAGGACGTGTCATTCCATCCACTGATGAAGACCGCAGGAGGATCATTAAGCAGATGAAGGTTCGCACCACCCTGAAAGGAGATAAGAGCTGGATCCACCACCATAACTCGGACTCTGAGGATGAGAACAAGAGCAGCCCGCTGTAAGTGTGGCCACCGAGGAACGCTCCTCTTCTCCCTTCCCTTTCCCTTATCAACCTCCCATGAGTACTCTGTTCTCCGGCCTGCAGAAGAAGCACTGTGTGGTACTAGGATGTTTTGGGGTCCCCATGATGCCAGGAAATGACACTGCCAAAGGGAAGCGGTGCTCCTGTTTAATTTTGATAAATGCAGGCTGGGGAGAAGCTCTGAGAAATGGCCTTTCCTGGGAGCTGGGAATCCAGCAGCACAGGCAGATTTGAAGTCTCAGGAGAACTCCAAAGTTTTTTTTAAGCCAGATTGTGTTTCACCATCTCCGGAGTGACAAATGAAGGGGCAGACCTTGATGAGAGGGAGTTTAAGTGATAAAACAGCCAGGTCTGCATCTCCCCCTGCAGCTCGCAGGGCTGTGTCACAGAGCCACCTCTGTACCAGGGAACACCACAATCTGCACCAGCTTCTCTTTAATTAGAAACAAAACCAAGCCCAAACTGGTCTTCTCTTAGCAACTCTCTCCAAAAACTGCCATGTTCAGCAAGGCAGCTCAGCAAGATCAGAAGTTAATTATGTCATTGTGTTTTCTCTTTACTCAGGTCCGGACGGGCCGGTGGGGAATCCCCAGCCTCAACGCCTAGTGCTCCCCAGAGTGACAGGTAATTTTGGGGACCCATCCTGTTGCTTCCCTTCTGTGTTATCTCATGGGGTCGGTGCATGCTTTCACTGGTTCTTCACAAATGTCTGCTCTTTCTTCACCTCCTCATACCCACTCACTGCTGCGATTCTGTTGAACAATACAGTCCTTGAGGAGAGCCTGCATTGTTCAGTATAATGTCTTACAAACTGTGACCTTGTTGAGAGCGTGTCTTATCTCCTGCAAAGTCCAGATGGATAAATGGGTGCCTTCAAGCCCCTGATCCCACAAGATTACTGGTGCACGTCAGCTCCTGTGCTGGTGCAATAACTAAGCCTGGGGGCTCCTCAGAGCAAGCAAAGCCCCGTGTGCGAGCTGAATTTGCTTCAGGGTCAGAGCATGAGGGCTCTTCAGGAACCCAGGAGCTTGTAGGACTAATGTCCTAAAATACGAAGCTGTTGGAAAGGGCTTAGTCATATGTGAGAGCGCTTTGCTAGCTGCAGTGCCATTGCTGGGAGAGCATTGTCCTCTCCCATGAGCAGTTTCCTGCTTCCTCTCCCTTTTTCTGTGCCAGCTCTTGTCACTTCTTGTTGCAATTAGAGAGGATGGTTTCCCTGCCATGCCCTACTTCTTTCTGCCTCCCTCTGCAACATAGTGCTTTATCAGGCACAGGATAAGTAAAAACAGGGACATTTGTGACATTGGAAATGTGGCATCTGAAGGGGCCTCTTCACACAAATGTGTGAGGGCCTGAAGTTGACAGAAGGTGAGTGACAGGGAGTCCAGGACACTCAGGATCTGTTTACACTTCAAAGTGAGGACAGGCATTCATACGCCAAGCTGGACAACTTCTCGGCTTCCCTGCAGCTCTCATTCAAAGCTCAGCGCTCAGGGAACAGCTAGGCAATGGGGGTGAGATGGGCTACACCCTGCTGGTGCCTGCTCTGAGGACACTGCAGAAACAAGAGCTTGGGGCTGTGCTCAGCAGTCATTGTCCTCCAGCTCATCCCATCCAGAGAGCTCCAGAGCTAGGCTAAGCCTGTGGTGAGTTTGCATTTCTGTGTCTGTGAAGGCAACCGGATAAATTTGAGCTTGGCAGGCACCTCAAGCACGTAGCGATGGGCAGCATAAACCTGCCTCCCTGCTAAGCTCTGACCTGATGGCTGACCCTGCTTGGAGCAGGAGGTTAGACCAGAGACCTGCTGAGCTTCCTTACTGAATTATCTTGTGATCCTAAGGGCACCTGGACAGACAGGAAGAGAAGGAGTGGTATTTGGGCAGGGGTGAAGGGAGCCTGTCTGAGCTCATTTGATGGGAACCGGGTCCTTGAGGCCCATCCTGGTCCCCACCTTGCTCTCAGGAAGACGTCTCCAAGACAGCTTGAAGCAGGTTCCAGGGATGCTTCATCCTGCCCTGGTGCAAGGGGCCAGATACCTGATGATATCCCTTTCCTTTCCCTCCAGGGGTGCTATGCCGCACTCCCTTCCTGAGAATGGACCCTCAAAGGAGTCAGTGTAAAGATGATGTTTTCCTGTGATAAAACAACCAGGATCTCTACTATATCTAATTTCCCCACTCTATACCATCAATCTGTGGACTTAATTTTGAGCCAGAAAACACTGTCAGCATGGCTAATTTTAATTGGCTAACTCTAAAATTCACTTTTCTTATAAAAATCTTTTATAGAGCTTGTTCTGATGATTATTCATTTTTAAAGAATCCTTCCAAGGTTAATTTTGGTGCAGCAGCTGAGGTATCACTCAAGGCCCATTTAGGCTTGACAGCCACGTGGATGTTTCCCTTTAATAGTGGAGGTGCTGCTGTTGTTTTTCACCATGTTTCTTAATTCACTAACGTCTGTTCTTTGCACAGGTCTCCTGCCTCCAAGCCTCAATCCGGTTACCTCATCAGGTTGGTATAGAGTGGCATATATTTGGGCTGTAGGGGAAGGAGAACTACATCAGGAGCAGCAAGCATGAAAAATACTACTGTCTCTTGGGTAACTGTTAGTTAGGAACATTACAATGCTCGGGGAGTACCTTGGTGAAGAGATAGTCCGGAGTGTTTTGTTTAACAGGTAGTTTGATGGTTAACAGAAAATCAGATCTCCTCTGTATGATACAGTGATCACACACGGAAGGATTATCGTGGTATGAAAATGTTCCACCATCCTTGTGATCAGCACAGCACCAGTGATGGGGCTTGTGTGCTTCAGCTTCCTCTGATGCGTGGGCTGTTTCCCACGGAGACTCTGATGCCACCGTAATCCCAAACAGGTTGGCAAGCCCTGTGATACCGTACTCAAGCCTGTGTGTGAGCTGATTTTACCGTGTTGTCTAAGGCCAGGAAGTAGGAAGATGGGACTTTTCTTGGGATGACTCTCCCAAGGAAGGACCTTCTAATTCTCAGTGTCCTGAGCCAGCACCTTCCTCCCAACAGGGGACACAGACACTGTTAGGCCAAAGAATGGCTGCAGGCCTCTTAATTTTAGTTCCAGACTCTGTCCTGCAAAAAATATAACGTGTCTCTTTTCTCCCCAGAGGGGTGTTCACAAGAACCATCGATAAGACCTCTTCTGTGCCAGATTCCTCATCTTCTAATGAAGCACAAAAAAGGTATGTGTGTGTCTTCCTCTTCTTCATGAAAATGAGCTTTTAAATATTGTATATATTTCTAGTCATCCTTTTACTTTGGCCAGTGCTTGTGGGCTTCCACTGAGCTCCACTAAATCCCTACTAAATGCTGGAAGACGTGGCTGTTCATTTAACAGCTCCATTCAGCAGACGTGGGAAAAAGACAAGGTATCAAACTCCGTATTTTCCTCACCAGAGCATGGGAGGGCAGTTGGCTGTGAAAGTACTCACAGGTTTGGGTTTAATTTGGCAAATAGTTTTGCGTGGGGGACAAATCACAAGGAATCCTTGCAAAGCTGTAACACTCCATTTTGATGTTTTTAATGTGTGGTTTTTTGGTTCTTGGGTTTTTTTTGTTTGTTTTTTTTTTTTGAAACTTGTCTTGTGAGAGGCACTTACATTTCATTCTAGTAAGTGAGATCTAAGCATGGCTCTGATCTAAGCAGATGCTTTGTTGCACCTCAAGTGAAACCTTTGAAACCCCATTTTTTCCCCCTGTTTTGATTCATCTGGGGAGAAGGATGATGACACAAGGTGTCGTCTTCCTTCTCACTGGCTGATCCTGGGACGGAGTAGCACCATCCCACAGAAGGCGATCTGGCTCTGACAACTCACAGTGGCCCTGGAGAAGCAAAGTAGACCTCAAATCCTAGTCCAAGGCTGTGAAAAGAAGGCAAATGCTGCCCTTCAATTAAATAGCATTCCCTAAATTCAGAGAGTGGATCTTTGGGATCACCCTATTTTCCCCCATCACGTGGAGCATGAGCTCACCCGGGGAACAGGGTGGTGAAGGGTGAGAGCTCAGGAGGGTCATGTTAACAGACGTGATTTGTGCCATCTGCAGCACTGCCGTGAAGGGACACAGCCTGTGCCGTTCTTCCTCTGGCTACAGGATGACCACTGAGGATTACAAGAAACTGTGAGTGTGCAGAGGGGAGCAGCACTTTCTGTCCGTGCACAGGCTCAGCAGCACCCGAGCCTCAGTGATGAAGCCACCTCCACGTGGATGGCCAGGCATGGCTTTATCAGCTGAGCACCGCAGAGCTTTCAGTAGAAACTGAAGCAGTTCCCAGTGCTACCTCCAGGCCTGTGTGGGCCATAAGGTGTTCCTTGAACTGGTAATGGCCTTTGTATGGAGTGAATTTTATCAGTTGGTAGTAATTAAGGCAGAAACTGGAGGATGCAGCCTGGGGACTTGGTTTGCAGCATGGCTGGCCTTCCTGAAACCAGGAGAAAGGAGGGAGCTTGTGGCAGAACAGCACTGCTGATGTTTCCTACGCAGCTTTTCATGTCAAAGACTGTGGCGCTAATCTGAAATGCAGCTGAACGTTTATTATGAACCAGCCTCTAAGAATCATAGAATAGTTTGGGTTGGAAGGGACCTTTAAAGGTAACCTAGTCCAACCCCCCTGTAACCCCTATACTAAGAAAACAGAATCCTATGGGGACATGTGTACCCCAATGTGCATGGAAAAATACAAGTGTCTTCCACACTTGTCTGCAACACTTCTAGGGTCTGAACCAGCTTCCACATGCCCTTGGGTTTTGCTTGTGCTGCCTCTGCAACAGACTGCAGAGGCAGTTCCCTTACCGTGGCTCTCCCCTTCCCTTTCTATTTCAGAGCTCCATATAATGTCAAGCAAAAATCAGTGGACTTGGATGAGAAGGATGTGCCTTTTACTCCAGATGAACGTAAAAAGAGGTATGGCCTCCAGGTAACCACCTTTTTCTTGCAGGGGCAGTGACAAGTGGACTTACTTCAGTTTAACTGTTCATTACTGGGAGGGTCAGCTTGATGATGATTACAGCTGAGCCATTAGGGCTGATTGCAATAAAATAATAATAAGCAGATATTTCCACACAGAGCGCATCTATGCCCACAGGCGACTGCGCTCCCAACTAAATATAATTAAAAGCCTGACATGATTCAACCTGACAGCATACCCCAATTAATTTGGCAGCTGGAAATGGCTTGTGGAATCCATCAGCTGCGTAGCGTCTATGTGAAAAGATAGAGACGCACAAATAGCCTGGCAGTAAAGGGAGGAGCCCACCTCCCACAGCCTACGTGTGCGCCTTTGAGTCTGGACCACTCGGGGACTTGCATCTAAGTCCAGATCCAGACGGAGTAGAATGCGTCTTGTCTGTGTGGTAGATCTGCATCTGATGCAGCCAGTGTTCTTGTTGCTTTCAGTCGAGTTTCTGAAGATACTTTTCCTCAGATACAAGACTTTTACAAATGAAAACTTGGTAATTTGCCCACTGGGGATGAACCAATAAAAGTCCTTTCAGAGATCTGCACTTCTCCCTTGGTACATCTGGTGGTACTGATGTCTGTATAGACACGTGCAGTCCATGTAGCATGCCAGCCACAAAGCCTGTATCCCCTTTTTTTGTCCTGCGGTATGCAATATTGCAACAGTCCAGGTCTTGAAAAGGGGAACTCCCTCTGCCCTCCTGGAAGAGGAAGTTGTTGGGGTTTTTTTGCCTGATGCTTTATATCCATGTGAAAGTGCTGTGGCCCAGCATGAATGATACTAAAGAAAAAGATAAGACATTGTTACTCCTCTCAGCTCTGGCTGGATTTCTGCTCCCCAGAGCATGGGAGCTCTGTCAGGGTTAGCACAAGCCTCCACTGGGTTGTTCACCTATTGCCTCTTCAAGGCTACACCCAGCAGCCACTAACGGCATGAGCAGAATGTGAGCCCTTCCCTCCCTTCTAGGACAGAGGCAGCCAACAGTGTCCTGAGATGCACTGCCAGCAGAGAACGTGCTTACGTCCTCTCGGCGGCCAAGAAAAGCAACGGGTGAGTCTTCAGCGTGGAAGTGTGGGGCAGGAGACAGGGAAGAGGCTGTTGAAGGTGGTCTCACAGGGATGGTGGCCTGACTCAAGACTCTCTGAAGGCAATGGGCACCTTTCCAATGAGTGGAGAAGATGTAGCTGCCATCTCTTTAGAAGTGCCAAGGGTATCTGCAGGTTTCTGCAGAATTGGGGAAATCCTCCAGGAGTCTTGGGAAGTCTTCCTTACTGAGAGGGATGAAATTTAGGAAGAGAAAAACCATGAAAGTCCCTAATTCCCTGGGGCCCGCAATCAAGACTTCAATTTTCAGACTCAGTTCTTAATACTGCTCTCTCCAGTTTTGTTGCATGTAAGGGGAAAATCAGAACAAATATAAACTGCATCTAATATGGATCAGCTTTTTGTGACAGTTTGCCTTTACGTTGTGTTTGAACAATAGCTAGACTTACAAGATCCTGATCTTAGTTGCAGCCTCAGAATAGTTCTGTGGGGAAAAAGAACCTAACAGGAATGTGTGGATGTGTAACAGGAATGTGTGGATGTGTAACAGGAATGTGAAGGATGTGTGGGAGCTACTGGTGTTCAAGGCTCTGTTGTCCATCTCTTTCCTGGGAGGGGAAAAAAAGGCAGATTTCCAAGGTCTGTGATCTCCCAGCAGCCATGATAGTGACTTTTTTTGCAGCTCGCTTTCACTATAAATCCTTTTCCTCTTGACATAACTCAGGGTGACACAATGAGGCACCAGGAGGTTGCTGGTGCAGGAGGAAGCAGGGAGGGGATGCACCAGCAGCACTCAACTGTGCCCAGAATGAGAGAAATGCTTGGAGAGGATTTGTAAGGATGTTGAGGGTGTTTGCACTGGCTGCTAGTTCCTCTGGTGCACTGAATATCATGCGGTATGGAGGGAGGCAGGTTTGTATGCAGGAAGAAAAACAGCTGTCAGAAACGTATAAAATTAAAAAGAGCCTTTGGGGAAGGTTCTTTACTTCACATGTTATAACTAGCTGCTCTTCCTATTTTTATTTCTTCTGCTCTGTAATTTGTACATGTTTAACACACCCAGTCGCTGTCAGCTCTGCCCAAATGGTGTTACATGACCCCTTAACGCTTTGCACCATATGGGTCAATTATGGGTCAGAGACTCGGTGGGAGCTGCCCCTGCCCAAGGTGTGTCTCTACCTCCAAACTTCTAACTGTTGCCTTTACGCTTCCTTTACAGCAGCCCAACACAAGAATTTCCACCCTTGTTCGCCAAGAGGTAGGTCACTGACCCTCTGGAAGTACTGCTGAGGTTGTGCGTCTGTGTACTGTACCAGGGCTGCTCTTAAGTGCTGGGATAGGAGATCCCCAGGTGTTTTAAAGCAGAGGAGAGACACTTCCCTTAAAAAGGATGCTCTGGGTTGAATCACGCTGGCTTTTGAGAGCCCACAGTGTTGTAAACACCGAGAATACACGACTGATGATGATGCTTTGGGTTATGGGCAACCTGAAACAAGGAGAGACTCATTCACTGCCTTTCTTCTTCCAGGGAAGGCTGGTTCCAACCAGCAGGGTGAATACTCTTCAGGCTTCAGGCATTTAACTTCCAAAGCAGTCGGTATGATAGGGAAATGATGCCTAGGGCGCTCTCTGGAATTTAAGCATTCAGCTGATGCTATTTGTAAAGCGACTGTGGTAGCAAAATGCCACTGATTTGGGCTGAAGATCTCACTTCATTCAGCCGGTTGAGATGCTCACCAGTAGCAGAGTACAGGGAGCATGAGGAGCAGGAAAAATCTGCCTCTAGGGGAAACAGAGGGAAAACATAGCTTAAGGGAAAACGAGAATAAACTGCCTGAATTAGCTAGCAGTGGGGAATAGGAAACAGTGTGATATTTGTCTCTCTTTTTGCCTTTTGAAAGAATTGAGATAGAAGAAGAGGAAGGACAGCAGAGGAGTCCAACTGTGTCTGGCTCATGCAGGTTTACACCAGATGACAACAGGTATTTACCTCATCCTGGAGTAGTGTGTTGACTGTCTTTGATTTTAGGGTGCACTGATTTGCCATCTTTGTAGATAACTGCATTTATGTGCAAGGTAGCAGCTATCTGAACACGACTAGGGATGAAGGTTTTTCAAAAGAGACTTCTCAGAAAATCCTGATTGCCCCTTTCTTGCAAAAAGGGAAAGATCCAAAATGAAAAATGAGGTCAGCTAACTTGGTGAAACAAATGGGCAGGCATGGGGACAGGGCCAGAGTGTCATAAAGTACCCAACTGACAGCCCTGGAGGGTGACAAACTGCTTTTAACTACAGGCCAACTCTAATGTGAGTTGTATGGTGTAAACCTGCCACTGAGCCCCTCTCCTGATCACACTCCGCAGCCCAGTCAGTCCTGTCTTCACAAGGTGCTCATAAGCCACAGGAATGAGCCTGGCAGCACTTCTGGAAAGACAACTCACAGGAGGAGTCAGAGCAGGTTTAGATGAGCTCACCTACCCATCAAGCAGCCATTAGATAGTAATGATTTTCTTTTACTAGCAAACTTGGCTGCGTGAACTGACCCCATCACCTAGACACGAAATACTCAATATCTCATTATTTCCAGTCCCCTGAGCCAGCTCTCTGCTTTTGTTAGACTTTAGATTTAATTATTCTACCATGATAGCAACAGATAGGTGTGACCGGAGAGGCTTGAGAGGTTCATTATCTTTAAATTGATCTTCGCTTTGATGGGAAAAGTTAGCCTCATTTCAAGCCCCCAGCCCCCTTCACAGGCTACTGTGAAGCCCAAGTATATGCAGAGCCATACGGAGCCGTGGCAGACAGGCCAGAGCGTTCTTGCCATGGTATGTGAGAGCTGGGGACAGGTTGTCTCTGGTGTAAAAGGGCAGCAGTGACAACCTCCCCTAGCCCACACTGGTCAGGAACAGCTGGCACATGGTGTGGGGCTGAGTGAGACCAGTATGCAGAAATGTTTGGCTGAAATGGAAATATTTGCCCTAGGAGGGAGAATCCTTCTCTGTTTTCAAGCAGATTCATTTAATTTGGGATTCAGCTCTCTCTTCCTGCTCTGAGGGGTGGCTTGATGCCAGGCAGCAGCATTATTAGCTTCTCTGCCACTCTGGTCCTTAGTGGGCCCAGCAGGGAGTCCAATAAATGAGGTCTTTCAGCCTGAAATGCTTTATTTTCAGGATGAAGGAGCTGCCTCATGAATTTTGGTAGCAATTTTGTGCCACTGTGGTGCAGGTTTGAGGCAAGGCTGGGAAGCAGTTACCCTCCCTTCCTCGCATATTACACACGTGCACATAGTGAAATCAATTTTGTGAATGCACTGAGCTTTAATCTATACATTTGGGGAAGTTGGTTTTTAGTGCAAACTCAAGCACTGGGGATAGAAACAGCTCCAGCTGTGTTAAATAGGAAAAGCCAGTTTCTAAAGACCGAGCCTTTCAGCAGAAAGGCAGATAGTAGTCCAATCAGTGCAACAGTGCACAGGGACAACTGCGTGTGTGAGTCCTTGCACAGCAGGGTTTGGCCTCACTGCCCAGGAAGCAGACACAAGAGCTGTGGGCCAGAAAGCAGGATGTGTCCCCCCACAGGAGAAGGCACCTAAAAAAATCTTCTGTCTTTAATGCTTTGTTACTTTTTTTTTCTTTTTTTTTTTTTGTCAGTACTAATGGGCTAAGAAAAACCACTGCTGGGTCTTCCTGGAATGAGCCAAAGACAACAGCAGTGTCTCCCTCCAGGTAAGTTTTATAGCACAGCCAGGATGTCTTGGACATCTTTTGTGGCTGTATCAGCCCACATGTAGGTCAGAGACTTCTGTGGGCACCCCTCTGGGAGGTGAAATGAAGCAAATTTGTCAGCCTTGTACATGGGAGACTTTTCTTAGATGCAGGCAGCTGTTTTAAAAAGGTTTGATGTCTGAAATCCATGTTAAGTCCTGCAAGGATCTGATAACATCCTGATAGAAGTGCACAAAACCTGAAAGGAAAAAACCAAACATGCTGAACTCTTTCTCGCCAAATATGTGTAGGGGAATAATTTTCAGTTACTTTCAACTTTGTCTGTTTGATTGAATTCACGACTGTAGCATAACAAATGTTGAGATGGTTTTCCACAGCACTGCAAACAGCGCTTTGGTTACTGACCTTGTTCTGTTATTTTTGTTCTTTGTGTATCATTGGCAGAAGGTAGATATTCCTGGCAATATCAGTGTTTTTAATTTAAAAATTGCTTCTGAAAAGACAACTTTGTAAGTCAATGTATTGAAAACAGTGATGTTTGTTTTCCATTTTATTTATTCACAGAAAGGAACACTTCAATGCAGGAAAATTTTGGCCAACTGCAGTGGGGAGCTGGTTTGTTCAGGAATGACAGCTTTTTTCTTTGCCTTCTCTTGCAGCCCTGAAACAAGCAGTAAGAGCCAACCAACCACATCCTTGAGTGAAACTTCAGAGACAACCTCTACTTCTACTGAAATCAGGTAGGTCTGTTGGCCCTGCATCATCCTAAAGCTCCACTAAGGATAGCAAGGGGCATGCTGCAGTGGAGAGTTTGGCTCTGCTTGGTGGTATTTTCCCAGATACATGATTGTTCTGGACACAGTGCAGTCATGGAACAATAAATGCTATAGCATAGGGAATCTAAGAAAGCAGCACTTTACAAAAGCGTTAGCAATCTGGGAGGAAATACACCCAGATGGAAGCTGTGGACCTCCCACAGCTTGAACATTACTCAGTCCTTTCTGATGAGAATATGAGCCCAAAAACTGCAGACCTAAACTGATCAGGCTTTAATTTTAATCCAGTCCCTGCACTGTACGTAGCACACTTCCAACAAGCACTTTGCCGTACAGTTCCTATGCCTCACGTTGTGACCCCTCATCTCCCTACCTAACCGTTCTTGCTGTTTTGCTTGCAGAAATGGTGAAAACAGACGGGCCCCTAATGGGAAATCCTCATCTGAAACTGTGTCACAGCATGGGAACGGGTAGGAAGTTAAGAAAGGCTGATCTGTGCTGCGGAACATAAGGCGTAACCCTGCTTTTTGCTCAGAAATAGTATATACCTGCTAGTGGTCTCAAACAGATGGGATCTTTCCAGTTATGGTCCTGGGCTGCACTCCAAGAGCATCATCTGCTGGCTAGGCTGCAACTTGTCAGTTTTCTCTACTCTTCCTTCACCTCCCTCAAGGGTTCTCCTCTCTGGCTCAGTCCCTAAAGAGCCTACTTCATGCATTTCTTTTCTTTTTCTTTTTTTTTTTTTTAATTACACCGCTCCAATTGCCCTCCCACTGCCGTTCCCTGGGGAGCTTCTTCCACCTACAACGGATGTGTTGAACTTCAGTTGCTGGTGGCTCCTGCTAACATTGGTTCTGGTCCTCTGCACCCTGTAGAAAGTCTGAAGGGGTGGCTGAACAATGGGAAAGTGTAAAAAGCTCTCTTTTATGGAGGAAAACCTAAGAAAGAAGGAACTGATTGTGAACCTAAAGGCATGGGTACAGGTGCTGGACACGTTAAGGGGCAGAGCTCTGACACTGTGTAGCTGCACAGGTGAGACAGGGGACTTGCAATTCAGGGCAGGGAAGCTTCTGGCCCTCCTGAGAGAGATCACTCCCTCTTTGTACGCTTATGACCAGTAGTCTTTATCCTCTGGACTGTACACAGGAGCATTTCAGATTTTTAAAACATACCCCATATTAGCAGGGCTCTTTTTGTTCTCAGTGTTACCACTCTGAATTTTTGGCTGTGTCTAGACTGCAGTAGGCGGAGTTGTACATGTGGCCTCACCTTTCGCTCTGTTGTGCTTAAGCACCTGTAGAAGGCTTGGATTCACCAAATGAGTTTCTGTTGCATATACAGTTAATTGCAACTCACTCTCCACCTCCATCAGTGAAGATAAAGCTAGAAATGTTCCCAAACCAATATCTCAGGCTGAAGCAAAGTCTAGAGTGCTTGAGAAAAGGTAGAGGCTGGACTATTGTCATGGTCATTCAACTGAGGCCCATAAATATATCCTTGTATGTCATTGCAGGGACAGCCTGATTACAACGCGCTCATTGTGCTTGGAGTCATTTGGGTCACGTAGCTGCTCCTAATTGTGAGGCAGTCTCTCAGAGAAATTAGAGGATGCCTCATTACTTAAGCCACCTAAAACTGCAGAGAGAGTAATTGGCAGGGAAGGAAGGAGACAGATGGACAGCTTGACAGGTCTGGGGGAGTGAAGGATGGGTGTAGGGTCCGGCTGGTGGACCTGTAGGAAGGCCTTTCTGGCCCATGAGCAGAGAGAGAGCAACTGTTGTAGGGTACTTACGCTCAGCCGAGCAAAGGGGTTAGCAGTCCCTCACTGCAGGGAGCAACACATCTCTCTAAGTAACCCATGAACTGCAGTCAGGCCCACTGTACTCGGAAGGTTGGCCCTTACTGTCCCGATATATTGAGCTAGCCCCATTTTGTGCTCCTCCTAACTAAATGTTAGTAGGCTGTTCTAGGATGATACAATATCAATGCTGTCAGGTCATATTTCACGGGCATTTTCCTTTTTCTAGTGACAAACCTCTGAAGGAAAAGTCTGAGCCGTTCCCATGGGATGAACTGGCCCCCAGAGCAACCGTGGCTTCCACGAATGGAAGGTAGAGTTAGTGTGAAATTCCTTTATTGACTTGAACATTGTGCAAATCATAAACTGCTGCTCTTGAGCTGTCTGGAAACTCTGAATGGATATTTACTGATGGAAAAACACAGTTCAATCTGTGCTTTGCAGAACTGCAGCAGTTTCTCTAATATTTTATTTAAGAAGGAGGGAAAAAAGAAAACGCTACCCTCTTCAATAAAATTGTTTGATATTTTGTTCCAGTTTTTTTCTTTTGTTTCCATAATATAAAAAACAATCACTTTTGTGGGTCATTTCTGCATTTTTCCGGGTTTATTCCCAAATGTAAACCAATTCTGGAATGTAATTTTTATTTTTTTTTTACAGTATAGAGAGGTTCCCACTCAATGTCTCTCTAGGCCTCCAACCTCCACCTACCTAGTCACTTTTGCAACAAGAAAGCCCCTAAAAAAAGCAAAACCAAACCAAACCCCAAACACAAAAGGAAATTGCACAGCCTGTAAACTGTCTGGCAAACCGAAAGGTTCAGTGGCGAGGAAAAGCTGTGTCCTGACTCTAAGGTATTGTGGAAAGTAGTTAAAGATCCCATAACCACAGGCACCGCACTGTAGCTGAGCTGGTTGTTGTCTCCAAATGCCCAGATGAAATCCACCATCACGGCTCTGCTTGCCTTTTGTGTGTATGAGAATCACCTGCCCCCAGCCTTCCAGGACCTGTCCTTGGCAGGATCCTGCCCCTCCCGTGGGCACCAGCGTTTCTGGCACACAACCAAGCTGATAGCCAGTGGATCTCCTTAGCTCGGGCTCCACACTTTGCTGCTCTTCACCGCTGCCAGTGGCCCTTGCTGGAGGCACACCTCCCGCTCTAGAAAACACTGGTTTAATTTGGTCCAGAAACCTCTGAGTTGAGTCTGAGGGTACTTCTCAGCGATCCACTGAAGGCGACTAAAACAACTCAGCTCCTGCCTGTTCCATGGCAGCATGTGGCAGTCTCTATGGCAGTCTGTTTCACAGCTTTTCTGGGGAGTCTGCACCCTCGCTGGAAAAAAAATTAGAGATTCACAAATCAAGAAAGGTTGCAACTGCGAAGAGCAGTGGCTGTGCTTCTGCCTGCCCGAGAAAGTGGAAGTGAGGAAGGAAAGGTATTGCTCCTGTGGTATGCAGAAGAGGAGAAGTTCAGTGAGAGCTGTTCACTCATGGGCTGTTCACTGCCCACAGCCTGGAAACAAGAAAACAGAAACATACGGTTTTGGATCTAAACACCTGAAGTTCCCCATTTTGTCAGCTCCCCTGAGACAAGGCAGAGGATGTCAGGGCCATTCCTGCCCTTCTGTGCGTGCAGATGGAGGTGCCTGTGTTGCAGCTGTGGGCTGTAGGACATCCCACTGTTTTTGGAAGAGTCCTGGCTTGAATTTCCAGATGACCCCATACCACTGGCATCTGTCATATGTTGATGATGTTCAGAGTTACTAAATGCTCCTTTGTACTTCATACGCACTGAATTTCCCCAAAGTTTCTTGCCATTTTTTCTGTAGAAATATACTGAGGATCATCTCTGGGAAGTTTTAGGGATTTCCTCCTCTCTCTTTTATTAAATGCATAAGAAAATAATTGTAGAACATTACCTAAACCAAACCAAAGATGCTTTCTAAAGTTGGTGTCTCTCCTTTTCAGTTATCCTGAACATGCAGAAGCCAGCAATGGATTCTACCCACCAAAGTACGTGTAAACCTATTAACAGTGTAAAATTCACTTTTTCTTCTCGATTTAAGAGTGAGAGGAGTCTTTTCCTGTCCTAGTACTGCCCTAACAAATATGTTCTGGGAGCAGCGCTTGCATGCACTTGCAAGGAGGGGTGGACCTGATCCACCAGCTCAAAATGGACTGAGATCTTTCAGCTTCTTTCCTTGCACTAGCGTGAGTTGGTTGGATTTGTGTCTCTGCCCTTCAGGTCTGCTGCAGGAAATTTACCGAGCTAAGCAGGAAGGAGGAAATGATGTTATGTTTGAGACAGGAAAATCTCATGTTTGATATTTTTGCTTCTTGCTCTGTTCTCCAATTTGCTAAGCTTCCTTCTGTGACCCACGAAACTCCCTCTCTTACCAGGTCCAACTCTGGTTGCAGGGACGGACCTGCAGATGCTACAGACAAGCTGCACCATCAGTATGAGACCTCTCGCTACCCAGATGATGCAAAGTCTGAACCTGCAAGGTCAGGGCCTGGTGCTGGTACTCACAGTGCTGCTCGCAGAGGGCAGACGGGGGAGGGGGGGAGAATAAGTAACTCGTCCAGAGTAGAGTTGGAAGCAGAATCCAAATTGGGCAACAAAGCAAGGGGAGCCAGAAAATCCTAGGTGGCTAAACAGTGGGAACAGCGTTCTTTCTGTTCACTGTTACATACCAACTTCCTTCTACAGAAGCAGCCTGGGAGCAGGTACAGCAGCTTTATCGTTGCTTTTAGCATTGATCTCAAAAGTGCCTTCATTCCACATGCTTTTTAGAGCGTGCTTGCTCCCCTGACAATGTCAGAGGTGCAGAGTCAGGAAAGAATTGCTGCTGTTGACACCAAACACACTAATCTCACTGAAGCTGCTTTCTTCACTTACTGTAGTCCATTATTTTGGGACTTGACTCCATGTATTGGCCTACCAAAGGACTTGAGGTGAGAAAATGTTGTCTTCAAACCTCCCAGCTGAGATGAGGAGGATCACAAGGTTCCCAGTAGGATGGTATAAAACCCAAGACCTAGAGCTGCTGCTAGTAATGTAGGAACGTCTTCCCCAAAGTTATTGATACTGTGCTTTGTCCCAGGTGCATGATCCTGTGACAGGCCAGAAAAGACATGTGTCCAGCCAAGACATGTGTGAATTGAGGCCAAGTAGCTGCATTAGTTCCACTAACAGCCTCTATTCTTCTTGATTAGAGATAGTGTAAATGTTTTTTCTGAAGGCAAATCAGTTCTCTGAGAAAATTACTTTCTGTTCCCTGGTCTTATATAAAGTGCAGTGTTGTTATTTCATATAAGTCCCCCTTGAAGCCTTTGGCAAACTATCAAGCTGTAGATTCCTTCCTGTTTTTGACAGGTCTAGCTTGCAGTCTGATGTCCCTTCTCCTCCTACTGAGAGAGCCCATGTGCATGTGGAGGGGACAGAATATTCCTTTAAAGGGTAAGAGTGGGGTTAATTTAGTGGGCATACGAGTAATACTGAGGATTAAGGGAAATCTGAATGGACAGGCACAGAAAGAGGCTTCTTTTCACAGCTTTTGTCCCAAGGATGAAGGCGACTGTGCTGAGGTTTAAAGCGCAGCTTGCAAAATAAACCAAGAGGTTTGCATTGCATCTCTCCTCCATCTTTGATATGAGCCAAGCACCCCAGCTCTTTTTTTCCTCTTGGTGCTTGTGTGCTTGGTGGGGTTCAGTCACTACTTTTTCATTCGCTGATAATCCAGTGAAATGCTACAGTGATGCTGGAGTGGCAGCAAGGGAGCTGAAAGGCCGCTGAAATACACTGAAATGCAACTGTAGTCTAAATGTGGTCCCTAGAGAAAAATGCTGGTGCGGGACAGCGAATGGTAGAGATTGACACAAGCCTTGCCTGGTGAGCAGACAGTATTCACTAGTGCAATGATTCATGTGCCAGTTGTTAAAGATGTAATGGGCCGTTCTTTGGTTATCAGATCTGTCCTGGGCTACGAGGAGAGAAGCAGCACCCGAGAGAGCAGATACACGAGTCCTGAGGTCCCAGCATACAGCAAGCCTTGCAGGAATGAAGTGACGTAAGGACCTGGGGTGCTAACCCCATGTTTGCTAATGTGTTCTTTCTCATTGTTGAAAGCCTTGGAAATACTGATTGCACGATATCGAGCACAAGAACAAAAGCATAAGGACCATTTGTCTAAGCAGCTCTAAACTGCTGCTCTCTCCAGCATCCACTGAAGTAGTAAATTTCCTACCGTGTTCACTGAAGACTAACCACACAGCAAATGCAGTTACATTTCCCCATTTCTTCCCAGCAGCCCCTAGCCTTGCTGCATGTGGCACGGTTCAGCTCTGATCTCCCTCCGACTCCACTTGTCCTGTGTTTATGAGTCTGGACAGGGATGTCTGCTGCATCCTGTACCAGTCCTGGGGCGGGATATGAGTGTGCATCACCCACTTCTTCTCCCTTGCCTTCTGCAGGGAGAAGGCCAAGGTACAGAGCCAGATATGAGCTGGGCAGTAGGACAATTGGGGTGCACTCCTGGGAGTCCATTTGCATGGACTGGTACAGCTTTTGAGTACTTTGGATTTTGCACCCTAGTGCAGAGATGGCAAAGGTCTCTCAAAACTCACAGGAAAAACAGCCAAACAACTATCATCATCATCACTTCTACAGCACTGTATGCCCTAAAACCTTAGGGGAGGCAGCCACAGTGCTCCCCTGGAAGGGTTCCTATCCCACTAGATAAGCAAACAGAAACCCAATGAGCCAAAAAACTTGCAGTGAGGGAGGAGTCACTTGACTCCCCCATCAGGAGTCTGCTGAGGAAAGAGAGGTTTTGCTCTGCAGTAGTTGTTCAGACTCCCTCTATTGCCACAGGTGAGGAAAAAAAAAAGATCCTTCTAGAAATGCTGAATACTTTATCCCACCCCTTTTAGACATCTCCATTGAATGCCTATTTCAGATGCTGACTGTACATGGATGGCTGAATTGCATCCTGAATTAGCAGCAGGACTAGGAATAGGCCGCATTTCTCCCCAGTCAAACGTTGTTCGGACATCCATGTCTTCACCATCCTTCCTTGCTGGCATGACTTAGGTCAGGTTTCCTTGGCTAATACTCCTTGTCTGGAGCAGTATTGTCAGGCAGAAAGCTCCCGATGGCCCTTCCGTTCCAGGGGAAAAGGCAGAGCTAAACGGATCTGTTGAGCATTGAGTCTCATAAAGCACAGCTCCGATGCAGCCATTTCCCAAGCAATTCCCTCAGAGTCCACCTCTGTATGCTGGCATGACTCCTTCTCCAGTAGGTCCAACTCTTCTCTGAGAGACAGCAGCATCGTTACTTCAAAGGCCCAGTGCAAAGTCAACGTGCATCTTGAGAAAAGGGAGTCTGAGCTAGAAAGGCAAGGGGAGATGAAGCTGTGTTGAGTGGTATCATTGGATACACTGAATGAGTGAGTCTGGCTACAAAAAAACCTTCAGAGTATTGGACAGGGAGGAACATTTCAAATTCAGCCTCAGGTATTATCAGACACTGTATCAGATGTGATGCCTCTCCTGGCATACACATCCTGATGTATGATATAGCCACAGTAAATAATCCAATACCCTGTAAGTCTACTTTCATGCTAGAAAGCAGCATGTTTGTCTAGAGAAAACATAGTTTGGACTGGTATTTTAAAGAACTAATTTCAGCGTGTGAAAATGTTGCTGCTTGACCCATCCATGGAATTCCAAGCAGTTAAGCAGTGCTTTGTGCCGTGCTGAAGTCAGTGCTTCATTGTGCTGGTTACAGCTTAGCCCTTGGAATATCTTCCACCAAAGCCTTGTGACTTTCTTTCTTCTTAGTGTGCGCTGAACTGACCTTTCAGGCGTTTGTGCCTGCCAGCCACGAGTGGGGTTTCTTTTCCTTTGCCAGGTCTTCCCAAGATTTCAAAGAGGGGAACACCCCTAGAGAAAGGGGGCACGAGAGCACGCGGGCCTCAGATGACTATAAACCAGAGCTGATCCAAGAAGGGTAAGTGGTCAGTAGGATTCACCCACAGTATCTATTCACTTCGTAATTCTTTGTCTTATTCTGTTCCCAGTGTAACTGAGACCACAGAACAGCTCCTCTGCTTTGCACCCAGGAGTGAGGGCTTTATAATGGCACATTACAGCAGGCAATCCCACCCATACCGATGGAAAAAGCCAGTTGGATGAGAGAGACTCACACCGTGTGTGAAGCCCAAGAGACAGTTTCTGCACTGACAGCATGTGACTTAGGTCCTTTGGCATCAGCATAGTTCCCTTGGTACTACAGTGGCAGGCAGTAGCTTCTGCTGCCCAGAGATCTCAGCAAGTACTGTCCAAGCATTTATGAATGCTGCAAAATCATGCATGAGTGTGTCCTGAGGTGTTAAAAGCATCTGTCAGTCCGAGGAATTCTGACACGAGTGCTTTCTCCTGTGCCTAACTCTTTCCTTCTGCGACAATCTCAGATGAAAGGCCTTTAGCTGCGATCCTGCAAGCTAGAATGGGATTTGTACACATGATTCCTGTCAGATCTGGTACCAGGGCAGTTTGGAATAGCTCTGGCCAAACAGTGACTCCTGCTCCCTGCCTGATGGCTCCTGTCTAGGGAATGGATGTCTAAACACCCCAGCATGTTTTTTCTCCACTGCCTTAAGCACAGGTCTTTATTTTAGGTTTTTGGACTCAAACAACCATACTGAGAAGGGACAAGAACCTCCTGACCATGATGTCCACCCAGAGACTCCCAGGTCGAAGGAACATGCTGAACATGAACTCAGCATGACTAGGTAAGGAATCGGATAATTACCCTCCCTGCCTTTTCCTGTAGGATGAGGGTTAATTCCTTGTGTGTCTTCCCCCACACACATATGCTGATAAAATCTTCTCCCAGGCTCCCCTTTTGTGCCTGATTCTAGTGCTGCTTCTACTGAGTGAACCTTTTACCATGGTTTTATATGAAAGCCTGGGAGAAAACATCCTCGTTAGCTGGAGGCATCAAACACTGTCTAGCTGGACTGCCAGGAGTTGCTGCCTAGACCTTAAATTTGGAAGCAGAGACTGCCTCTTAGAGACGTATGCCAATAAGCAACCTAATCTGGCATGGGGTAACACCTCCGTGGTAACGCTGGGTCTCATTTCCGAACTTACCCAGTCAGCGTCAGGTCTCAGGCTGTACTCTGGTCACCCTGACACAGGACCATTTGCCTTCCCACTGACCTGTGACTCCACTGGGTTTGCGGTGGCTGTCTCGGTGCCTTCAGCCTGCCTCGTGCAAAACAGTGCAGGGCTAAATGTCCAAATGGAAGGACTTTGTGGACTGATTTCTTTGCTTTTGTCTGTATTTTCCCCCTAAATTTGAAGAGTTGAGGCTCTTGGTCAAATTGGGCTTCCTTATGCATGTGTTTCAGTGAGCAACCCGTTCTTCAAATCAACTTGAAAACCAGACTGCTCTTCTCCCCCAGGTCCATGCCGTGCTCCAAGGACAGCGCTAGTGGGAGCATGGACATTAACAAGGGGATATCGCCCTGTGTGCAGAGTGAAGAAGTCACTTCAAGAAGGCAAGAGAAATAATGGGCTTGCTTTTTCTGATGAGAGAACATGGGGAATTTACTGCAGGTGGTTCTGGAGAAGGGACAGAGGATGCTGTGTTTGGGGTTAGGAGTCACCAAGCTGAGCTTTCTTCATGAGTGCATGGAGATACATAGTGAGCGGTGGGACAGCAGAGTGTGTGGTTAGTGAGGACTGTGGAGGAGGGAGCTCAGGAAGGGGCGCTGGGAAAAGCAACAGCGAGAGAGCAATGGCGTCAGTGTCCTGTCTTCCTGGGTTCTTCTGACAAATGGAGCTATCCTGGATGTACCACAAATACTCCAAATTGTAGTTCTTCATCACGCAGGGAGGCAGAAGGAGCTGTTCCCAGTCCCCAGGGACGTGAGTGGAAGTTAGACTGCTGAAGAAAAAAGTTGCAGGGAGAAACCTTCCCCTTTCTCTCCCGTACCCCCCAGCAAAGTGACCAAGATGGATAAAACCCCGTCTGTGCCCCCAGTCCACGGACTTCCTTTGGATAAGCCCTCAAGCTTACCAAGTTACCGAGAGAAATGCAGAGTCCTGATCTGAGAGTCTAGTGCTTCCAGGTGCAGTGACTTTGGATCAGACTTACCAAGGGAGCAGTCAGGAGTGCTTCTGCAGCATCACTCCACTGGAGGACTTGGGAGTTATCTCCTGCTCTTTTCAGTAAATTGATTTTGAGCCTGAGCTCCTGGACAAACACGTCTTCTTTAGGCACTTAGAACATCCCAACCTGAATGGGAATCTATAGCTCAGTGAACATTAGTGTTTTGCCAGAAGTAAGAATTTAAGGTATCTACCTGTGTTGCAAAAGAATCAAAATAAATTGATCTTGCTTTCACTTGGGTGTCAGTACCCATCGTTTTCTGGCTTACCCCCTTGGTGAACTTGCAGGGATCGAATTAACGCTGGTGAAGGGAAGCCCTCAACTAGTAGCAAGTAAAGTGTAAAGTGTAAGGGCTGCCTCCTCTTTCATCAACCTCAATGTTTCAGGGTAGGATCTTTGAAAGCATTTTGAGAATTAATTTCTTAGTCTAATTAAATGCAGTTTTGATGCAGGAATCCAAGCCAGTTTCAGATTTTCTACCGGGTATCAGAATTCCTAGAGGGGTTGGTGTGCACAAACATATAAAACCAGATAGAAAAAGTGAACAAACTTTCCCTAGATTAATGTAGACAGGTGTAAATCCAGGGTGGCTCTGCAGTGGGTTTATCTAGTGGATACACTTCTGAGATGGTACCCAAATGAGGCCAGCTCATGCTCTTAGCAGTCTGAAATGTAACGTAGAGGTACTGGATAACCCATAACGGTCATAACTAAATGACCAGAGTTAAAATGTCAAGTTCGGAAAGAATAAACAGGTAACTTGGGCTCATCAGGAGCTTTATTTTTCTTTCCTTTCAGCCTTATTTTTTAAGAGATCTGTATTTTCCCTCTGGTTTTTTTCACATCTCTTTGGATTATCTGGCATATTCCCATGCAGGGATATTGTACTTTTCTTGAGGCAGGAGATTCACCAGGGGTTGCATCTACATCCTACAGTAATTCTATGCGCAGTGGCACTTCTGCAGACTATAATGGTCTTCTGTCTTGGCAGGCCCAGTGCTCTACCTAGAGAAAGCAGCATCACTCCTCCAGAGACCCAATGTGCAAATGAATCTGACCCATGCCGGGAAAGGTACGGAGCCAGGGGACGGGGCATGCTTTACTGCTATCTCGCACATCTTGTGTTCTCCCTGTTCAAAGGCATTACAAATGCTCATTTCTTGGCTAGTGAATTCAGAAACCAACATAATCATGATGTTACTGCATTTACTCAGTTCAGAAACCAACATAATCATGATGTTACTGCATGTACTCACCGCAGTGGACAGGTTTAGACACAAGTGCTAAAGCTGCTAACAGGCTTTTTCCTCCCTGACCAGGATCACTCCGGCTTATGAAGAACAAACCTGCCCCACCACAGAAAGTCACCATGAGAGCCCAGGAGACTGGAGAGACAAAGAGCCTAACCCAGTGGGAGCCAGGTACAGTGGGACTATCCCTTTGTTTCTCCCCGTCACTGGCTCTCAAATCCTCATCCTTTGCCACTCCTTCTTCTTGATACAAACCTGGCTGAAGTCCTGGACCTATGTAAATTTGCCCAGTGTATGCTAATTACATGATACTGACAAAAGGAATATTAGGTTTAGGATTCCACCCACATATGGTTATCGATATTCATTTCAGTTAACAAATTAACTTAGACGACCGCTGAATTTTGCAGCATTTCATTGTGCTGGGAATTCAGCTCATGAGGGGAAGTAGTATAGGCCTCTGCCGTTTCCCCTGACCTTAAGAACCTATTAACAGCATGGTGTCCCAGGTTTTCCTTATTGCCAGTAGAAAGAGGCATGATCCAGCCTCGGCAAATTCTGAACACCTGTGTGAGCTGGTCATAGCAAATACAGTCACTGGCTTTATGGTCAAATTGGCTCTAATTTTTTAGCAGGTCTAACTTCAGCTCAAAAGAGAGTGCTCTCAGTGCATATGAGACCCAGCATCCCATGCCACTGTACGTGGACCGCCAGCCTTTTAACACCAGCGTGTCAGCACCCAGTCACAGGATACCATCCTATGTAGACAGCCAAGTATTCAGCACCAGAAGGTAAGGGTTTGGGGATGGGATGCAGAGACAAGGAAAGCTGCTGGCACAGAAATATTTGGCAGAAACTCTGGTCCAGGTTGTATGATCACTGCATCAAGAAGCGAGAACAGGATTTTGTTCTCAGAGGGAGCAACAGTATTGCCAGTAACACATTGTTCCATTGTATTAATGGAACAAGATCATTTTTGGACCTGAAGGGCTGAAGAAGGGATTCAGGAGATCTGAGTTGATAATTGCTCTGTAACACCGGAGAGCTTGGCAGGTTGTGTTCAGACCACCTACACGCTGCCTGGAAACCTGACAGATGTGTAGAGACCACATCTGCTTCTCCTCTGTAACTGCAGAGATGATGATTCAGGAGCAATCTGGTTTTTATTTCTCATGACCCTCAATGACATAAGAGAAGAGTTGTACACTTACAACTACTATTTATATATACATCTACATTCATGTGATCTGAATGGAGCCTTCACCTCTTTTAGCATTTTCCAGAAAGTTGGTGTCACAAAGCTCTCATTTGCGTTTGGAGGCATTTGTAGACTAGGACTAGAAAAAAATGGGGCAGACCTTTATTGTACTTCATAGCCTGTTGTCACCCCCCGGCACTGTGTGATGCTGACATGTCTCTCTGCAGTGCAAGAAACTCGCGCTCCATTCCTGCCCTTGGGTTTATATCACAGCCCAAATGCATGTCTTGCCCAGAGCAGGGTTTTCCTCATCTTACGATGAGCTTAGCCTGTCCCTCTTTCTCTCTTTAATGCAGCATTGATTTACAGTGTTTTTCAGCATTGTTTAACATTAAGTTATACAGTTGCCTGAAGCTTTAAGCAGGATCAAAGTGCTGATATACAATAAAAACATAATCTGTGCCCCAGGGCACGTGCGAGAAAAGAATGACCATAAGCTATAAGCTCATTTTCTCTATGGAAAGAGCCTGAGCTCTGCCCACAGGTTAAAGCCATTCCGATAACGAGTTCTGTCTTGGAAAAGTGAAAATGTGCAGGTCTGATGCCCAGATGGGCCAGCTGGTCAGAAGTTCACACGTGCAGATGGTGCAGTGGTGGTTTTGGTGGGCGCTGGGAAAGGAAACAATACTGAAGATATAGCCATTTATGAACTGCTTCGGCTTTACTCTCAAGCGTTAGATTTTGAGTCTGCTTTCCTAGCCTCAGGGCCTTGTATGCATGCTGCAGCTGCAGAACCAGCACAGGTGAAATGGGCAGAGCAAAGGGAGAATGCATCACGATAGTGACTGCTGAGACAAAATGTTAGTTAGCCAATGTGGGGACTCCAGTAACTCCTGGTACAACGTAATCAGGGCTTTGTGCTTCCTTGCCAGACCTACCCCAGATTACGAAGGGCGAGTTTATGATGGGAGAAGCAGCCCTAGGAACAGCAGATATGACAGCGCTAGTGCCAGGGGGCACTGTGAATTTAACCCCACAGCCGGACGGTAAGAAGTCAAAGGGTGGGATCCAGACTTGTTAACCCAAAGAACACCCCACTGCTCCATTTATTCAGTATCTGGAGTTTCCTGACCCACTTCTTACTAATTCTCTGGATCTAAGCATGTGCAGCGGTGCTGTCTTGCGTGGATGGCTGTGGTGCGTGGGTGATTTTGATGCTAAGCAGGGAGACATTTAGCCAAGATTCTCACCACTTGTGAGAATCCCTCACATGCTCAAGTTCAGTGCTTGAGATTGTATCACTTCCTTTCATAGCCACGACTCCTTTCCCAGAGATACCACCATGTCCATTTCCCAGAGAAGCCACAGGGTGCCATTCTACATGGACAGCTTAAACTATAACAGCACCAGGTAAATGGGTAGTCTCGATGGTTGTGAGGGAAACCTCCGTGAAACTGCTGTGGAAGAGAAGCTAGGAAGCAAAGCCAGGAGCTGAAAGACAGATGAATGGTTTCCAGGGAGTGGATGTGTCATCTAGAGGCACAGAACTACTCTTAAACCATTCCTAGCAAAAGCTACCCAGCACAGGGTCTGTGATACGTCCACCTCTGGTCTCTGAAGATTTTTCACCATGTGGGGTGCCAGAACAGAGTGACAGGAGAATGAAGGGCTGGTTCCTGGCTACCCTCCCTTGACCAGAAATTGGCCTTTGCAGAGGCTACAGGAAAAAAGAGATCTAAAAGCAAAGAGAGATGTCGAGAGAGAGGATCACTATCTCCAGAATGTCAATGAGTAAATGACTGAACTGGTCCCAGAACAAGGCTGTTGGAAGGGGTAGGAGGTATCCAATATGGAATACCATTACCCTGGGCTTTCTGCAGTCCTTCATGGCGGTGTCAGTCCATCCACATGCGGTCTGACACTGTATGGAGGCACCAGCATAGGTCTGAGTGTTGGATCTGTAAAGGGGAGTATGTTGTGGGTGTGAACGGGAGGCACAAGATCCTTGGGACAGCCCAGGACTGGCTCCAGGCAAGATCAGCTTCATCCCTGCAAGGCAAACTTAACATTGCAGAGTGGATAGGCAGAGCTGCTTTCCGAAGACATTTTAGTAGCCGTAGTTTTGCCACCTTCTCCCTTCTGCAGCTTTTGAAATTATTAAATTGGGGATGGTTATGCTGGGGATAGTTATGTTGGACTTTGGCCAAATATGTCCCCGTCTCCTCCTCTCCTGCAATATGTTGTGTGCCATTTCTCTCCATAGCTGCTCCCATTCAGGCTACATGATTCACTTATGGTCTGTGCTTATTTGAAGATCTTCTTTGATCTTTTTCTCCCATGGCCCTATAAATGATACTTTTCTAAATCACTTCTCCAGGGAAGTAGTACTGTTATGTGGCAGATGTAAAAAGAGAAAAGAGCCTTTTTGGTCTGTGATAAAGATGAATTAATCTGTGGGGTTAAGGGCCTTAATACTGCACCCTCCTAACAGTAGTGGGAGGTCTTTTCTTGGCTGCCAGCTTGGATCATGTCATGGCTCATGCTTCCAGTGCCCATAGACTTTTCTCTATCTCACCAGGCTTCTCTCAAGTTCAAGTGAGAGGATCTGCAGTCCGATTGCCACCTTACCACACAACAGCCCAGCGGCCTCTGGGTGCCAGCCCGATTCCAGCATTGCCGGGTAAAGAGCAATGGGTGGTCATGATCCTCCCGCTGCGATACAGGTTTTGCATGCAGCCATCCTGTTTGGTGAAGGCAAGCCAGGCTTTGCTGCTTGGCATCTGGGCCACGGGACATTTCTCAGCCACTTCTGGCTAAGAGCACAGACATTGCCATCGTGGCCAGAGCCACCCAAAAGGGAGAGATGGGCTGGGTACTTTTCTCCAGGTGCCCTTTTTTAGAGACCAGGATGTAGCTCACTGTATGAGTTGCGTCTTTCCTCTTTAGCCTGGAAAAATCATGAATCCTCCATAACACATTGTAGCTGGAGGGACACGATGGAGCTCCTCGTGCCATACACGCTCATCACAGGTGTGGGGCTCTTGGAAGACTCTTTGCCTTGTTGTCAGTTGTGAGCAAGTGAGCAGCCTACACACAGCAAGTGTATCAGATTTCAGTGGGGCTGGCACAGGACCAGGATCTGTCATGTATTACAGAAGATAACATCCCATCACGGTGCAGCTGTCGACTCAGAGCTGTATTCTGGGATTTGTGGTTTCCACAGGCTCCACCTCAGAGGTGAAAACTGCTGCACAGTTTTACACGATTTGGAGAGGGGTTTCAAAGTGGTGAGAGGTCAGCGTAGGCTTTGATGGGCAATAGTTGGGTCCTCCTGGCTTTGCTAACCACTGTCTAAGTAGGAGACTCTCATCTGAAACACTTGACATGGGAGGTGTCTATGCTAAGTTAAAAAAAAAGCTTTGCTTTTTGTTCCTTAGCTGTGACATGCCTTAGTTTGCTCATATAGGAAGAGAGGATTAATCGTAGCTTATAGGCAGCAACGAAAATGCACCATGGAGAAAGAGCCTGATTAGTTCATTTCATGGCTCTGGGAAGAGAGGTGGTGGGCACAGTGTCTCCCCTCGATCTGCGACAGAGCTGTAGACAGACAGACAGATGGGGGCATGTCGTTTTGAAATCAGAATTTTAAAGAGGGAGGAATATGCAAGAAAGGTCAGATCTGTAAGCAAAAACATCCCCAAAACAAACCAGTAGCAATTTATAATGGATGAAAATGCTGGAGATATTCCAGCGACAAAACAGTCACTGTAAGTAGTGCTGTGCCAGTAGGGTTTTAATGTTAATGGGCAGAACCACAAGCTCTCTAAATACTTATTGTGTGCATAATCCTGACAAGATTTGAAAAAGACTTATCCTTGCAAAACAGGGGATAACTGGATGAGAGAGTTATATTATCCATCCCATTCTTTTTAATTAACTTGATTTGTTTTGGTGGGTTAATTAGAGGGGTATATTAGGTGTTATTTAGCAACAATGCTTGATATTCAGTATTTATTCAAGAACAACAGCATCTCACTCTGTGCCTTTTCGTGCAGGCATTACATGTCCAAGTGCACACATGTGGTCCCTGTCTCATTAGCTCCAGTCTTTTCTAATGCAAATGCTTCTCATTCTGTTTCCATCCATTCCTAGAAAAGGGGTCCTCTTTGTGAAGGAGTACGTGAACAGCAGCGAGTTATTGGCCTCCCCACGCTATGGCAGGTATGAGGAGTGTCCAGAGACAGTCATGTGTCTACATACGTGTGCAAAGCAACAGCGTATGGCTTTGCCAGCTAACACACACCAAGCAAGCTCCTGAGCTGGAACAGTTAGCACTGCGTCAGCATGCCATTGTGCCTGAGCTAATTAGCCCTGGAGGGATTATTAAATTGGGTGGGCAGAGAGTTTTGCTAAGGCAGCAGTGCTGCTTTAGGGACCCAGACGGATATCTCTGCAATCCACTGGGCTGTCTAGTCCCGTTGCGGTGACAGGAGGACCTCTGTCCCACAACTTCTAGTGGAGGGGTAAACTCCCCTCTAAGTGGGTTGGCCTCTAAGGTGGGTGACGGGATGAAAACACTACACTGCAGTTTTTTAGGCTGCGTATTTGGCACTGTCAGGCTTCACTGTGCATTTGCACACGTAAACAAATGATTGGAATCTGAGAAAAACGTGGAGGTTGAGGGTTCTCACTCAAAAAAGTTACTTATGAGTTAGAAGAAGTTAAAAGATGCCATTTTTGAAGCTTAAATCTTTGGTCTTTTGTATTCTGCTCAAAGGTAACTAAGTAAAGCTACTCCAGATTGACACCAATGTGACTGAGAGCAGAATTTGGCCCTATGTACATCATGCTTACATTGACGTGGCAGCCAGTTAACACCCAGTTTGATGCCTCCCTGCTGGCATTTATCCTCCCTCAGTGCTGTGTTGGCATTACTGTGGTAGCCGATTACAGACTCCATAAATCTCTAGCCTTTCCTATAGGTCGGCAAAGCAGATGTCAGCAACCAAAGATAAGCGTATTGCTGCAGTGTCTAAAAAACACAGGCAAACAGAACGCAGAGAGGGAACGCTCAGCTAGGTGAGACAAAGGATGTGTTCCGTGCCTTTTCCTGCATAATAGTTCAGGATTTGGGAGTTTAGTAAGCAGTGAAAATAGCTGCTATTTATAGGGTCCACATGTAAACATCAGGACCCCAGTGAGGCCGGAGGAGTTTTACTGATGAGTGTATTGGAGGCAGGATTTCACAGGTTGCCTGTCCAGCAGCCAGCGCAGGATTTTGCCAATCTCATCTAGCAGCTGGAAAATATGTTGGTCCCTATCGTCTGGCTCACAGCCTGTGCGTGTCCCAACTCCAGACCTGCTGGACGGCATGCTGCGGGCCCATGGGCAGCAGAGCCAAGGCAGCCGTGGCTCTCACTGACAGGGGAGCCCTTGCTCTCCCTCCTCCTCTCCTGCTCCCCCTCTTTTTGTCCCTGCTCCCAGCCCACCCAGTCTTGCCTTTTCTGCCATTTTAATGAGACGACCTGGCTCACAGAGGGATCTGATGGCTGGCAAGGAGTAACGGGGTGGGAGCACGTGGTTGGGAACATACTGGAGGAGAGAGAGAGCAAGAGGGAGCGGTATCTTTGCTTTGGCAAGGTTGTTAGGTCTTCTCAGCCCCCTCCTGAGCTGCATTTGACAAACCCTTGCGTGGGACTAACAGCACCGGCTTCCTCACACCCCCTGCTCCTCCCGGCACAGAGGGTGACAGGGTGGGAGAGCCTGCAGGGCAGGGCTGCTGTGTGCCTGTGCCACCTCCCTCGGCCTCAGGCTTGAAGGGGCTCCATTTCAGGGTGCGTGCCCCAGTTTCCCAGCCACGCTGCCCACATCCTGCTTCTCCCTGTGGGGACACCAGCAGCCAGACACTTTTTTTCAGTGCTCTGAAGTTAGGCGCTGGGGCCGCCAGCTCTTTGCTGTCTCTGCTTGCCCTTGGACGTGCCTGCTCCTTGCAAACCTTATCTGCCAGGCTGAGCCCAGAGTCGGCTCTGGGTCTGACCTGAGGCACAGTGATTGTGGTGTGGGGCAGGGAGCAGGAACTGCCACGCCTATGGAGAATCTGCAGCGTGAATACAGCAAAGATTGAGACAGTGCTGCTGACAGCCCCGCTCTGTCAATCAGCGTGGCCCTCTCTATTAGGGAAATGCCTTTTCAGAGCTGGTTAGGAAGGACCAACCTTCTCTCCAAGGAACAGGCAGCTGGGATGTTGCAGTTAGGACTTTAGGTGAATGATTCCATCTGAGATGCTCTTCCCGTATATCACTGTCAAGTGCTGATTTTTCCTTCCATCTCCAGTGGCAGCCTTGTGGATTTGACCGACTTGGAGAGAGCAGCCTACAGCCACCACAGCTACCTGTCCAGCGCTCCCCTACAGAGGTAGGACAGTTCGGGGCTGCCCTTGGAGGTTTCAGCAAACTGTTAAACAGAAATGACTTTAAGGTTTTGCTTTTTTAGAATATTGGTATGTGTTTGTTGAAATGACAGCATGAAGTGTAAATGATCTTTGGAAAATACAGTGACATTGACTTAAAGATCTGTACTGCCCTGCTGTTGCGGTCTTTGCATCCCTGGGATAACACCTGTCCCTCTGTACTGTCACTTGACACAGTCAAACACATGTAGAAGCAGGCAGCTCATGGAGAGCGGTGCTGGTGTTAGGTAAGAAACCTCTGGTACCAGTGCTGGGACTGGAACCAGCTTGTGTTACAGAGGAATTCACTCTCTGTTCCTTCACAGGTCCAGTGAACCTGCTTGCAGTTACTGCAGCCGTGAGATCCGAGACTGCCCTAAGATCATAATAGAGCATCTTAACATCTGCTGCCATGAATACTGTTTCAGGGTAAAAAAAAAAAAGAACCTTAACTACTGACTGCCTTCTATGTGCTGCTGTGAAATGGAGGAGGAGGAGGGGAGGAGGAATCTTGGTGCAAATTCTGTCCTCAAACTTTCAGAGTAATGTATATAGTGTGTGCCAAATGCTTGCATTCACATCAGGACAAAAAAAGTCATGCAGTCACAGGTGTTGGTTGTGTCCCAAAAAGCTTTTCAGCTCCTCAAATAAATGTATATTAGAAGAAGGAGAATTCTTTATTGTCATCTGATAGAATAGCAGCACCCTCTTTCCTCATGTCCCTGTCCTTGTGGCAGACTTGCTCATTTGTGGCCTTTGTGCCCCAGTGCAGGTCTTGCTGAACCTCTCAAACCTTGCAAAGTTTACAAGTGAACTTTGTGGAAATGGTGAGTGTGGGAGGAGGAAGCCTGCAGTGGCATTTGTCTGTTGTAGAAAAGTTTAGCCTCAAACTAGGTCACTGCTTTGGCATCCTCACACCTTTATAAAGTGATACAGAGACTGTTCATTTCTCTGCCCCCTCCGTGCTGTCACTACAGCATGGTCCAACCACCTTGTTTTCCCTTTGGCAGTGTGGAATTTGCCACAAAGCAATGGGAGATCTTCTGGATAAAATATTCATCCACCGGGACATTGTCCACTGTGACAAGTGCTACGAGAAACTCTTCTAGGTGAGTGCCCCTTTACAGTGTCAGCATAAATGGCTGGATGAGAGAGCTCATGGAGTTTACTGAATGCAGAGCATTTAACCCTCACATTTACTGAGTGACCCATACAGGGATTTTCCTGTGGCTCTTTAGTGGGAAGCAGCGACCCTTGTTGCAGAATCAGCTAGAAACATGCTAGGGCTGGTCCCAGGGGTCTCGGTTAGAGCCAGAATCTCTGGCCGTATGTGATAAACAGGCTGTGTTAGCTTCACGTGGGGGAGACAAGCAGAGGGATGGCTTGAGTGAAGAGAGAAATGTCCCTTAGAGGTTGAGAGTTCTCTCTGAAGGTAATTAAAGAGTTCCTCCTTGCATCCTGCGCTAACCCGCTGCAGGGGGGTGGGTGCTGTTTGCAGCCGTAACGCTCCTCCAGCAAGGAGGCAGCGTGTCAGTGGCAGGTGCAGTTACTGCTTTACGTAAAGATCCTTTGAGATGAAAACCACTGGGAAAACTAAGGAGTTGTATGCTCTGTCAACAGATCAACAAGGAAGTAGGTTGGATATGGTTTTGTTTTGTCTGATTATCTGGATGGGGCAGGAGTCACCACGGTGGCAACCAGAAACCCTGCCCCTGCACTGAGATTATAAAAAGAGGCCTCCTTTCCTCCCTCTGCCTCATGATAGAGAGAAGGAGGGAAAGGGGCACCTGCCTCACTGCATACACGGCTGCTTTGTTTGCCTCTTAATGCAATGTGACTGGCCAGCCTTTTTCGTCCCATTCCTGCAAGTTCATCTGCTCCACTGACCTCTATAATGCAGTGTTTTGTGTGGTACCCAGCTCCTATGTTCACCTTCTCTTTATTTGCTTGCAGGGTTTTGCAAAGCTGGAGAAGGCAGCCAGTGGAAAGTCCTCAGCAGCACGTATCAGAATATATCTAGCAGTTCCTGACTGGCTAAGATAGCAGAATTCCTGCTTCCCCCCTTTCCTCAGGTTATTTTCCCTCTCGCTGCCTCATCACAATGAACGAGTTTAACATCCGCTAGTTTATGCTGTCAGCTGCGTACAAGACAAGTGCCAATGTTAACAAGATAGGGCAGTGTCATCTACGGAGATAAGTGGGCTGATTTTCCAAAGGTGCTGAGCCCCTCCGCCTGTCTTTAACTTCATTAAGATTCCAGAGTGCTCCCTGTGTTGGAAGTCAGGCAGAGCTCCTTAGGTCTGTCTAAGCTAATTGCGAGAAACCTTTTCCGATTTTTTTATTTTCTTTCATTTCTGCAATCAGGCTGCAGCTTAGTGTGTGTGAGCTGGCACAAAGCAAGCAGATACGAGAACTGTTAAAACACTAAATTTGGATTCTTGGGAGGGTCTGAATTTAGTTCTTAGCAAAAGCCTATTTCTGCTTCTCTCACCCCCAAACTCTGCCTAGAAATAGCTTCTGCCTGACTTCCATTTGCTTTCCATGGGCTTTCAGGAGGACTCGCAGACGCACTTTACTCTAATTGTGTGTCAGCTTTAATTTCCCTTTCCTGCCTACTCCCTGGTGGATTGCTGCAGCAGCATGTGTGTCTGCTGTCTGTTTGGGAAGATAACACTCTCTTTCACCTGGTAGTTTAACTTGGCCTCTGATGGTAGGTGTCTCACGGCCATAGAAAATGTGCCAGAGAATGGGTATCTCAATTGCCTCTCCTGATGAGGAGCACTGCTTGACTGAAATCTGAATTTCCCCCCCACCTCGCCAAGGCTTGCCGTAATGCCTCTCTTGTTGCTGTAAATTATTTACATCACAAATGCTCACTCACAAAATTGAACTTCTAGCAGATGCTGCACTTACTAAAAGTCAGAATCGCGTAATTTTAGCCCTTAATTCAGATGCTGAGGGGTTGAGAAAGCTGAATACCGAAACCTGAATGTCAGCCTCTATGCCTTAAAAGTACAGCTCTGAATGTGTCCAGAGAGTTACTGTTTTCTCTTTGACAGCATTAGGAAGGTCTGCAAAGCACCCATGTCAGTTCTGTAGTAGCTCTTACATGGAAATAGGTGATGGCAAAAGCTCTAATGCAGACTATTGTTAGCTAGATAATTCTTCACGCGCTTAGTGATGGACGCTGGCATGCATGCCAAAGCTTAGCAAGTTAGTGTGTTACAGCACAAGTGCTACTTAGCTTTTTTTTTAGGCCACTGTACCAGTTATTTAACCGAACTATAGGCATGACCTCAGAAGCAACTCCGTGAGGGGAACTCTAGTTGAGAGCAGTAACAGCTCCGCTACTGGCAAGCTTCAGGTTGGGACCTTAGAGCCGTGCCTGCGACAGGGGATTGGGCAGCTCCATTTTGAGCGTGTGTGGTACAACCGGGGGACCAACAGCCCCCTGAAATCCCAGTAGTCACGAAGGCGTGATTTTTAAAAATGACTACTGATTTTTGGCTGCCTACGTTTCCAAGTTATCAAGAGGTTAGAGACACGTTACTTTCTGAACAGAAGAGGGTCACAAGGCATCTCGTCTCCCCAGATCGCTCATTTCTGAAGACCGCGGCCTGCGGTTCCTTACTGGTACCTGTACCAGCCGTGGGGAATGACGGGTACGGCAGCTGTTACACGTCTCATTATGCCGTGGTCAAAGGGGGATTGTTTAAAATACCGAAACAGATGGGCCTGTAACTACAGAGGCACTTTGAGAAGATGATCTGCAGAAATAACGTATTGACTGATTCCAGAGTTCCCGATGGGTACGTGGCCTTACGGGGAACAGGATTTGTCCCATCATACGTTTTGCACCATCCCTCCTCAGCACTGCGTTTCCCTGTAGCGATTGTTTCACCTCAGTATACAGCTCTAATAAACAGTCCTAGCTCACGTGCAGCGTCCTCACCCGCGCCGGCGTATAACACGCTCCTGTTGTGTGCCCTTTGATCTGACGGCCTGTGTCGTGTTGTGCTGCTCAGTGGCCTACGGGCATGACCCGTTAGTAAAGTCACTGAATGCTTTGTTGGAGGATGTGGCAATGAGAGAGAGAAGAAACGGTACCAACGAGAAAGGGTATTCTCAAAGGGGGGGGGGGGTGTCTGCAAACTGGCTCGGCGAATATTCTCTACACAATTTTAAGTCTGGTTGCTCTAAAAACCTGCTATTACCCGGGGAAAAGGGAGCCTTGATCCACAGCGCACCACCCTAAGCGTGCTAGCGGGCCCCAATCTGAAAAATCGCCCCTCTGTCCAGACAGGGGTCTGGACTGCTGCTCTCAGAGGTCCTGCCCGTCCCTTCTTCACGCACGTCCTAGGGTCAGGCTGAGGAGAACTGCCGTCCTGCTGACACCTCTGTGTAGCATCGTCACAAAGGGTTCGATGGCGTGTGTCCCCCCCCAAAGACACGTATCACCCAAAAGGAACCTGCAGCTATTCTAAAAATAATATGCTTTAATTTGTTTTGGCCTGAACTTTGAAGAATTGCTGACCTACCCTTCCCTGCTCCACCCTCCTGAACAAAAAAGAAACAAAATTCTTTAAAGATGTAAATCTTCCTGTTTCCTGGTATCCCCACCTATTTGTGGAGAAGGGGTCATCTGCACACAGATTTCTCCTACCTGATGGATGAGGTCACGTATTTTCCACAGACACGAAAGAGATCTTATTTCGCTAGGGATCCTGCCGCTTGTGGGGACAAACCTCGACCAGATTATTTCACGTGAAGTCACATAAACGTATATAAAGGCTACAAGACGCGACGCTAGCGACTGAGCAGAGGTGGAGGCAAACCCGTCCCCGCAGCGCGGCCCCTGCGTGGTGGCACCGAGCGCCGTGCTTTTGGAGGTACCATCTTTCGCGCAGACTAAACCTTCCCAGAGCAACTTTCACGGCTGTCGGTGCTAGGCCTGGTGTTCAAGCCGACTTACAAGAAAAAATAGATTCTGCTTATAGCACTCGTCCTCGATGGCTGCAGGAAGATACCCAACACCTATCAGAAGATGCCAGAGGGTGTATTTGGGTCCCACACACACATTTTGGAGGAGGACGTGAAAAGACTGACGATGTATTTATTGTCGCCTGCTGAAACCACGTCCCGAAGAGACGTGGCGCTTACCATAGCTTTGGCAGGTCCCGGCTAATCTTTATTTCGCCTATTTCCTTCCAGGACTGTATGCACAAGGGGAGACCCCTTCTCCCCCTCACCCACCAGCCCCTGCCGGCCAGGGCTCCTCCCCAAAGAGTCAAGCTTTAGCAAAGCCTTAGTGAGCCCTAGCAGAAGACCACGGCCCCACGGGCAGCCTCCTCTCCTCCCGGCCCACGCTGCGCCGTGCCCGCACACAGGCGCGGCGGGCAGCGCCGGGCCGGGCCGGTGACCCGGCCGCGAAGCCCCGCGGGAGGGGACAGGACGGCGTCCGCGCCTTCAGCCCTTTGCCGCGGGGAAGGCAAGCGGCAGCCCGCACGGTTTGAAATCCCCTTCGCGCTGCCGGAGCGGCGCAGGCCCCGGCAGGGCCAGGGCCCGGCCGTGACAGGGCCGGGGCCGCGATCGCTTCCCCGGGACCCGCCGCCGCCGCCTCAGCTACACCCCCCCCCGCGCACGCGCAGACACCCCCCCCCCCCCCCCCCGCCTCCCCACGGGGGCGCGCGCGCGGCAGCGGCGTTGCGAGCGAGCGAGGGGGCGGGGCCCGAATGCGCGCGCGGCGGCGACTCCCTCCCGCCGTTTGCGAGCGAGGCTCCAGGCGTCGCCGGAGAAAGGCGGCGGCGGCGGCGGCGCGGGCGCCCACCCACCCACCCGTCGGCGGCCGCGGCGGCAGGTACCGTGTGAGGGGAAGGGAGGTGTCGAGGGTGGCCGGAGCCCTCGGCTCGGCTCCGCTCGGTGTGGACTGGCCGCGCCCGAGCCCCCCGCAGCACCCCGTGAGGGTCGCGCCCTCGCCCCTCTGGTCCCTCACGCCCCGGGCGCCCCCCGCCCCCTCCTCACGCGGGACGCCCCCACTCCCCTCCACCCGTGGGGCTCTCCACCCGGGGCCGCAGCCTCATCCTGGCGGCCCCGGTCTCCCCACAGCACCCAGTGCCGGCTGCGACCCTCTCCCCGCCCTCGCCCTCCTCTCCCCGCCCTCGCCCTCCTCCCCCCCCCCCGCCCTCCTCCCCCCCCCCCCCCCCCCGTGATTCCTCCCTCAGCGCGGCCGGCCCCGTCCGCGCCCGCGCAGCGGGAGCTGTCCACGCTCCGGGACTCCCGGCCGGGCGGCGGGTCCCCGGGGCGGGGAACCTCCTCCTCGGGGCGGGGAACCTCCTCCCCGGAGCGGGGGCCGGGGCCGGTGCGGGGCCGCCTCGGTTTGCAGCCCGCCCGCGGCGGGGGGGGGGGGGGGGAGTTCGTGGTCGGGCGGGTGGAAGGTCCGTGGGAGCCCCGGCTGAGGGCGGGGGGCACACAGGAGGCATTTGTTCACCCCCCTGACCGCACCTCCTCCGCTGTGGTGAGGAGAGCCCGTTAACCTGCCGTTAAAAACCCGGATGTCTTTTTGAAAAAGTCCAAATTATTGTCTCCAACACAGAAATGGCTTGAAATGTGGCTTCCTTCCCCCCCCCCCCCCGCCCCCCCAGCCCATTATACAATGAAATTAAGTTTTGCAGATCGAGATTTTTTTTCCTCCCATATCCTGGTGGCATTATTTGGGTGGTTTTTAGACTTACTGGTCGTGGGAAAAGGCTAAACGGTTTTAATCTGTTTGTGTCCACCCCCCCCCCCCCGGGTGAATGAAAATGCAGTTTTTGCTGCTCCCCAGCCTTGGAGGGGAACTGATTTTTCGGGTGACAGATCTCATTGCTTCTCCCCCCCCCTTGGGTCATTGTGTTTTGCTTTGACAGTAGAACTCTTAAACTCCCCGCTGGTGCACCCTCAGCGAGTTCCTGAGCAATAGCTTTGAACTGTCTTTGGAAATCATACTAGTTCTGTTACTCGTCGAGAGATCGGATGATTTCGTAGGAGTGAGAATGCATGCAGGGAGATTTTCGAAGTGGGCATACGAGTAGGAATCGGATTGCTTGGTAACTATAAATTAAATTTCTTTTCCCCAAGTCAAAATGACTTCAGCAATGATTCTTGCAGGCATGATTTTGAAAACTATGTTTAAAGCATGCTGCAGTCAGCTCTGTTCACTTACAGCTCTGCGTAAGTGCTGTTCATGCTCGCTATTAATTCAAATGTAAGCCTAAAATTTTCATCTTGCATGTAGAGGACCAAAATAAAAAAAAAAAAACAACCCTGTCAAGTGAAGGGGGAAAAAAAACCAAACCAAACCCAAAACTATTTTTTTTAGCAAACGTACTCAGCTACTGCTGTTACAAGTAACTAAAGAATAGGGAGATGCTAAGGTGTGTATGGGGGGGTGTATGTATTTTTAACCTTGCTTGCTTTGTGTACGTTGTGTGACATTTAACTTTCGTGATTTCCTTTACCTGCTGGCAGTTAGGCCTTAAAAACAGGAGAAATTTTCAGACAGCAAAGGGTGGGGGGAAGAACATCTACAGCCACAAAAGATCAGGGTTCAAATGCAGTTGAATGCTTGCATGAGATCTTTTAAACTTTGAATTGGCTGTGTCGTCTGACTCCCTTTTCTGTCTGTCAGTCTGTCTGTTTGCCCTCCTTCTGCAAAATAGAAAGGATTTGTAATTTTTTTAGGGGAATCTATTTTACTTGCTCTGTGGAACATTAATCTTGTATTAGGGGCTTTTCAATGAAGAGTCAATTCAGAAATGAATGCATGCATTGAAACTGAAAACTCATGTAAATCACTAGTGTAGGGGAAAATCAGTGTTTGCTCATTATTCTGTAAGTGTTGTAAAACTGTACGTTAAATGCACCTGCGTTATTTTATGGCTTTTGGGAAGCCTGAATACCTGTGCAGTTTAAAGCTGCCTGAGTGATGGTGCTCTGCACATTCTTCCTTGGCCAACACAACCACGAGGTGAATAGTAGCACTTAAGACAGGAAAAGCAGAGAGGTGGCTTCATTTTATGAAACTTATTGGAATATGTAATCTATGGTGTGATACATTTTTTTTTTCCTGTTTTTCGCTGTGTTTGCATCAGAGAGCTTGCCTCTCTCTTCAGTTGTAACAGGAAAATATGCCAGTAAAGACACTAGTTACACTTATTTTCATGTACCACAGTAACTGCAGTTCCTGTCGTCAGTCGTTGTCATTAGTCTTTTGGTGTAAGCTGATACAGAAATGTGTTCAAGTTTTTTCTGCTTTTCCAGGATAAACCTGGTAACGAACAAAGGATGTTTTTACCATTTTCTTAATGCTGTCATTGTCTGACGTCAGCACCTTGCTAATTATGTTTCCTGACTTTGCTCAATCAATGCTTTTCTCACATATTTTGTTTGTAAACAGATGGAAACTAAACTATTGTGCATGATTAAATCAGCTTCCTTTTATACAGTCTAATTTGTAGCATAATAGTTGCACGTCCTAGCTGTTTAAAATGAGTAATTTGTATTTGCTGAAATGTTTCATTCTAATTTCAGTTGTTCTTTTTCAATAGATTTTGATTAAATTCAGTCACCTTGTACCCCAATGTAATTAGTTTATGCTTATAAAAGTCAGAATTTTTGGTGTTTCATTCCAGTTTGCTTAAAATATTGTGCGTCTTTGTGGAGCGCTTATACGTTTTTCATGTCTTGCAGTGGAACTGTGCATTTTGGATGATGGTAGTTCCTGGAAATGCTCCGATCATACAGCAGGATCACGCTCTGGAGCCTGACTTAGGACGGGACTCAACAGAGAACACTGCCATGGGCCCTGACACGGAGCCGGTGTCCGAGGAGGTTGGCCCAGAGCTAGAGGAGGTGCGAAAGCTGCGGGAGCTGGTGAGGAGGCTGGAGATCGAGAATCAGCACCCAAGAACGAAGAGTAGCAGGAGCATGCTTGGGACAAACATGCAAAGTGAGATCCATACTGGTGTGGATAACCATGACTCTGGTCTTAATGGGACGGAAATTAATAATAGCATCAATGTGATAACCGAGAAGCAAGAATTGCAAATAATGGCAGATCTGCACAACCAGTTAAGCAAAATAAGAAAAGAGGAAGGAGAGAACAACTGCTTAAAAAAAGACATAGGTGCCCAAATGCAGTACAGTTGCAACAGTGCCACTGAGGAATTGTCTTCCAACATGTGTAAGGCGGAAAGGAAGACCGACGATAACGTTAGATGTTCTTCACGTACGGATACAAGTAATAGCACAGAGCTTATGGGAAACTTGGTCATTGCAGGTATTGATTCCTCAGTTAAAATAAATGAACAAAATCCCAACGAAAAGCGTGGAGATCTGGAAAGTCTTTCGAATAACACAGATCTGGATGAAGTGAAAGTGTTAGAACTTGAAAATTGCAATGAAGAAGAGGATAGCTGGTATGTATTTCAAAAGCGTGGTAATATATGGAACTTAGGCTGCTGTGGTTGGGAGTTTCTGTGTTTAGGTGTGCAGTAATTTTTAAGGGTATAAAGCGATTTCTATACAGGGCTTTGATTTTTAGCAGCACGAATGCTGTTCTCATTATTGGCTGTTCTTATTTTTAAGACCATTGTGCCAGAGCATTATTTTTTTTTAAAAAAAAAAATCAGTTTAACTATAAGGCTTCTCTTTCCCCCTTTCTTCCTGACACTGCTGTAGCAAGCACAGAAAACCTTCCTTTCCCTGTTAGTTTATTTATGTATAATGCACACAGATGAATGAATAATGGAGTTCTTAAACTTTGTACATAACTGTCAAATACTGTATTTAAATAAGAATTTTGTAAAACACAAACCAAGGCCTTAGACCATCTGGAACTTGTGGCTTTTGCTAGTACCTAAGACGACAAATCATTTCCACTTCCTGAATACTGTTTCTTTGCAGTTAACCCGTTTCTTTTGTTGAGAGACATGAACTGAAACAGATCAATGATGTAATCCTTAACTGACCTTACTTTGCAGGACTCTCCATCAGCAGCCGTGTTTAGAACTTGTTTTATAAATCAGCAGATTAATTTCCCTTGCCCTTCCAAAGCTAGTTAAAGTTCGAGGCTAATTCCAGCTCCTGCAATAGCTGTGACTTGAGTACCTAGAGTTCTTAAAATTAAGACTTTGTAGGATAGCCTCAGGGGTCTGCAAATTGTGTTTCAAAATTGTGTAGCTAGAGATTAATCTGGCAGCGAAGATAGCATTGCAGAATGGTTGCTGAATACAAAAGAAATCTTAAACTCTAAAAATTCATTAGCCATTGTAAGTGAAGGTAAACCTTTGTTAATGGAATGGAGCTCAATAATGTAATGACGTCAGCTCAAGTCTAAATTCAAAGTTATATTAAAAACAGGGAAAAGCATTTTTGAGACGACAAATGAGGGAAGACTGATTTTCAGTGTTGGTTAGTTTTGGAAAGGAATGTATAAAGTTAGAAGTGTTCTTCAAAATTGAGTTTCCTCTTAACCGTTCTTTTCCTGGGCATTCAGAAAGTTCATTCGCACACCTCTCCTGGCCGCAGATGGTACAAGTGACTTCTCATTTGTTTTTAACTTCTTCTGCCAGTCATGATTTTTTTAAATTTTTTTTTTCTTTGCAAGCTTTCTTTTAAAACCCAAATACTGGCTCCAGCTTGATCACTGAAACTGTGTAGCATACCTAAGCAGCATTTTGAGCAGATTTCTTAAAAGATAAGGGAATATATTTAACAAGTTGAATTTGGAAGACAGGCTTCATTATTTCCATGTTAATGAGAACAGCTGGTTTTATATTCATGTTTGTATAGCTTGTGACATGAGAGATTCTTCAAACTATATTGACGTGCTAAAGAAACCAGACGGAGTCTGAGATTTACACGGGCAGTGAATACTGTCCAATGCAACCAGGAGAGATTCTGCACCCAGAGGCTCAGTTTATTAACCTTTCCTTGAGTTGGTGGCTAATAAGGTCGTTCTTTACCAGGTACCCTTCTCACTAGACCTTGTAGGATCTTCATGTTTTTGATACCTCTGTTTTCTTGTCAAATTTGGTTGATACAGGCTAACGGATTAAACAGAGGAGCTTAAATACAGGTGGTATTATGGAGCTCTTGTGCAAGTTCTATTATCATAATTACCTTTGATCATGTTGCATTGCTTCCATCTGTTTTGTTTTCCTCTTGTCAAACAGACCTGCTAAAACAAGAAGCCATTTTTACGATGGTTTCTTGTTCTAGAGCTCTTCAGCTAAACTGAAAGTGGGGAACAAATAATGTATGTACAGTCAGTAGTGCGCAGCTGTGCTTATTGCCAAATATCCTAAATTCTCGTCATAAGCACATCTCACATACTGTTGGTGCAGGTATTCATGCATTCTGATCAGCAATAACCAGGAAACAGTGATTGGGGGGGGGGCTTTTAAAAAACAAACCAAAAAAGCCTTAATGCTATATGGATTTAGGATCAATTTTAATAAGATGGCTTTGCTGACTGGGGGGGAATTTTGTACTTCCTGGATGGAAGTAATATCTAAATATGTCAAGCAGTATATTAGTCAAAGTGAATAGCTTACTATATTGTCATATTTGCAGTCCTTTTTTTTTTAAAAAAAACCCTGTAGCTAATATTGGAACATATCATATGTACTTTGATACTTACGATTTTTGGTAATTTCTGAGAAATTCACAGTGACTTTGTTTTTTCCTGTCACTGCTGAATTGATAAATTTTAACAGCCCAGTCCTTTTGGTTTGCTGACCTTTTCTTTAATATTATCTATTAGAGAGGATGATGCTTTATACCTTAAAGAATACTAAGAACTCATTTTGTATTCTTTTAAATCATGAAAGTGTTTAAAATAGGGGGTGGGGAGCAGGAAGCTTTCAAAAAGAGAGAGGCTTTAGTTCTTACATCTTCATGTCATTCTAGTTTTAAGAACAGGTCCGAACTTTAGGGTAATTTCTCTTGTGGTACTGTGCTTATGCCCCATGACTTCTTAGTAGGCTTGGAACCTTTAGTTAAGTCTACCATGTGGATTTTTGCCACTTGAGCTGAAGCGGTAACAGCAAAACCCATTGCCCTAGGAGGACGAAGGAGTGGGTCAGAGGATTTGTTACTGTTCTCTGCAGGTGCAGGTAGAGTCTCAGTTTCTGCACTGTTTTGAAATGACTGGTTTTATTTGGATCAAACTTGCAGACGTTTCTGTGCAGCTTCCCTTGGCTTCAAGCAAGATTTGCATGGTCTAGGTTTTGCTTTTAAAAACAACATTGCAATGACTGAACTCCTGTGAAACATGAGGTACTGCATCACCTGCAGTAGCTGTAACTCTGTACTTCTTTGGTGTCTGTCCCTTGACTTGCTTTCTTAGGTCACTTTCTCAAATAGCTATTCAAAATTGTAAATATCCTTGAGATCCAATCAAGTGAAAGCCGGCTTTCTGCACTGTTGAGTTCAGTGTGATGCTTAACTTAAGACTTCGGTGCTGTTTGCCCGTTACTGATTACCAGTTTGCTCCCTTACGCTACGCCTCAGCGCAGGTCAGCTCCTGAGCTGTTTGTAGAAAGGCTGTTGCCCATACAGAAGGGAACAAACAAGATATGCTTGCAGTAGCGTTACCTTGTTTGTCTTCCTCAGTGTTTGTCATTCTTAGGTATTCCCTGTATATAATAATTAAGTTGTTCTTTTCTGTGTGTTTAGTTTATTGTTTTTTGTGCAGTGATTTGTGTTCAGCATTTTGTTATGCATTCCCGTGCTACTTGCTTGGTGTGTTGCCAATTGTCAGTTATTTTTCCTGATAAGACTTGGGAGAGAGAGCTTTGACTTGGAATTATGATTAAGTGATTCAAATTCCACCCCCCTCTGAACTATAAAGTGTTCTTATTTATGTGTCATTGGATGAAAGGGAGAGAGATAAAGAAATGGCAGAAGTGAAAAGCCTTAAACTTTTTAAATTCTCTTTCTCCTTTTTACTGGATTAGACTATTTTTGCCTCCATCTGCTTTGATGGAATGAGTACCAAACTCTCTGTCCGTGCCCTCAACTTGAACAGCTTTAGGTTTTCTGCTTGACAGAAGGAAAGCAGCCCTTGTACATGTCTCCCCAGTACTCCTACTGCTGTTGCTTAAGATCTTGATCCCAGTGGCAGAACTGCCAGCGGTTTAACACAGGGCTTCAGATAAGCTTTTATGTATGTTCTTCTGCTTTTAAAAAAAAAACAAACCCAAAACACACCATAACAATCAAGCAAATCCATGTAACGGAACCTTTTCTTTACGTTTCTTTTAAATGCTGAGCTCCTTTTAGAAGAATATGTAAAATGTGATGGGTGTGTACATGAATGTACAGGTCTACTCAGCCTAACAAGGCCCTGTTTTTTTTGTGGGGCGAGGAGAAGGAATCCATGTCACTCAGGTGAATCGCTATGTTGCTGCTACATCCACACCTTGCACACAGTTTTCATTCCCAAAAGCCTGTCTTTCAACTGAAAACAGGTTGTGCTGCCTTCACCTTAGTGTTGTGTTGTCTCCCGCTTGAGTCCAAGAGTTCAACACAGCAAGTAGGGTGCCCTTGAAATAGTCTTTATAGGAAGGAAGAGCATGGTTTGCTCAGAGAAATTGCTGTTTAGGAGTTTCCTGGGAGTGTATGTTTTCAGCCTTAGCCCCGTGTCCAGTGGCCTTATATATTAATGTCTTAAGGCATTTAATTCAACGTACTGCAGGATATCATCGTTAGCTTGTTGTACCATCAGAGATAGGAGAAAATTTTCTGGAGAAGTTCCATGAAACGAGGATGTGGTTCTGCACAACGTTCAGGTATTATACCAATATAGCATCATGAAAAATACGGCATCTTGTGCCTGATTTGGGGGACAACTTTAACTCCCTGCTCCCTACATAATCCATTTGTACATTTCCACAGGCCCTGTAGTAGTTTGCCTGCGATCTTTCCTTGCCGACAAGACTCCATGTGACTTAGAAACAGTAATTTGCAAGGTCTTAGTTTCTCTGACTTGTCATCTTAGGAAAACCTTCTAGAGCTGTTTTTAACAATGGATCAGTTAGCTCTGTTGTGTTAAATAATGTACAGATGACTTATCAAAAACATTTCCTGATTGTCTAGCTTGTTTGAATAGTGTGTTATCCGTTTGCGCTAGCTGCAGTTAGCCATTACGATGTTCTGTGTAATGTCTGTCTTGCTGTGCACAATCTCTGGGTAGATGAGCTGCTTCAAAACCCTTCTGTGCAGCTGTGAGATAGCATTACCATCAGCAGTCTTCGTTGCCAGTAATTGCCAGTGCTGGAGTAGAGTAATCTGAAAAGAAAAATCTACCTGCTTGTCTGACACTTGTGTGCAAAATACGACCTTTCAGGTTAAATCGCTTTTGATGGCGGAGGCTTAAAATGACTGAGTTCTTACTGAAATGCTTGAGGTATTGGCTCACGGTTCTTTCTGTAAAATGAGGTGTGGGCATGGTAATCTGTCTGCTCAGTTGCACTGCTGGAGCGGAGGGGGAAAGCCTTTTTATGTTGCCATGGCGAGATTGCTACAGATGCTGCTCGGCGTCCTTGTGCAGTGTACGTATAATACGACTCTTAAGTTGTCCTACAAGGTGCCTTTTGATCATCTGACAGACTATTGGCTGTGTCATGAGATTAACCTAATGCGATGTTTAGAGCTTCTGTGATTTAGCGACTAGACTTTTGGTATTTTGTTCAGCAGGATTAGTCACTAGATAGACCTGAGAAAGTGGTGCCTCTTCTGGGTTTTACCGTGTAATTTTTTTTTCTATCTTTCAAATTTCTGTTTCTTGGGAATAAAGGCTGAAACCTCTACTTGGGCTAATACTATAATGTTTTTGTGTGGAGTGTTTTCCACAGGATTTTTCTCATTTTTTCCTTTTATGTTTCTATCATTTCAAGACCTGGACAGCATTGTTTCACTGTTGTTTTCCACAACACTATATTGCCGGTATTGGTATTTCTGTTGAACAGTAGTGTTTAGATTTGAGATTAGAACAGCATAAGCACAGTAATAAATCTGAAAATCAACTCTCTGAAGTCTGATATATAAAGGAAAGGAAAATGAATGCATTATCTGTTTGAAATACACGCTTTATAGAAGAATTTAGCTGCCTTCTTAGCACTTCATGGAGGCATATCTTACAAACCTAAATTGTTCTAAACATATTTAGCTACCTCAGGTCTCTTTCTCCTTGCATTGATGTATATAACTCAAAGGTTTGATAATCGGTGTAATGTCTGCCATTTTGGTACCGCTGTAGCTACTGGTGCTAAGTGCTGCGGAAGGTGTATAATAAACCAAGCATGTGTCTTAAAAACCGAGGTTCATTTGACTTTCAGTTTAATTTAGTAATGGACTAGTTATAGAGCTTTCGCCTGAATTCTCTTCTTATGATCTATAGATTTACTAGTGCAAATATTCTGCATGATTAGGATCTTAAATTCTCAGGCAATAATGGCTTGCACTCTTATAATTGATCTGATGTGTTACTAAATTGTGAAGATGCTTTTTTTTCAGTGCAGTGTGCAAGTTGAGAAAGTTGTCATAGTCTTTTCTAGATTCTTGGGGTTTTTTTATTTAAAGCAGTATTTTCAAAATCAAATAATAGTGGCCATTAACTCCCATAAAGCCTCCTGTGACATTGACCCCAAAAGAAAAACAGTATCTCTAGAAGATGCTCTGCTTTTTAGTACATTGGAATATGTTGGAATAAAGTGCAAAGAATCCCAGAAATTTATTTTTGAGTGCTTACATTGTTAAGGGAAGAAAAATCTCATGTTGTGCTTGCTGCATAACTCAAACTACTTGGCTCTTACCAGAGGTGCATTTCATATAATACTTTATATGGGAAAGTGAAACACATACACTAGTAAGCAGAAACGAAAGATGCTTTATCTAAGGGGTTTCCTCACAGAAGCTGAAGAAAATCTCATCCATATTTAATAAGTTATGCAGCAAAACCCCAATACAGCAAATTAAGAATATATGCCCAAATGTTTACTTTCTGAATCTTGTCTTAGGCCTTGTAACTATCTAAATAACTTCTTAATTGTCATCTGCAATTTGACAAAAGAAAATATTCAAAGCGTAACCTTTTGCCATTTAAACAGAACATGCTTCACACCCAAACTGCTGAGTTGTAGGAACAAAATGCAAGGTAAAGCTTATTCAGTAATGAGGTATTTGTTAAACCCAAATGACTTTGGCTGACTCGTTAGCTGGCAGTCGTGTGCACACTTAATGGCATGCCTGAGTACATTTTTTCCAGTGCTTATTGGATTAGGTTAACCTGACAAATCAAACAGCCTCAGAGGATAAAAGTACCAGAAATAAAATTCTGCATAGTTTTAAACAGAGCAGAGCGAGTTTAGCTTATTGCAAAAAGCTCTTTCAGAAGAAAGCCTGTTTTAGTTCAGCTAGGAATGTATTAATACTGTGTTAACCTGGCCTCTGCTGCGGCAGTTGTGCCACGGTGGCTAACAGAGGATGACACTGGGTGGGGGGGGCCTCTAGTAAAAGGTGACTTCTGGTTCTTAATCTTGTGTCCAGAAAAATACTCACTTCTATTTGTGGGGCTGGTGTTTCTAGTTTATCAGCTGATGGTGTGCAGTGCTCCAGAAGAATGAGCTATGCCAGCATATATTGAGAAGTTAGCTTGCTAACTGTCGAGTCCTTCCCCAAAGCTACTTAAAATGGAAAATAGTAAACCTGACGCTGTGAAATCAAACCAGAATTCCTCTTTTTTTATAAGTTGCCTGACAGTGCTCTGAAAAATTGAGTTGTGATTACTTAATTGAGTTTAGTGAAATTGTAAGTGAGACCATCGCTTGCCAATAGACTTGTCAGCTGAAAAATGAGTGTCCTGGCAGACTACAGAGGCCTCTGACAGCCTGGGAAGCAGGTAGCTCTGCTGCATGTGGAAACGGTTCTAGCAATCAAACAAGTGTTAACCATTTTCAGCTGATAGAGTCCTGGGTAGAAACATGATTAGAAGTGTGGAAGGAGGTGGGTAGAACTACTTCTTCCTCAAGTAGAGCAGGATTTTCTCCCTCAACCTAAAATATGTGAAGAACAGCATGACCTGCCTAAGGAGGCTATTGCCGTCTTTTTTTGTTTGATGGTTTTGTTGCTGCTTTTTTGGCCTGAACTGTGAAACAAACCCAGAGAGTGAGTGCTTTGCTTTCTCTGTTTTATTGGATCTGAGTGGTTGTAATGCTCATTTGCCCATGCAGACACGCAGCAAGATATGTTTGTGGGGTTTTTCATAAAAGATAACATTGCAGATTCAGGAATGTTTGTGTTCGTGTTTCTCAGCATTTATTTTGCCAATAGCAAATTAGGGTTTGGATTTTTTTATTTGCATGTGGTTTCGTGTGAAGCTTGGTATGAAAAAAGCTGTATGAGACATGACTAAAGAGACTGAATCTCTACTCCCTGAAAAAGATGGGTCTGTGTTGGGGCAGGGATATTATTGAGAAAGATGGACCTGAGAGCTAGACTTCACGTCTGCAAATGACAGCTAAACTTCTCAGTCAGGTTCCTGTATATTCATCCCCCAAAATTTAGTCTCAAAACATATCCCTTCTAGAAAGGTGTTTGATTTCTACACAATTTCAAAGACTTGGAAGTTTTCTTCTTCTTCTGGTATGCTTAATTCTAAGAAACTACATTGTGGACAAATTCAGTAGTTTGAAACTTAAGCGGAAGAATCTTAAGGCCTTGTTAACAAGATCAAAAAAGTTTCTGCTTTCAGAAATCTCCTCTCTGCTTTTTTATTGAGTTCAGAGGTAATCGCCTTGCAGACTCTCCCAGAAATTGCACAGATGCAGGTCCTTAAGTTCGTCATCACAGAGCTTACTTTCCTACCTGTGAATCCTTTGAATGACTTCAGTAGAATACTATATTAAATATCTTTTTGTAGTAATGCATTCATGGCACAGTAAATACATTAACATGTGCATATTAAGATTACTTAGCTGGAACTCTAATGTTAAAGGAAGGTACGTATTATTATATGCAGGAAATTTATTGACTCTGTGGGCAGATTCTGTTAATTACTGCACTTCTTTCTATTCCCACCTCTTTCATCCTATTGATTGATTGAGATCTCGATGCCCTCTACCTGAGGGTGTTCTTCTCTAAGTGACATGCAAGAATTAAAAACTGTTTAACTTTTATATGTACACAATACTGATTTCCCGCCCCCCCCAAAGTTTTAGGTGTGTTGCTCTTTATATGTTAAAATATAGGGTGCTTTTTTTCTGTTGGGATTTTTTGACTTTAAAAATGCAAATGTGGGATATGTAAGTAGAATTCTTGAGTTGCTTTTCAATCTGGCTCCTATACCCTTTGACCTTTTCTGAGAGAAATTTTCTACTTGCAAAACATGGTTAAGATGCTACTTTACACAAGATCAGTTGTAAATAATCCGACTATAAGATGATTAAATCTGTCTGTACGTAAGGCTACTCCTGTGTGTATATGCAAAACAGTGCTGGGTGTATTAGAACTGTCAAAAATGTAGGCTTTAGGAAAACTTACTTACCTTACAATTAAAAAGGAAAGGTAGCATACAGTCATACTTCCTAACTGTCTGAAAATTTCTAAATCTTCCAATTAAATGGTTTATCCCTGAAGTCTGAGAGTAGACTTCTTACTATTCATTCAGTGTCTCAGAGGGCTGCTGTTAGGAGATAGGAGACAACTGTTGCCTGCAGTGCAATGCAGGTGGAATATTCAGAGCTGCGGGTTTTTAACAAAAAATACAACAGTTAGCCTTCTGAAGGTAGATCACCTTGAATCTCAAGTTAGAACCACCTCCTCACCCTTGCTGGCTTTGTCATGAGATGGGTTTTTCGGGGGGGGGGGGGGGAGTGGAGGGAGAGGCAGGGGTTACAGGTGATGGTGAGTATACCAACAACTTAACTTTTTAGTAGTATTCCAACAGCCCAGACTTGAACCTTGCCTTGCAGAGGCTGTGTACTTTCTCTGTGAAGCTGTCTTTAAGTGGATTTTTACTATTGCGATAGTAAATTTTGTTTCTGAGTCATAGTATACAATTTAAACTTGAATTTTTTCCCCTGTTTTTAATTTGGATAGTTTTCCTATTGCTTACTGTTAGGTATACTTTAGTAAATGCTACTTCAGTGGCTGTATGCTTTGAGTTAATGAGCGTTTCTTACTGTTTCCTTTCAATCCTTGCAAAGGCTCTATGTGTCCCCGAGAAAATCTTCTACAGATCAGAAAACGGACTCACCTTTAAAATGGTGCCGACAGGTGTTGGATAATCCCAGTCCCGAGACAGAAGCAGCCTGCCGAACTTTAATAAACAGACTTGATCAAGGTACGTAAACTATAAGCATTGCTGCTTCAAGTGTCTTTTATTTCCACTTGTGTACTTTACATTATTGAGAAACTGTAAAGCAAAGGAAACATGGAAGTTTGTGCTTCCTGTAGTGTAGAGTATCTGCAGGGATAGCACTTCAGATCTTGTGCTTTTGGTGCATATTTGTACAGCCATGTTTGTATAAAAACCTCCCTGCTTTTGGTTTACGTTGGTAATGCCTCAACTGATGAAGGTAAGAGGTCATTCTGTAAATGTTAAGAAAACTATGCTGATTACAAGGAACAGATGAAACCAACTGAACTGTGATGTTTTGCATCTGTGTATTTTTTAAGATGCAAATACAGGTGTTTCAAATTAATTGCCAAATTGACCACCTTGCTTTCTGGTTTTCTAATATGTTCAGAGCCTAAACAGTAAAACATATTTTAGTGTTTTCAGGCTCTTGATTTTTTTTTTTTAATATTTAAACATCTTTAATGTAAAAATATGTAGAGGAAAAAAATGTGCTTTTGGGGAGTGGTGGAGAGAATCATATGAAACTATTATTGCAGCTTTTTTCTATGTAAAAAGTTCTAGTGTTGTTGTGTGTTTCTGATGGTGATTATTCTTACCATATCTTACCGTTAGTATTATTACCTGGGTAAAATATTTGTCTGATGCTCAACGCTTACAATAATGAAACATTAAAATCTGTAACTTGAAGAAATGGTGTCACTTGGAAACCTAGTTTTTCTTCCAGTTTTATCATCCCCTAAAAGCACTTCATGGTGGCTTTCAGCTGTGTAACTTAACCACTGAGGGAAAATCCCTTACTTAATCTGCCTGAAACGAAAACGCTACGGAGCATTCTGTTCAGTAGTCGGATACCACCATCATAGTCAGTATTCTGGGGTCAAAGGTTTGTGTGTGGTGTTCTCCTTTTTTCGGAGCACAGCAGGATCAATCCCATATTAGCCTTTCACTGATGTAAGAGCTGTTAGAATAGATGCATAGTTTACTTTATTACAAAAATAAGAAGGTTATTCTATTTCTATGTATCTGTAGTGCATCACCTGGAATCCATCTGGTGGATATCCTACCTTGGTCTTTCCAAATGCACTCCAGGTTTGTATGTAAAACGTGCGAGTCCTGGGCTGAATTGCTGATAGCCGAGACACTGAGGGGTTTGGAGTGAATAAGTAATCCTTTCCTATATCATATAGCTTTCCCATATCGGCAGCTGTGATTTACCCTGCAGCTGGAGGGATGACTAGTTTTATTATTTCCTTCTAACAAATCATCACTGAAAAACGTTGCAGAGCAGGACGTGTTGCAACCTCATCTGTCTAGTCTGATTCGTGAACATCTAAACACAAAAGCTGTGGTTAGCAGTTTTTGAAAAAGTGAAGTTTCTGAAAGAATTAATATTTTGAAGTTCAGTGATGTTCTTAACTGCTGAAAATACAACCCCCAGTTTGGTACCAAAGTTGTTGTCTGCCTGGGTTTTGAATTGGCTGGCTTTGTCTTCTATGTGATTGCAATAATTTTGATTTCAGCTTGACCAGTAATTTGACCTCAGTGATTTGAAGGCTGAGAGGCCACTGTTTTGTTCTGTTTTAAGTTTACATACTAACAGTGTTTTGGCACTGCTTGTAATCAGGCTTATTTTGAGTTTAGCCTTGAAATTCCTGATTTGAGATAACTGAATGTAGCTTGAGAACAAACTTCATTTACTTTTATAAACCATCTCCACTTAAAAATGTGAATGAAGATTTGTTTTATTAACTCTTTGCTTTCTGTCTGAAAGGTATCAGGCTTTATTTGTACTCTATCACTCCTTTTTAACTAAAATAGTCTGACTTTATATTTGTAGGGGAAATAAAAAAGAAAACTATTTATGTAGTGAATCTTCATTATTTTCTTGGCTGCTGTTCTCTCAGTGGTAAGGGTTCGGTGGGCAATCCAGCAGCCCCTTGAATATATCCAGATCATAGACTGAGTCATTTCCTTAGCGTTGAAGCTGCTTATTTCCAACTTCAGTAAGCATGGATGCACAAAGTTTTGCTACCTGGCTTATTTTGATTGTTTCACTAACTCGTATGCGAGTTTGTGTGCGGGATAAATGTTTCAGAATGGTTGTTTTTCATATTAATTTGGTCGCCTTTTAATCTAAAGGCATAGTTTTTGTGGTTTAATGCTGTTTTGAGTCCATCATTAAAAATTCAAAATAACACGTGTAAACATAAAGTTCAATGGAGCTCTTTAAAATGAGGATGGGGTGTCGAAGTGACAGATATTTATGAAAAGTCATCTTTGAAGACCAGCACTGAAACTTTCAGAATTGCATGGCTTCTTTAAAGCCAAGCTTGTCAGTAGTTATTCTTGGAACTCTTCAGAAGTGACAAAACAGGTTAGAGGGGAGAGCGAGCAAGGGAACAGGCGCTGCTTTGCTTCCTACATCTTGTAACTGACACCGTCAAGATGTCTTATTTGAAGTACATCTGTTACAATATTTAATCTTGTTTGATCTGATGCCTTTCTTTATCTTATGCTCTTTGTTTTAAAAAATAATTTGATAACCTTTATGGCTTTTTTGTATTTTTCCTTCTAGCCAGTAGATGGAAAAACCTGTATTGCAGTCCATTGGCATCACCAAGCGCACATAATTTGAATACAGAGACAGGCTCCTGTAGCAATGCACTAAACTCTCCCGGGCATCTCAAATCGACTAACAAAGCACTACTAACCTGTGGCAGCTCAGGTATGGCATGTCAATAGAGCAGTGCAAACCTGTAGTGTTTAAAATGCAAGGAGTATTACTAATTGACGCAGGGAAAAGTTGTCAAGAGATGCAAGTCCATCCATGGGGTTTTCTCCTTTTAATTTGCTCACTTACTGACACGGGTTTCATCTGTTGTGTGGGAGAAAACCTCCTTGCATTCTAAATGTCTTATAGTTAGTTCATGTTTTTGTTTTTATAACTTTCTATATATTTATAAGTTGTACTAATTTTAAGTGACTTAAAATAGAAAACAGCTATTGGGGCAAAGAAAATACTGCTCTTGAATAATGTTATCATATGTAGGTGTTAACTTTATAAAGTTACTTGGACTCAGTTTTCAGGCTTGAGAGTTTGTGCAGTTTATTTTGAAAATATTGATTAATGTAGGCAACAGAAAGAAGCCTTGCGCTTTAAGATAAAAGGCGTAGTCTCCGGGATAAGCCTTTAAATTGGCCGAGTGGGCAGCTAATCACAAAATAACAAAAGCTTTCCATCAGGCTTAATTGTGTTTGGAGTCAGATTTCCTACCTTAGAGGCAACTTACACAAAATTCTTGTTAGAAGCCTCTATTTGTAGGTAAGATAATGAAGCTTCTCCTAAATGGCTTGGCCTCAAGTCTGCCTTTGCATTCAGGCTGCTGCCTAAGGAGTCCGTGTAGGCTCTTTCAGGAGCTTCGTTTATCCTTGATGCAGTTCATGCTCGGTTTCCCAGTACAAATGCTTTGCCTCTTGGCTTTATTATCAAAGGAGTCTTCCTTGATTTGTTTGGGGTTTGTGGAAATTGCTATATCGTAATTTGCATGTTTAAAAACATAAAGCATGTTTAACAGTTTCTGGCTTGAAACTCGATGTTAAGTGAACCTTTTTTAAGAAAAAAAGGGTTGCGTATGGATGTTTTCACAGCTGCAGGTATGCTTTTGAGATCTGCTGGTTTTCTGCTGTAAATAGAAATTAACACTTATCTCTATTTTGCAAACAAAAGGATGCATGTAGGACTGATTATTTTTGCAAGCTGACTTCTGCAGGGAAAAATCTCTAAATCAATTTCTTGTTTTTAATACGAGGTTGGTTGGTGATCTAGGTCTAACCACCTTTTTACACAGAAACAGTTACTGATGCGTAAAACCAAAGTGTCTGTGCAACTTCTAGACTTATTCATTCACTCTGCAAATCTGCTGAAGTTGTCAAGGGTGCCAAATAAAAAACCAAGTATAGAACAGGCTTTGTCCGTGTAGGTTTATACATGAGAGTTCACTTCATCTGTTTGGTGGCTCTTCCCTTGTGACTTGTGTAAGTGCTAACATGAGTTTGAAGTTCACTGCCAACTTGATTGACTCGAATCTAATTTTATTTCTAAGAAAAATGGAGCTTCCCTACCGTTCAAATGAAAAATGTTTAACAGTAACTTCCCTTAAAAACCAAACAAAAAAACCTTTTACAAAATCCAGATGTGGTATATTTTGACGTTTCTGTAATGAAAACCATAATCAGTTCATCTCGCAATGTTGAGCCACAGCAGTTTTTACTGATGAAAGAATGTGAATGTTTTTCTTCCCCTCCTTGACTGTTTTTAAATAGCCCTGCAATTTGAAATGCAACAACCAAACTAAACACACACAACTGAATTGGGAACTTTGCTTTTTAAAAAGCTGTATTCAAGATACGGCTGTATTAAAAATACCACTTTTAGTATTAAAGAAGGTGTTAGTTACAGCAGGAAACCTGTGCTTATTCAGTATACTACATCCTACAGGTGCAATCCCTACTCTGATGTTGGCTTTATTTCAACTGCTTACAGTGTCTTTTCCTGACACCAGAAGGAAAGAAACGGGATTATGTTATACAGCCGTGCAGTCTTAATACTGGAGTGTCCCGACTTGGAGTGTGTATTAGTGTAACACACACACGCACAGACGCACCCCTTACACTACAGTCACACTGCTATCACTGTATTATGTAAGCATCTTGAAACTGGGAAAGCTTTATGCCTTTTCAGATGAGGAATTTGAGGCTTACTGGTGCAAAGCAGTTTGCTCAATGTCCGTGTAAGAAATTTGTTTTACACCTGGACTTCAAATGTGTGTTTTCCATGTCATCAGTTACTACTCTTCAAAACTGGTTGAAGAAGTAACGTTGGGAACCTGCTGCTTTTTCCTGCCTGACTGGAATTAACCATTGTTTGAAAGGGTTGCTCAGCAGTGGTTTTTAGATGTTTTGCCGAGAACAGGCAAAATGTTTTATTTCTAGCATCACTGTTGAGAATTACTCTATTCAGTAGGTGCACTGCTTTCAAGACTTATTAGAACACAGCAGGCAAAACTGCGTGAGCTGAAGTAAAAGTCAATGGTGAATGACATCATACAGATGCTTTGGGAGGCTGACTTGTATTCTTGATTTGGCGGCTGGTGTGCTACAGCCTGCTTGTTGCTTTTTATAAAGTGACGATCTCGAATCCCTGCTTGAGCAGGATTTGTATTTCTTAAGCCTACTCTAGCTGAAAGCGATGTTGCGTGCTCTTAGGCTCTTGCATATCTACTAGCTTTATCTGATCTTCTGTCAGATTGTGGGTTTTAATTTTTTTTTTTTTGTGGGTCTTAAATCTATATAGTACTGATTGCAACCTTGTCTTGGAATTAATTTAAGGTAATGATGTGCTCTCTCCTAAAATAGCTCTGTAAGTTATATGGTCTAATGTGTCTGTGTTCAAGGGTTAGTTATGCTAGGAGCATATTATGGTATTTTGTAACATGTGGCATAGATAAGCATGTTTGCCATGTAGAGGTCTTACATTCACTAATCCTTCTGTGTTTCCAAAAATCTTTCTAGGGATGTGGGGTGTTTGGTTTTTTGGTTGTGGGTTTTTTGTTTGTTTGTTTGTTTGTTTTTTAAAATACAAAGCAGTACGGTAGTTATAAAATGGGAAAAGAAGAGGGAGGTATGCTCACCATTGCATGCTCCCTCTCAAAGATACTACCTCGAGTCAAAATTAACGTTGATGGAATGGTAGCAAGATTCTCCTATCATTGCCTGCATCTGCCTGCCATCTGCAGATGGAGATAAGCTAACTGCTAGGTGATGCTTAGCCTTCCTGCATCAACAGTCATCCCAGGTGCCAGGAAGGGTCGCATCTGAGGAAAACCAAAGGCAGTTGCGATACCACACTTCTGTGCCTAGAGCTACTTACCAGCCCCCCACATTTGAAGGACAAGTACCAGTATAACCCCAAAGTTACACGGCTTGTTCTCATCTCCCTATTTCAGTAGCAAGTAGTAGTACTCCTATGCCATGGAAAATACTGACTTGCTTGACTTAATAAAAAGTACTAACAGGTAAAAGTTTGCACTTAATGATGATTATGATATTTTTATTATTATTATTCTTCAAAAGGAAAATTATTTGTTCCTCTTCCTAATGCCTGACTCATGGAAAAACTTCCCTGGTGGAAAGATCCTTCCAGTTTGTTTTTTATGACCTACTGTATGAACAAGCTATATCCTTCCCTGTAAGAGAGAGTTTGGTTTATGACGAGAGGAAAAAAATGGATAAACCTCAGGAATGGGGAGGAGGCAATCTAGTGTAAAGTCCTCTTTGCATAAGCAGATTGCATGACTGATTTTTGAGGTACTGTACTGAAAGCCATTTGGATCCTTACTCCTATGACCGCTTGCCAACACCCTAGCAAGCACTTTGTATAACTTTCCTGCTTAATATCTAGATCAATAGTTGCCCCTTTCTCAAAATAGGCTGAAATAATACTGATCTTTTAAAGGATGTTTCTAAGCTCAAAATTACCAAGCGTTCCTTTGCCACCTTCTGGACAGAAGTCCACAATTTTTTCCCCACACAAAGACAGTCTGCCTCCTGAAAATTGCAGGTTAAAATACTGAACATTGTGTTCTCAAGTAATTTCTGACTTCGTTATTTCTAGCAACCAAACCTCAACTTCACAACTGCACTGATTTTATTACTGGAATAAATACTCTGCTGCTCATTCTTGTTTTGTATGCGGACGTCTGAATGCTTTTTGTGTTCCTCCCTCCTCTTCCCTCCTAAAGGTTACTTGAGCATGCATTCTGCACTGAGCTCTCAGTCGTCTGTGGACAGTGAGCTGAGCACATCTGATGACTCCATCTCCATGGGATACAAACTGCAGGACTTGACTGATGTCCAGGTTATGGCACGCCTTCAGGAAGAAAGTATGTGACAGCCATCTCCTTTGCGTTACAGTTTTAGAACTGTAGAGAAATGTAGATGGATTCCAACTGTTCTTCTCTTCTCCCTTTCCCCAACAAAAAAATAATTTAATAGATCATTTGAAATGTTTGTGATTTGCAGGGGCTTCCTTTAAAAATCTACAGACCCAGACTGCCACTTAAACTTAGCAGTTGCGTAACATTCTCAAGATTACACCTCTTAAAGCAGAGGATGGTCTTGAAAGTATTATCTAAAACCCCACTTTGTTAAATACGTAAGAGCCCTTTAATATTCAAAAATATTCCATCCCAGATTGTCTCTGAAGTTCAGGTGAAGTTTTACAAGTAACTGTTTCGTAATAGTGGCAGTTTAAACAGCAGCAGCTCACAGTTGCCTGTCTGGTTGCTGTCCCCTCGCTTGAGCAAACACAAGCAGCTGTGTGACTGCGCTGTGTATTGGTTTGGGGAACTGATCCAGCTGAAAAAATAACCCAGCAAAATTTTTTGCTTGTAAATTTTTGTTTTTCTGAGCAGGCTGCCTAACTGCAGCCTGAAATCATATTAGAAGCTGTCTAGAGGACTGAATTTTACAAGTTGTTTATTTCACAGAAGATGTAAGTAGTATTTCACTGCTGTGTTGAGTAAAACCAAGAGTTCAAGAGTACTAAAACTGAAAAAGCTGAAATTACAATTTAAGTTTTGCTCTGGTAAAGTGCTCAGAGACAGCTCTGCAAATTTAACTTGAGCATAAAACATGTCTGTGTCCCAGCGTGTGGGGATTTCAGGGCCCTGAACCAGTTCCCATTAAATCATTGGTAAACTTTCTGTTGACTTCAGTGTGATTTGGATGAGGTCCTAATTGAAGGTCAAGGTGGAACGAAGTGGTTGAATCTGTTTTTCTGTGCAAACTAATCAATAATTTGATTTACAGGAAATAGAGAATAAAGTTCTGTTTTTCTTTTGGAGAACATTTACTTACTTATAGTACTGTGCCTTTAGAAATTTAAAAAACACTATGATCTAGGAATTGGAATATGAGACCAAAAAGACCAAAAGACATAAGATCTTCTTATCACTTTATTACACCTGAGCACAGCTGAGGAAAAGTTGTATTAAAGTGAATAAAGCAAATAACGGCCTTTTTCTTTCTAAACTTGAATATTTCCTCTTATGCTTTGTGATCCTTTAAAAAAAGTCAAGGAAATCCTGTCACATTACAAAGTTTGCAGTGAAATATGAAAAGCGCTTCATCCTCAGAATGATGGAAGCTTTTCATATTGGCATTCTGAAGGGAGAAGAGTGGGGAATGCTTCCGTGCTTTTTTTTAATCCCTGCAATGAAGGGACTGCACTGGGAAGAGGGTTTTTCAGAACTTTACCTGCCGCCTTTCTCAAAAGTCCCTTCAACCAGTTTGCTAAATTAGTTTTTGGTAAGAAGTTGCTTGTACTTTGTTAGGCAAGAAGACTTAAAGAAAGGCGTAAGTTGGGGGAGGACCCGTAAACAAACCAGGCAGATGCACTGCAGATGTCAATAAAAAGTAGGTGTTTTTTCACTTGGAGGCAGAAGTTCAAATCTTTGTTTCAACCTGTTGAAATGCTGGTGGGTGCATAATTAATTGAACTAAAAAATTCATACTGTAAATTAGACTCCTCTACCTAGTTAACCTAACAGAGCTTGCATGGCAATATATAGTCCACAATCACAGCTGCTTGTGTATGTGACATAAGGAGTAATTCAGGTCAATTTGAATATTAACTCTTTGCTCTAATTAAACAGTACTGATATGGGTGACACTGTTCCAGTTTAGAGATTCCATATGCTTGTGAGTGTCTTCAGTAAAGAGAGTTATTAACTTGACTCTCCTTCCAAGGTGAAATGAATCACTGATAAAAGCATTGCTTCTGAATTTGCATTGCAACTGGGTAAGGAATTTCTATTTTAAAGTATGACGACTTTGAGCCATGTTGCCCTCTATCTCCAGGTCTCCGTCAGGATTGTGCCTCCAGCTCTGCTTCTGTATCACGTCGCAGTTCCAGTGCCTCCCTTCACTCTCTGCGAAGAGGTACCTACAGTGACCAGGAGTTTGATACGTACAGCCTTGAGGATGAGGACGATTACGATTGTTCCCTGTCATACCGTAGCGCTCACAGATACTCACCGTCCCCGCTCAGTTCACCCCGATGTCAGTCTCCTTCCTCCAGTGCAGATTATGGCAGGTCATCGACTTCCCGAATCCGTCCCCCAAGGAGATCTGTGCAAAGTCCGATGCAAGACCGGCTCAAGTATGCAAACAGCGAAGGTAAGCTAGTTGTGAGCTTTTGACGTGAGTCAATGGAAAGAATTTTGACATGTACATTTGAGAAGCGCTGCTATTTAGTGGAAGCTAAGAATTAGTTACACGCTTGTCTACTTTTAAGTGCGTATGTTTTTCAAGAGGTAGTCTAAACCATTATACATCTCCACTGCTACCAGAAGCAGCAAACAGAGAATTTGCTCTTGATTTCAGAGGAGATGCGCCACAGCATGCCCAACCTGGCCAGGACGAGCCTCCGAGCTTTGGAGTCTGTGCGGAGCAGTCGGAGCTTGGAGTCAGATCTGCAGGTGCCAAGCAGTCGAATTCCAAGAACTCAGCAACGGTCAGCAGGTCAGTGCCGTGTCCTCTACACACACCGCTGTAGTTGATTTCATTGGTCTGTTTAACTGACCTGACTAAACCCGAGGCCCCTAGAAGGCCCGGTATCCTGAAGTGTTCTTAAAATACTGTTGCCAACTGGGTTATTCTTCCTTTTGTTGTTCCATTTCTAGGTCTGGCTCCCAGTAAGCTCAGGTATTCCTCCAGTGCTGGGCAGCCTCCCTTAACAGTGCGACAACCGATGAAGGCAGGGTCATGCACAAACTCTCTGTTAACACCCAGGCAGCCAGTAAAAGCCTGCGGTTACACAAGTCCTGTTAGTGGAGTTCGAAAACCACAGGCATCTTCGCTTAGTACAGGCTCTTCCAGTAGCAGTTGCGCTACCAGAAGCAGTAATATGGTCACTGTGGCAAAAAACTCGCCCATTAAAGCACGCACATCTGTTGGAGGAATCTCAGTGCCCAAGAGCAAGCCAGCACCGCCATCCAAGAGGTAAGCGTGAGACTGCAAGCCTCAGACTTGAATGTCTGCCTTTATTTCACAGATTAGAAACGCTTTTTTATAAAGTGATGTTCATCTCAGATTTCAAAGTGTGACGTGGGTATAGAGTTGGGTCAGAGCTACTGATTAACTTTACATGTAGGGTTGTGGTTGGGGAGCCCCTAAGGAAAGGGTAGTACTTAGCTGGAAGATTCATGGACGTCCAGTACTTTGCCCCCAGTCAGGAAGCAAAGGGCTGCAGTTCCTTTAAATACCACTAAAATTAAATTCTGTGGATGTATGTGTGAACTGACAGGCTGGGACTCGTCAGCTTCTGGGTGAGATACCCCTTTTCGCCATGTAATCTGTGACCAAACTATCCAGTATTTCAGTATTCCATCTGTTTAAAAAAAGTAAGTGCTTTTTTTAAACAAAGCTAATTATCCAGGAAAATGAAGAGGCATAGGCTCAAACTTATTTCTATAAGAATTGAACGTTACGGCACATATTTATTTGGCGCATACATCTATTTTTGGGAAGGGGAAAAACTCTTCCAAAGGACTAATAAATTCTCTTTACTGTTAATATAATAATCTTCCCAGATGATCTACTTTGGTGCCTCTGTAACTCTGCTACTGGTAAAATAAGTTTGGTACCAGGTTTTTTTTTTCCTTCCTTAGTCTTTCGTTAGGACTCCAGGTGGGCATTGTCCAAGGCCTAATGAGTTTTTAGAAGGGTTTGAAAAGTAGGACAAATTAACAAGGCTTGTCTTAAGCATGATTCTGTATCGTTACAGTAACTTCATACAACAGGGTGAAAGAGCATAAATAATGGTTTCCAGAAACGTACAATTTTTGTTCTTGTTGCACGAGTCTGAACTGATTTAGGGGCCACATCTTAATCCAGAAAGTTGCAATGGGCTTTTGGACGTTTTTTTGACATCTATTTCTAGCTTTTAAATTTTATGATTAGCTTCCTAAATATTTAGACAGCGGATATCTGAAGTTCGTAGATAGTCTAAAGCAACAGCTGTTTAGTTAAACATATTCAGTCTCTTTAAAGAATAAGGCCTCTAAGATGCTTCTAACAACAACTGCATGCACGGACTGCTTTATGCCATTGTAGCAAAGCCTGTTCTACCCCATTGTCCTAAGGCATCTGCTGTGCTTTGGCAACGTGGCAGTGGATTTACCACACACAAAAAGCTATTTTTTTACAGCTATTTGTTTGCAGTACAATTGTAGTGTAAACTTTTATGATTGAGGGAAGTTAAGTTGATTCAGTATCAGACTAATAAGCAATAAGTACCTGTTGATTTTTAATGTCCTGTTGTAGCCTTTGATAAATTGAACTGTATCTACTTACTTAAAAAAATACTCAAAAGGGAATTTTTAATCTCTTAATTTGTACATTGTACGATTATTTTTCATGTGTTTAGTCATATTTGCAGGGAAAAATATTTCTCTTGGAGTCAGTCATGGGAAAAACCCACAACAGTGTTAATAACTTAGCAGAGCAGGATAAATATGTCACTGTTTTAAGTACCCAGTAATAGTTGCTTAATTACTCTAAACTGCCTGAAACTGCTGCTGCTGTGCCTGTTCTGCTGGCCTCCTGGTGCACGGGATGCGCGAGCTGTGCACACGGGGGACTGCAGCAGTTTACCGACGGCAGGCAGATGTTGACATTGCCAAAAGGCAGATGTTTTAGAAGCCCCGTGTAAACTAAAACCTCAAACAAGCATTCCTGCGTACAGCAACAGCTCACTGGGGTCTTTGCTGCTTCTAGCTGTTAGTGACTTTTTTTTTTTGTCTCTCAAACCAGATTTCTTCAGTCAGCACAGACCACTCAGGCCGCTGAGGATGACTCCTGGAAGGATGGGTGTTACTGACCCCCCAAAATGCCGATGCACTGCCAAACTCCTCTGTGAAGCAGACCCCCCAGCTGGCTGGGCATAAGAACGTTATTTGAAACTGAAACTCCAGAGACCCGTCGCACTGCGGACTGACGTGTATAGTTCCTCGCCTCTTGAATGCGAACTATCCTTACCTTCTGCTGTTCTGCCAAGAGCCTGACCTCTTAGTGGTGGAACGGACAACAACTGCTTTACTGTGTTTCCACTGTTCCAAACATTTCTGGAATACGAGTCTTCGCGTGAAGACTGAAAATAGCCTTATTTCATACAACCTCTACTTGCAGCCCTTTGGAAGGCTTGTCACAAAAAACTTCTCAGGTGACCCGCTCCTGAGGATGCTTGCTTAAAAAGGCTGCTGGCTGTCCTGTTTGTGCCAGAAAGCGGCTTCGAGCTGTTGCTATGGTGTGTGGCATAGCAGTGGCTTGGGGAGACTAGAAATAGTGACATAGATGTTAGAAGTAAGACTTTTTAAATTCAACCTGATGTACTCTAATATTTGTCTGAAACTCAACTGTTTGGGGTTTTTTTTTTTTTTTTTTTTTTACTTCTGTATAGAATGTATTTCTGCTACTTTTTATTGTTTGTTCTAGAAGATGAAGCAGGTTTTTATAACTGTAGTACACTTCCAGCTGTTGTATTCAAGTGTGTGCATCACAGTTCACAAGTGAAGGAGCAGTACACAATATTTGTGTGGGTTTGTGAACGGGCAGTTGCAGGGACAGGGGATGCAACTTAAAAACTGCAGTTTATCAGCATCTTCATATCGCAGATGAGGAAGTTAACAAACACCAGTTATGCTTTTTAAAGATAACCCTCCATGACTGATTTGACTTGAAGTGTTTCCCGTTGATCTCCTGACTGCCCTGACTTTTGTAGGTTTTCTACTGTCTCTCTGGCTATGAAGGATTCCGTTTCAGTGTCCTTTTCCTCGGCAAGTGCTGGATGCTATGAATACAGTCTTAGTACAGAAAAGATGCACTGATAGCAATGTTCTCCCTGCCATCAATGTGACTTTGATAGTGTAGTTTAATAAAATGTTATGGTGCTGAAACAGATCTGCTTTATTCAAACAGCGAGCCTGACTTTTGAGTGTGTTTTGTGCTAGGAGCGAGGCTTTTCATGACCGGCCCAGCTGTACAGACGTCTGCTTCTGCACTTCAGCTTCTGTTTCGTACGAATGAGGTGGGTGTTAGGCAAAGGAAAACTTAATTCACAGCCCTTGGTTCACGTCTTTTCTAGGAGAACATCCACAAGTGGCCTAAGCAGAACAAAATATAGGTAGGAAACAACACTCACAAATAGGAAGCTCTGCAGGATGCTTTACAGCCAAGATCACTTTTTGCATTGTTTGCTTTAGAAAGGAAAAAAAAAAAAGAGGAAGAGACAGCTGGTATCAAACTGCTGTTTCAGACTGGCTGGTGCATACGTTCCCGTAGCACCCAGTCACTTCACCTAGAAGGACAACGCTAGCGCAGGACTGAGTCTGTGATTAGCTGACTCTTCTCAGCCCCTCGTAGGCACACAACGGGAGCTTTCAGCATTGGGTGCGTAAGCTTTGAGACCAAGGTCGGGTTTGTCGCCTCTTGAGAGAGGCATCTGTAAGCTAGGAGCTGCAAAGGAGCAAGGGTTTCTTTCTCATGTTCCATTTGCTCATGAATATCAATGTTTTGCTATAGACTTCTTAAGACAGAGCTGTATACCATTAAAATAACCCTCTTTTACTTCAGAGCAGCTTTGTAAATGTCAGAGCCGGTTCCACCTTGTTGAAAGGCTCTTGTTAAGAGCACTGTTAGAGTTGAGAGAAGAGGCTGAACTGGAGCTGACTAGAAACACCTCCCTTCCACCTGTGAAGGTGTCAGAGACGACTGTTTTTACACAAACAAACAGGCTTCTCCCTACCCCCAGTAAAGCTTTGCAGGTTTACAGCACTGTCCTGGCTAAGGCTCCTCCTTTATGGAGAAGGTTCTTTTCTAGTAACTTCTGCCTGGTGGAAGAGCTGGAACCTGGTCACACTGAACTTAGTCACCTTCCCAGTGTGGAGAAAGATAAAAGACCGACAAGGCTTCAGTTCGATTCCTCTAGCGTCTGAGTTCACCTTTTGTCTTTACTGTGGTCTACATCCCAAAGGTAAGAGCATGCCTGCGTTTTCCAGGCAGTGCATTTCCCTGCAGCCTCCGAAGTCGAGACAGCTGCTGCTATTTAATGGATGCTTAACAGATATTCAATGCTAGGTAAAGAACAAAAAAGGAAAATGCTTGAAGAGTTTAAAGGTTATATTCTAGTTAAGGCTTATCAGGCATGTGAAGAACTGCACAATAGATGCAGAGAGACAGATCTGGATACGCGTTTCCAGACAGACCAGAGGCTAAAAAGAGAAGTAAGCAAAAAGGTGACCGGGGCCTTATTCCGAGGTTAGCTTCTGCTGGAATTCATGAGCATCTGAAACACAAACCTGATACTGACACACACTTGAGGACAGCTGTCCCACGTCAGGAGAGGCCGCGTTTGCTTCTGGGCCATAGATCAGGAACATTAAATTCAAACCCAGCTCTGTAAGAACTATCACACTAATGAGATGATAACTTAAGTTTTATCCTTTCATTTTTCTACGCTGTTCTCATACCAAGTGATCTTCTTTCAGGTTTTCATATTCTGTATCATCCTGAGCCCTAGCAGGTATCATTAGAATGCAACTTTGCCTCAAACCAAGATAACAAACTTGCAGAAACTGTTTGAGTTCAGGTGATTAAGAGGAAATCCAACTCCCTCATAGCGATGCGTGAGCCTGCTTCCAGCAACACCTAACACGACATCAGCATTTAACCTTCCTGAGGTAGATGAAAGGCTACGGAGTTTTTAGAGAGGCTCTAGTGCAAGACAGCGAGCAGTAAATCGGTCTGTAGGATGAACTCCTCTAGAAAGAGTGGGTTCTTCCCAGCTACCCCTGGAGAAGAGGAAAGGGGTCCGTTACTAGGGATTGCCCTCAAGACAGCGGGGTTTTGTATCACTGAAAATCGCCTTAAAATACAAGTTCTTACACAGACATTCATTCAGCTTCCACACGGTAACTCCACTGCCTGTCTCACCACTCTTCCTTCTGTATTCTCTCCACCCACACGTGCTCTGAGCAAGCAGGCGCCTTGTCCACTTTGTCCCAGGCTCCGAGTTCACAACCAGGAGAAGCAGATTCTTACCCCCCTCAAGTCACAACAGGCTCCATCCAGCACCTGCACCCAAACATAAGCCAAAATCCTTCCAAAGCCAAGAGGTTTCACACCTATTTATTTCACAGCAGGACTGCTACCTGCCGTTTCTCCAAGCCTGGAGCTGCAGCGTTACAGAGGGGGTGACCCACCCCCAGGCACACGCTGCTCTCAGAGTAGTTCCTACCCACAGTCTACACCTAGCGCCAGACCCACCTCTCACGATGCTAAAGAACTCTGCGTTCTGTACAGTAATTTTATTTAAATCAAGTTAACTTTGTTTTTACACTAATGCCTCAGTGCATCCTTTAAAAGGGAAGGAAGTATTTTCTTTAAAAAGTATTTGTACATAAGACAACAAATCATAGAAATGAACACAGTAACATCAACAATCCCTAAAACATGCACAATTGTACACTGAACTGTGGGCGGCTGTAAGAGCAGGAGGTAAGAGGAAGGAAATCTTTCTCCAAGCTTTACATTCAATTAACACAAACAGGAACGGATGCCAGCGAGCGCAGTGCTGATCAGACCCACTGACGCTGTCTGGGTATCGAGACCCGATTACCCTTAGTTAAGTTTCAGCCTAGTAGAAGACGAATCCAAATCGGCATCCTAAGTTTACAGGAGAACTCTCCACCTGGCACCTGCTGGAAAGCTCCAAGGTCAGCGTAACGTACACCAGGAAAAGCACGTGCAGGAGCAGCAGTTTCATGTCGCTGCCCGGCCCCTGGCAAGCCTGTGCTGCAGGGCGCAGGGAGCCCGCGGCACCAACCGGGGGCTCGAGTTTAGTCACCAAATTAAGCCTCCCCTTCCCATACCTCGACAGCTTCCACCCACCATGAGAAGCCGCTTCCCTGGGTCAAAAAGATGCAGCTTCCTTCGTGGACCATCTGATGCTTTTATGAGATTTCAGTTGTTTCTATTTCTTCTCTGGGAAACGAGCCTGTAAGATACAAGACAAAGTCCCTACACCCTCACCCAGGCGACAACAGCTTTGGCTCCGGTCAGCCAGGACTGGCCGGACCATTCAGCTGTCCAGCTGGGACAGAAATAACAGCATTCACAGCTCCCAACAGCAGGCAAAGCAGTCCCCGTCCTCTGACGGCAGCACATCATCGGCATACTTGATCCTACATTTGGTTATTAGCCTTGGGTTTGGTTTTGGGGTTTTTTCCCATGTTTTTCTTTTCAGAGGAGTACGTGTTACTACATCCTCTGAAAGAGCCTTTCTTCTTCAGGCCATAGAGAAAGTAACCACCCATCAACCCCAACCTTCTGTCCCTTCTCCGTCCTCGGTTTTTAGCACACACCTTCAGAGTAGAAGCACAAGCAGCAGATACCTGACACCTTACCAAGCCAGATCAACAGATTGGCCCCCAATTTCACCTTAGCAAGTGATAACGTTAGTATTCATTTTAGTCCACCCTCAAAAGAGGAACAGGAGAAATAACATGTGAGAAAGCAGATACATTACTGCAACCTTAACCATACGCAACCATCTCCTTTACTGTGTTGATTTAGCCACAAATTAAGGGGCTAGGGGGGAAGATGAGGAAGAAGTGAGGATGAAGAGGCAGCCATTTCAAAACGCTGAGGTGGCCCAACGCCCTCTCCTACCACCTGCAGAAAGACCTCCAGGAAAAGGGAGATTTCATACAGAAGCAGCACCGCCCACATCTTACAGTGCGTAAAGCCCCAGCCCAAAAGCCTTTCTTTTTGTTACTACCAGGACTGCGCTTGCAACCTCTACGTGCTGAAACCCTACGGACCCACACGAGGCCGGACGTGCAGGGAGAGGCACCTGGGTCTCCAATATTTGTAGAAAGTGGAAATTCACACTACACCCATCTTGTCCCTCCCCCGTTAGTTTGGCGCAGCCCACCCTGAACTACCCTCCAACACCATCCTCATGGGGAGGACGGTTGCTAGCAGTACTGCTCTCCACTTGCACGCTCACATGAAAGTGCAAAGCTACACGGACACACGGGCGAGCATGCACATAACCCTCCAGAGCTGGACGTGCCGCCCACCCAGCCGAGAAGGTTGGAGCTGGGACAGGAAAAGAAACAAAAAAAAATCCCCCTTCAAGTAATTCAAACCAGCCCGTTCTTCAGGTTACAGCTGCACAGAAGCAGTGACCAGCTGGGCCTGTTTGGGGTGATAAGGCAAAAAAGTCTGAAGTCCCGGCGGGATGGAAGAATGAGAAGGTGTCAGTAGTGAAAGATTAAGAGTTATTCTGCAGATTGCTTCTTCACACTCCTGTGATTCTCATCTCCAAGTGACCAGCACCAGCTGCCTCCAGTTACTTCTGCACACAGCTCGGCCACGCAAGCCCACCACAGGCAGCCGATAGAATGATATAGATGATTACCTGGAGAAAGAAAACAGCCACCTCAGGAGAGAATTACACTTCCATCGTTCAGCCAACTGCTGACTTGGCCTGGCAATCAAAACACAAGCTTGGAAACCCCAGGTTATCAAAACCCTAAATAACTTGTCAAATGCCCTACAGGACTTTGTGCCAGTTCCTCTTCCTCCACATCCCTGCAGCAACGTGGGGATGAGAACTGTCCTCCAGCGAAACGCGAACGAGGGCTCAGTGGCGACAAAGTACTTCACACGTCTAACCTGTAAGTACACTTCAGCATCCTCACGTTAGCACTGTTTGCATTTATTACAGGCTGGAGGTACACCGTCACATCGAAAGAAGCTACTTTCAAGTTAAGTATCAAGATAGCAACAGGACTAAGGCCTAAAAAGCTGTTAGAGATAGAGCAGCCATAAACTCAAAACCTTCGCTTCTAACGGAGCTAGCGAGGCAGCCGTCTATGATGGGCACTTAGAAGCTAGACAGCGCTGTCTGGAAAGCTGTTCCTGTTGCCTTGACAGGAAAAGCTGCCTGGCACGATGCTCCTCTCTCCTCACCTCACACAAGACCATTAAAACACCTGTTTTACAGCTAAAACCCTTCCAGGCACAGAGCTGAGTACACGCGGGTCCAAAGACAGTAATATGCTGTCGGTGTTTTCCAGTAGTTAAGTCTGACTTAAGAGCTAAAGGTTATTGTGCTCCATACTTACAATTGATACAATGATGATGACGATGGTAAGCTTGAGGTTCTTCATACACATGGCTCTAGCAAGGTTCCTGCTGGTAGTTTTGAAAGTGACTGACTACAAGAGAAAGTAAAACAACTAATTCATTCCTGAACCTGCTGCAAAGGAAGCTGCATCCCAAGGAGCTAGACGGAGAGGCTTTTCCCAGCTACTACCTCCCCAATAACCCAAACCACTGCAGTTATCTCCTCCAGAGCCACTTAACTCCTGCAGTTACACTAATACAAAACTGAACAGCCATCAAGAGAAAACTCTCCCACGCTACTTCAGGGGCAAGGTGAAGCGTAAGGGTAAGTCCAGAACCAGCTCGGGGTTGTGCCTTCCCACGCTCAGCTTGGGAGAACGAAACACAGAACATCGCCGGGTCCGTAGGCTGCCCACAAGGATTCGTTTACCTTAGAGTACTTCTGGTTGGGTTCTCGTTTGACTTCCAACCTTTTGGGAACTGAAGTGCTCCAAAATATTTGTGGAACTACTGATCTAATCACCAACATATTACCTGCAACTTTATCACTGTAAATACACCTGCTGAAATGAGACAACCCACATTGCTACTCTCGACAGCAGTTCCACAGGGGCTAGACAAGTCCTTCAATGCTAGAACTTTCCTCCAGTATTTGGGCTTGCTGCATTTTATGGAAAGCTTGTGGTCGCCCTGTTCCAAGTCTCCTCCCTGTCCCCTGCAGTTCCACCCATTCAAAACAAGTTTCGGTCACCAAACGAGCTCCAACACCCACCAGGCTGTATTAGCGCAACTATTGTCACACGCCTTCCCCGAGCAGCTCGTGCAAGGACGTGCCTGCCCAGGGAACGGCTGCAGCTCCCAGAAGCAGCCAACTCGGCAGCACACTCTGCTGGTTATTTTCAGGTTTTCCCCACAAACCACCCCCCAACTTTTTCAGAGAAGGCTACGCCAGGCAGAACTGCATCCCTATGAACTGCAATTTTGACTTAAAGCCGATTCCCCCTGCTCAGCCACCACCTGAACTTTGGGACCACTTCTCTTGCCCAGCTGTGCAGTTTCTACCTGTGGGAAGCAGACTGCTGGATACCAGCACACCTCACCTCAGCCCAGACTAGTTCTCCAGAGGACAGGGCTACTCCGACCACCAGCTTCTTCGGACCTCCCTCTCAAAAGGGGGCCCTCGCCACTGCTGCTAGGAGGGTTTATGTACAATATTCTGGTGGTCAAGGCTCATACAGGAGTGATAAAACACAGTCCATTACTCTGAAGTTTGAGAGCTTCAGCCCTGGACCTCCTAGGATACTCGCCATCGGGCTGTAAGACATTCACACTAGAGGCATATCCCATTGCTTTATTTTCTGCATGGTTTCCAAAAACCAGCACTCCCTGGGAGAGCTCGTACATGAATTCAGTCTAATTGCTGAAGGAATTCCAGCCCATTTGTCTAAAGCACTACCTGAGGTTAGACTACTTGCCACCACCTGAGGAAGTGGTGAGGTTTAAACACCTGATAGCTGGAGGACAGTATTCCCTACCGGGTAAGCTCCGGGCATCTCTACTATCTCTCTAAAGCATGAATACTTTTTCCCAGCTCAGAGATGTTTGGATCTCCACAAGCCCCATACAGGAGACACTGGCACTCTGCTGGGTTGGGGAAGCCAGGACTCTGCAGAGGAGGATGCTGAGCCAGGTCTAGGGATTCCCAGAGGAAAGAAGAGCTTCCAGCGTGTACGACACTTTACTAGATAACATAATGCTTTACAATTACATTAAATTTGGGGTTTTCCAGTCTCTTCTCACTTAGAAACACTCCATGAAGCTCCAGAGTCTTTTACAGTCTATTTAGGTGGAACAACTCAGCTTTTCCCCCCACCCCCTCAAAACTCAGCTACACTTTCCCTGTTGGTATACTACTAGAACAACTCTACAAATTAACATGTTTCCAGTTTATCTGCATCAAGCAGCCTGGTCTGAAGTCAGCAAGAGAAGTTTTAATTATGATCTTTAGCTTTCCTATCGCTCCAGACAGAGTGGGTTTTCCCCCCCTTGGGCACAAGGGATGAGGACAAGAAACACCACCGCTTGTGCTGGCAGCGTGTTAGACCGTGCATTGGTTGTAGCAAAGGGGAGCAAGCTGAAGATGGTTCTTTAACAGGATGGGGCAGCTGGTCCTTGGGAGCAGAGCATTTGGTCAGCAGTGCAGCCTAGTATTTAGCAGACACTCACAAATCCCACCAGTACCGGCAGGACACAGAACAGAGGTGCACGGGATCCCTTCATTCTCTTAAAGGAGCTGCAAGGCTGGGATGCAGCTTGTGAAACAGCTGTAAGGAAGGGGGGAAATAAGGCAGGACTTGTGTCTGACGCAGGGAAGGATTACCTGTACATCTAGATGCTTCAGTGTCTGTTTAAAAGTGGCTCTAGATGCTGGTCTTCACCTCCACTGCTCCCTGATGAGCACAATTGATGCAGTAACACTATTTCCCCATTTCTAAGTTCTTCCCCAGACTTACCGAATCCACAAGATTCTCCGTTTTATCGATCAGCAACTCCAGCTTCTCTCCTCTTTGTGCCACAAGGTCTGGAGAAAGAGACAAAAATCCAAATTTGTAGGTGGAATCCCAGAGCAAAAAGCTGCTTCCAATACCCAAGCCCAACTGCAAGCCAGGGGCTCTTGGCAGTAGCTTATTAGGCATCGAGTAGTTCTCAGCCTTTCAGAGACTGCCAGGCAACAGTACTTCAGGAACAGTCTCACATCACACAGGCTACGTTTTGGGACTGACCTGACTCAATTTTGGTCAATTCCAGATCCAACCCTCTATTTTAAGTGGTCAGACTTGTCAAAACCCAAACCAGAGTCTGACACGAGAAAAAACGTAAGCTACCAAGGAGCATCTTCCTCACAGCGGCTGCAGGAAAGTCAGAGTGACAAACAGACCAAACCCAGAGCATGCTTCACCCCATCACAAGCTGCGCAAGTTCATCTCAAACAGCGCTCCTCACGCCCACGTGCCGCCCTCAACCAAGTTCAACGCAAGTAACAGCTTGCAAACTCTGAGCTTCCCCCAGCCCCTTCTTCATCGGTTCCTTCTGTCAAGAGAGGCCACCCCACCATCAGCTTCACCCTCGGTAACTCTCCCTGCGGGACTGCCATTCTGGCCCAGAGGAACTCTGCACGCGTGGCACTGAGGGAAGCCAGATACCTATGTTTCGAACCATGATTCCTTTAAGTTCATCAATTTGAGCTTGCGTCTCTGCCACCTGGTCAGTGCCCTTGCTCTCCGAGTGGTATTTCTGTAACAAATGAATAGTCAGTGAAAGCAGGGACCCTCAGCGTTGCACTTCAGTTCCTTAAGACAAAAAAAGGAAACTCCTGGTCACTACAGAACAGCACAGACATAAACCTGAGTTTTCAAATTACCCGAGATAAGGGGGTGGTAGACCAAAATCTGACTCTCTCAGCCGCTTACAGATCACACGTGCCCATCTGCTCCTGCGCTGCAGGAGCTGCAAGGCAGCCAGGTGCCTGCAACTTCCAGAGTGCCCAGAAGTAACAGCCCCCTTTGAAAGTCTAAGCAACTGGCAGCAAGGAAGGAAAGTTAAGAGAAGACTCCGTGAGATATGGTTTACTAAATGCCTGGGCTACTATTGGTGGTCCCACTCCCACACATCATTTCTGAACTATTTATGAAGGCAACACGCTTTCATGACCTCCTCTACTTATCTCTAGAACATGTCAAGAGAGCCCTGCAATTTCACAAGCAAGACAGCACACAGCCATCTCTGCAGGTGAGCACCAGAGGGAGTTCCAGCAAAGATGAGGAGGGCCTGTGAACTGGAAACACCGCACCAGGAGGTGCTGAAGACGGCCAGTTTGAGTTGCCTAACTGCTCTTCCTGCAGAGAGGATACGAGCAGCCAGGAGCCAGCCTGCTGTGTACTAGACCCACCTAGGGAGGACTTCGCACGCCACTTCCTAGCTACAGTCTGGCACTTGCCGACAGCTTTGCTGATACTGAATCCCTCCAGTGTATGACAGCAAGTGGAAAAAGCATGCACTAGATACCCCAGTGGCGTGCTCAGCGTCTGTATGGAGCAAGCTCACCTGCTACTTTGTCAGATACCTACAGAAGCAACACTCCGTCCTGTGGCCTCACAGAAGAAAGCCAAAAAACACGATACGTTGCTAACCTGCGCACCATTCCTGCCATCCCTCCCCCTTAATTCTCTTCCCTTCAGAAGTGATTAGGACTTCACTCAAAGACTGTTCTTCAGGTTTTGGGATCACAAGTGAACCTTTGGTGACTGCATGGTTCAGGCTGGTAGGTGAGAGAAGCGCTAGCCAACATCCCCAGGTTAAAAGGAGTCTCACAGTGTCTGCAGAATCAAAGGAGGGAAACTGAGGTGAAGTCAGCATTGGATAACTAAGTTCTGCTATTCCTGGATTGATTTTAAGTCACTGCTCTCATCACAGGTCCTTTGCAGTCAAGCATTGCTAGCCACAGCTCCTACTATCCCACTCCCTTTAAGTCACCTTCACCCAGGGAAACAGGGCTCTCTAGCAAAACTCACAGATAAACCGTTGTTTTCCCCTAAGCTTGTAGCCATTGCACTCCCATCTGAAGACCTTCACGAAGCATCTCTGCTTTCATAAGAGACCATCTAAGGAGACTGACAGCAGAGGCCAGGACTAGATCACGGTTGCTCTACTTCATGACCACCCACATGGCTACTTAAACCCCAATTTTCTTCTGAATAAGTGTTCGATTTGCATTCATTTCTGACAACGTGGGAAGCAAGAGTCTCTAACACTAACAGAATTCACATACTCAGGTCATAATTAATGGTTATAGCACTGAATGCAACAGCTCCTTTGAACCTTTTCCTCAGAGGTTAGCTTTTTAGGAGAAGGTGCAGAACTGGCACGCTATCAAAGCTGGTCACTGGTTTTACTGGAAGCATAGCCTCCCTTTTCAGTATTATCTGTGCGCTACACTTGAGTTGTAGCACGATCTCTGAACTGCTAGATGAACTCTTCCTCCACCCTCGGCCTCACACTAGTTAAACTTCTTAAGTTACAGGAATCACCTAGATAACAGTCCTGCTCTTGCACTACATGCAATGTTTGATCAGTAGGGCTCTCGTCTCAGCAAGTTCTAGAGCCATTTTGCAGGAAGAGCTTTCCATCATCGCTTAACTTCTATTAGTTGATGCCTGGATTTCTATCAATATGCAAAAGCTAAGGTAGGCAGCTCCTCTCATGCTTTAGAGAAATGGAAAGGCTGGGATTTTTAGAGGAATATCAACACCATGGCTCTGAAGACCGCCTGGCTCTTCCGATAAGGCAATTCATTAAGCTTATTCCAGCCATGAACAGCTTACGATTTGATGAGTCATGTGGAGACTGAAACTACATGAAGTGATATCAAAGCCCGGTGGAGAAGAAAAACTCAGTCCTATCACACACAGGAAGTTAATTAATTTATCATGCACAATGCACTGGGCCCTTCTGGAGCCACACTGGCATTATTATTCATTGTTCTCTATCTGCTGCATAAGGCAAAGAACAGTTTCTGCAATGAACTATGTGCAACTCTACGTGCTCCAAATCACCTCCGCTCGTCACTGAGGGCACCAACACAAACGGCTCCTTTCACAAACTCCAATACAAACTTCAGGCAGCAACAGTGCAAGCGCAAATTCTCACTTAACCGTCACCCACCTCAGAGTCGGGGCTTCACCCTGCACCTCAACATGCAACGATTACTGCTGGAGAGTGTTATAAAGCTTGCCCAGTTCCTACACTTACAGGCAAGAGCTATGCTCATGGGTCACCAGCAAAGGACCTCTCCTCCCACACCTGTAATATCACCAAACCTGGCACTTCCAGTAGATCAGAAGGACAAAAGCCAAGCCCTTCACAGAGAACAACAGCAGCACTAACATGCTCACCAGCCACAGCAGAGCAAATCGACAGCCTCCTACTCCACGTGTACAGCACCCGTTGTAGTTGCCCCAGATACAGACTGTACAAGCTCTGAAAGCCAATATTCCAAGGACACCTTATCTAACCCTAAACCAACATTGCTCAGGTTACAAAGTTATTTGTAGTCAATTAAGGACTCTTAAGAATCTTCAACAGAAGATTCAGAACACTTTCCTTGTAGACCACAGCCTGAGGTTTTGTGCACTAATAAGGCTATTGATCATATGAGTCACAGGGCAGTTATTTATTCCTTCTCTATTTTCCATCTGACTTCATTCATTTAATTTGACATTACATCTAGCAACAGTCCTGTGCTTTCCCCGGGCCTGTTTTCTCTGCAGGTGCTGGAAGTATACTTCTGCAGACCAACCAACAGGGAGAAGTGCGAACTGCAACGTTCCCACTACATTAACAGCTCATATTTTTAAGAGCTGTTAAAAAGCTCTCTGCTTTTTCTCCTCCTCTCCCCCACCCCCCGAAGCAGGGCAAAGTGTTGCTTGCAGACCCAGGTTACACATCAAGTCAACACTGCACTGAGAAAAAGTGCTCTGTGAAATGCATCTCATTCTATAGAGGGCTGAACGGAAACGCAAACACTACGCTGTGCACTTAAATACTTCAGAAGCTATACCCATATACTGCTGTGAATAAAATACATAAAGCAATGCAACTATTTCAAATCTCTCCTGTCTGGCAGCTGTGGGCTTTGCCACACCTCAAACACAATACACAGCAAGCAAAGCACTTTTGTGAAATGGGATGGTAGCATCAAGGCTGTATCAGATTCCCGTGGTAAGCAAAATAAGCACGTAACTCCTCTGCGCTTCAAGAGGGAAGCAGATTCCAGCCCAACCTTTCCCTTCAGAGTCCAAGAACAGACCCAAAGTAGCTAGAATAGAGTCTTCCGAAACCTGGAAATTTCTTAAAAAGGAGATTGACAGTGTTCTGTATGTGCCCTAACAACATTCAGAACTCGGCTTTAGTTGAGCTGTCAACAGGGCCACTAAAATCAGACAGCACAAGCCAGAACACATCAGAACAGTGGTGCCGTGCCGTCCAGTTCCAGCAACTGAAAGCAACACACTGCGTTGCCAGTGGGAAAGCTAGGACAGACTGCTCCCTTCTCACACCGCAGGAGAGGGGTGCCACTACAATCCCACCAGGACATCAGGCTGTGCCGGTATCAGGTAACCACTAGAGCAGTGGGCAAGAAGGTATCTTACACTGCAGGCAGCTCCCTGACAGCAGCTTTCCGCACTGCAGCTCAGCTTGCAGCACCGCACCGTACCAAGGCTCCCTGTCCCACAGCCCTCCACGTGCTGTTGTTCAGTGCCTGCATAGACCCTGCTGACATGGGCTTCATCTTCCTTCCAGACTGGAATCATACTGGTGGAGCAACTCATCTTGCAAAGACTACAGTGCCTACAGTCCCTAGACTTGGAATCCAGCATCGTCTAAACACTGCTACAGCCTCAGCTGAAAAGTGCAAGTTGAGGGCAAAATAGATACTCCCCTCACTTCTGTAACACCCTCACACTTTTAGTTTTGGGGTTGGAAGGGTCCAAGGCAAATCTCAGCTCAGAGAAGTGAGAGGCAGTTAGGGCTTACTGGATACTCAAGTTCTGATGTTCAGTTTAACAGAAACGGAGTAACATGCGTTTGTCTTGCTCTCAGTGACAGCGATGTTAGCTTGCACTGGATGGTCAACTGGAACTAGGTTTGACATTTCAAACGTCACCATCAAGATCTAATCGCCAGTGCAGCTACCTGGTACAAACAGTTAATGCATCACTATTAACCCCAACACATTTTTACCACCGAAGTAGCGAAGCAACCCAGCTGCAGGGTAAGCGTGGGGAGAACAGCCAGCTCCCCTGGCTTTATACCCAGATTCAGCATGGCGCTTCAGTTCCAAGTGAGAAAATACAAGGAGAATTTCTGGGGAGAAGTTTAGCTTGTTAGGGAAATCCCATTTAGCAACAGATCTCACCAGCTGTGCAGCTAAGACGCTTGAGAACTCGCTGTTCATTGCATAGGGAAGGGCTGTCTGTGCTCTTGAGCCATATGTGGTCTGAAACCTCTTCTTGATTTCATTCAGGAAGTTGAAGGCTCTGGATCGTTCAAAGTCCTGGAAGGAAGAGAGCAGACCGCGTCCAGAGCTGCGTCAAGTCAGGAATAACGAAGTGTACGGGGCAAGTAGCCAGTTGTAGAGAAACTGTAATCATCAGTCCTTAACAGGCACGCTGCACATAACACTATGGGATTCGACTGGTCATCCTGGGGTTTGAATAGCAGCCAGATTTCAGCCTCGGCTTCCTGGACATTGGTGGGCAGACTTTACTGGGGTATCCATAGTTCTAACTCCGTGCCTGGTACCTTTTTCCAGTGAGGGAGAAGTTTTTGCTTTGACACTTCCAGAATTGAGGAGTATTACGCGTATTTCACTGACAATTAAAGGCTAGCCCCTACATCTAGATTCTACTGCATTGGGGCTGCTAAGAGAGAAACTAGGCAAAACCAAGAACTTAAGCTCAAAACTAACTGTTCACGTGCATTTGAGTTCCAGGCTTACACTTCAAAGCTGTAACTGATGTGAATGAGAACACAAGGAGTAGCTCCAATGGGAAAAAAAGGCACCTCAGATTAGCACCCGCTATGGATTTTCTTTGACATACAGATACAAAAAAAGCCAAAACCTGCAGAGAGCCTGTCTGTGCAATAGCTGTAACCAAAATACTTACATCATCTGTAATGCAGAGGTATATAATCCTGTCTTGGCAGATGTAATGAAACAGATAACTGCAGAGAAGAAAAGAGGAAAAAAAAAGGTCATTTGGAGCTGCCACAGGACTAATCTTCTAGAAGACACTACTGCCTGCAGGGCCTTCAAAGGCTGGAGAAGTAGAGGAGCAAATTCGTTACTCTACAGGAAACCACACAGATGCCAACATATCCCAGCCATCTTTGTTGAGGTAAGCGTCTCCATTCCTATAAGCAACAATGAATTAGAAACGACCTACATGTTAAAGAATCACTGGCCTCACATACCTCACAGCACTCCATGCTTAGCAAAAACTTTGTGGGACACCTAGTTGCCAAACAACTTCAGGTCCACGTTCTTCCAGCTACTTACTTGTAAAAACAAAACCTTGACAGGATACCCAGGGGTAAGATTTAGGTCTAATCCTAATCAATGTACATACAAGCATCCATGCACTAGTTCACATGTGACAAGAGCTGCAGTTAATCGGAGTGACCAGAAAGTTTATACTTTAGTGAACCTCGCTGCTGCCGTGACTTGCTTCTTTAGCCTTGTTTGTATGACCACTGGGTTGCGCTGCCCTTGGTTTTCATTGCAAAGGCTGAGAGACAAAAGCAACCACAGCAGAAAATGAATTCAATAGAACAATAATCAGGCTAAACAGGCCTGAATCATGTGGCTACGTTAACTATTCGTTTAAAGATGCCTTCAGTGGTGCTGAGCGAACGCAGATGTTAGTTAAATGGAATTGTCAGTATCCTGAAAAACAGTGCAAACCAGTTCAAAGCAGTATTTTCCTATCAAAATTAAACCAAGCTGTTATTTTAGGCTCACCAGAAAAAAAACAAAACAAACCTTTAGTTCATACACAACTAAACCCAAACCAGAACTGATCAGGGCATTCTAGTTCAACTCACTGGCTTTAGCTGTTGCTTTTTTATTACATTGCTCCCTCACCACCATTTGATGCTGTAGTGTATTCTTCTGATGAGTACAGCAGGACAAAATAGGAATAGAGTTGCAAAAAGGCCACATAAATACTTTTTTTTTCCCCCCTAATTAAAAACTTTATGTATCCTTTCACTTTGACATTTGTATATTCCCAAAAGATTCCCCAATAAGCATGTGGACCCTCTTACAAACTCCAGAATAAAAGCAAGTTAATGCACGTGCTGCACAGCAGTTGCCTCGTACAGCTCTAAGGGCACAGCTCAGTAGCTTTCAAAATCAGGTTTTGTATTATATAAATAAGAAGACACTGAAATAAGCTTTAGGGGTGGGCTAGAAGTATCATTTACTGCCCTGAAGGTCTGTTCTCATGAAAAGAAAAAAAAAAAATCCCTGCATATCCACAATTATTGACCCTCCTTCCTGGAAGGAGAGAGGTAAAGCTTGTCTGGTACTACCTTGTAGGCTCCCCAGTGACTTGTAGAAGAATCTTAACAGCAGAGACAGAATAAGCCCAAGAACTCCTGATGCTACAGGGCTGGTTTTCCTTGGAGATTATATAAAAGACACAGAAGTTCTTCTTAAAAACAAAAAGAACTCATTAAATGAGTTTGTTTGAATTTCTTGAAGTTAAAAGAAACTCAGTTTTTTTTCCTGTTTCAGAAGAGGAGAAACGAACCTAGACAGACAGATAACAGGGCAATTTTTTAGCCTACAGGCTGGGACCCCGGCAAGGCAGAAGGATCCCTGAAACCCTACAGACACTAAGAACGACAACTCCTTGTGCTCACTCAGCTTCGCAGCTTTCACGCTCTGCCCAGTTATGATGGCCAAGGGAAAAGAGAGGCTGTTCTATATGCCTACAAACCAAAACCCTTGCTTTTTGACAGCAGGAAGAAGTTGCCAGCTCCAAGCACGTGTGTGTGAAAATATTCAAGCCCCCCAAACAGATGGCTTAGGAAACCTTCCCTCCCCTCTCCTAGAGGGAAGGCAGGGTTGGCAGATTCTGACCCAAGAGGTGGTTGTCCAAATCATAGAAAAAAGCCAATGTAAGACTTGTCAGAAGAGACCAACTTTAGCAGAGGAGACACTCTGATGCAGCCCAGAGCTGCAGAATGGCACCTGTATGTTTTAATAGAACAATGCAAAGCAGAACAACCACAAACTGCAGTGATCTTCTGCCACATTTGTTAAATCCTCATCAAGGAAACAGTCAGTAATGAGCAAAAGATTGTACACTTCGCAGCATGCTTTGCAAGCGTAGATGCATTAGTTACCTATCTCTCAGTGCTCCCCAGCAAAGAGCAAAACCAATCTCTAGCACAATTCAAGTTTTCATCTATAAAAATGCACTATGGCACTCCTAAAACTCAGCTTTGTAGCTGGTTGAACAGCACTCGAGGCAAAGTTAGAACAAAAGAAAGTAACTGTACCCTTAAAATTACAGTAGAAAAAAAAGATTCAGCATCCAAAGTACTTTAGACCCAGGGCAGGCAGCTTCTTCAGAAAGCTCTCCCCCATGGACTTTTAGTGCTCCCAAGCCAGGGAAAGATGCGGGAAGACTACCCCAATTCTTATCTCTTGAATCCTCGGGCAGCCAAAACAGCTTTAACACAACAGCTTGGGCAGTATTGAGAATCCAGCCACACTGGCAATTCCAAAGACAGAGCTGAAGTGGGGTCCAACGCATCTAAATTTGCTTTCTCCACAGTTCCTTCTTTAGTTGCACACAAGCACATTGACTTACCTACTGTACATGTGCAGTAAGTCAGCACAGTCTCGGGCGATGTAACATCTAATTCCTCCATTCTATCAACATTGACCGAGGGCTGTTCAGAGATCTGTACAAGCCTGGGAAAAATCCTTCTGTCCCACAGACAGGATTTGTGGTAGCTCAGGATGACTCTACAACATCTGCCAGCACGACTTAAAGCAACCAGGATCCACAAGTGATCTGAGAAGGGTGACATTTTTACCTAAAGCCATGTTCAAGCCTCAGAAAAGCCAGTAAAAGACTCCACGAGCCAAATACCAAAGACTCCAACAGTTTGATATCCACAGCTGAGCATCCTCCAACTCACTGTGGACTTGTATAAAAATAGAAAACTTGATTTCGTATCAACTACCTTGGTACTTATTGCTTAAGCTAAATTCAAATCCTGATTATGCTGCAAAATTCTGGGGGAAAAAAAAATAGCTACTACTGAGCTGACTGCACATTCAATCAGCATACTAACACATCCAAATATGAGTTTGGCTACACTCCATTTATTCCTATCCTTGTGCACGTTCACTATTCTCTCCTCCCACACTCAGAAGAGAAGCATTACTCACTTCCCATGTGAATAGGTCAGTTTGTTGTTTTCAGATGGTATTTTCGCCAGGATCTGCTCTGTCACCTCCAGGAAGTTTCCTCCACACCAGGCGTGTTTGGCAAGGATGGTTGTGCCCCTCGCCACAACAGCGAACAGGATAGCCATGACTTCACACTACCTGGAAATAAAAACACTGCAAGAATTAGACTCGCATTCTTTGGCAGAGAAAGCATCATAATCTTAACAGTATTCTCTCAGCCCTCAGCATAACGGGAGGGAGGCATAAGCTTGTTAAATACTTCGACGGGATACCATTATCAGAAAGCTTCTCTCATTTCCCCTTTTAGGTTCTGTTCAGAACACTACCAAGACTACAATAACCTCTAGAAGGAGGTTCTTCTTACTGCAACTGCACGGTGTCCTACAGTCAGCGATCCCATAATGAATTTTGCCTACCTTGTTTCCACCTAGTTTTCTAACTATTAGTACTTTTTTTTTTTTTTTTGCTCTTCAGCTGGCCCTTAACTTTCTTCTTGCTTGTTATTGAAAAAACTGCCTGCAGCCAGCAAGCTCCAGTTCAGAAAGGAAGTAAGTGTCTTGCAGCTATGTTAACAGCAGCGCATTATACAGACCAAGCCCACCATCCCTAACACATGACTGTTTAGGGGTGAGGCCTTGGCTTTGATTGCTATCAAACCAAAACAGAAAAACTGCCACTTGCTTAGAGTCACACCATATACGTCCCCTTTTAATGGTCTAGAGACACTCACTAGGCGTACATTGTCCCAAGACTTCTGTAAAAGCACATAATCTGCACTTCTCAAAGCGAGACAGCACATGTGTAAACAAATTATCCTCAGCATCACACCATTTCTACAAGCCAATATTCTTGCATACATATCAAACTGGACAGGTTACAGCGTGCAAGCGTTCGAGGGCCAGACTTCTGTGAAGTCTCCAGAGTTGGAAAAACATGCCTGCTGTCATATAAAGGGACACACTTAATCAGCTCAAGTATCATCACATTAATCTACTGACAGACCCAAGATTTAACATGTGAAACCACATGTCAGACCACAGCTGTGACATCTGCTCGGCTGATCCAGTACATCCATAAGCCTCTTTTCTGCTTAGGAAAGGCTTAGGGAGACTTTTGACCCTGAAAATACCAAAAATCTTATTTTTCACTTTGCACTTGACTGCCCTCATATTGCCTGCCTCGTTTTGTGTCTAGAAACGTCTGCATTCTGGCTGGAAAGATCACACACCTATTTCAATGCAGCCAAGTCGCTTGGAGACCTCCCTAGAAATAGGTACAACAGCAGAGAAGCAGTGGTTTAGCTTCAGGATCCAAAGACCACAGGCAGAAAGGCTGAACACGGACAATGCCCAGCCAGACGTTCCACCCCTCTGGCACTGACTGAAGTGACCTATCGATCTCTTCTGTATCAGGGGTCGGTCCTACCGAGCACTGTGCAGACAGATCTGCCCTGAAGAGCTTATGCTTTCATGTGAACTGATGCACAAATGATCACGGCAACAGTGGAAGAGGTGGCGGAGAAATGCAGAGCTGTTAACAGGGCCGTGAAGTTGCGATACAATCACTGCGATGCCCCACCGCATCGGGGCTCACTTTGTCGGTCTGAGCTTGACAGATTCAGGCTTGGCCAGCAACGATCAGGTTATCTCCCAAACCTCCCACAGGTTTAAGAGCTCAACATTGGAGGGGAAAAAGAATAAACTCGTGGATTTATTCAGAAAATAGACTCCACAGCTAAGCTATAACCACCTGGGAACACTGAGGTAGCACTGCCGACGGGAACAGAAGGCAAAGGAGGAGTCTGACAAGGGGCCACAGCAAGCAAAGCGGGAAGCAGAACAGTAAGAGGTCTCAAAGGACACTGCTTCGGAGCACAGCACCCAGCCAAGCGCACTCTAGAAAACCTGAGAGAGTTCATAGTGCCAGTAAAGGGGAAGGGAGAACACGCCAAAGCCTTACACCATGCAGATCCAAGTTCCTAGACAAGCTGTTCTCCTTTGCTCTTCCTGACTAGTAACACAACAAAAGGGCATCAATAACTGAAGGGGGGAGGAAGCACCAGAGCACTCAGCAGCAGCTCCCCCAAAAGAGATTTGCCGCTTTCACTTCCTCCTGGCCTAAAGCTGGCACTCCTCCAACCCATATATGTGCCCCTGCACTTCTACCGAGGGCACGGGGGAAGCCCCTCGTGCTGCTTTGCACAGCTTGCTTCTTGTTTCCCCTGTCTCGGAGCAAGATCTGTTTTCAGAACAAAGGCAACTTGTTGCGTTTACTTGCTGCTCTTTTTGAGACGACAACTTCCCTTGTCCTCACTCACCGTGTCCAAGTATTTACACACCACTTGTTTCCCCACCCACGACTTGCATCTAGATGTCAACCTGATCTGGACATGTCTCAGGGATTTAAGCAAACAGGATTTACATCCGGCTGACACACTTGCACAAAATCTGCTAGGAAAAAGGAAGGTGAAGAGTGCCCACACCAGCAGACCCTCTTTCACTACTGGTGAAGGCATCGGGGTTTGCAAGGAGCTGTTCCCCCACCCTGTACCCCTCCCTTCCAGACTGAAGCAAGTTCGTTCCAGCTCATTTAAAAACGTGGGTACAAAGAGGTGACAAACAGCTAGGTTTGTTTTTGTTTCCTCCCACAGTCACAGGTATGCTGGCTTGCAGGCTCACAACTGCCCTCTAACATCAAGCCTGTCAGCATTACAGGAAAAAACCCCAAGTTCTTTTATATCTAAGAGGAGATGATCTTTAATCACAAGGACAGGTGGTGCTTATTATGGTCAATTAAGCAATGCCAGTGTCCACCTGAAGATGACTGTGGAAGTTACAGAACAAGGAAAAGCAAGGGTGACAGTTTTCCCCCTTACACACTTTCTAAGGAAACTCCTCAGCCCAAAGATACCCCAGGAGAAAGAATGTAAAGCAGAGAAGAAAGTCATGATTACTCACTATAATACAAAAACGAAAAGAAAGTTCAACAGCAGAAGGAAGTTCTTCACACAATGCATCCTCTGAAGCTCCTTCCCACATGTTATCATGTAGGAAAAGAGTTCCCATGAGTTCAGAAAGCAATTGACAAGTTTACAGAGGAGGAGAATCACTATTACACAAATACCACCCAAGCAGCCGCTCACTGGAGCCTAAGAGTTTATCACGAGTTTCTTCTATTCTCCCACTCTTCCCTAGGCACCCCACCAGTCACCACAGAGCCAGACCCACCTTTGGTCAGACTCAGTACAGGCATTCGTAACACTGAGAATCACTTACTCCACAGAAGTTCAGTTTTTTTTTTCCCCAGGGAGAAGTACTATGAAGAGCAAGCAATAACTTCAAGCAGCAAAGCAGGTGGCCCGCCAAGCCAGATCCAGCCCCAGTCGAGGTTATGACTCTCACAGTACTTGAGCTTTAGGGCTGCTCCTGTTCACCACACTGCTCTTCTCCTACAGGAACAATTAAGAGTTACACAAAGGCCTACGAAGTCCCAGCGCTCCCAGTTTAGAGCAAATGCCTTAAAGGAGTTTAAAAACACGCTTCCAAGGCATCCTATCATCTCTTGCAACGCTTGAACTACCAAGAACATCACATGACAAGCAGAGAGCCAAGTCATTGCAAAGCCTCCTAGAAGCCCGACCACAACCTTTTCCTTCCAGCATCGCTGAACCAGCCTGCCAGATCACATCTCGCCGAGAGTGTTTTAGAGCTGCCCCACTACAGAAAATCCAAACTTCCTTCTAGAAAGCTGTATCTAGAAGAGCCCACAGACTGGTCAACCTGCATACACACAAACCATTCGGGGGTGCTCCCAGCACTGAGCTCTCTGACATCCTGCCACAGAAGACTTACGTGGCCAACCTAGCAGAGATGGCTGCTTTTTTTTTTTTAAGCCAGCCTTAAATTGCTGCATCAGCCACATGTTGATTGCATTAGAGCAGGAAAAGTAGTCACAGATTCCAGGGATATTTTGCTGCCTTGGGCCTTAAAAAACTGCTCTCAGCTCTTCAAAGCACAGTGCTACAGACATAGAAGTCTGAGGGTCACAAAGTGGGACTCTAGTGCTCTAAGTCAAGACTCACCTACCTCTAGTTAAACACAAGCTGAGTAAGTTACTAATCACAAGTGCCCCCTCCACAGAACTGAAGAGACCAAAAGCTTTAGCCTGGTGCTCACAACATCATGTAAGATAGGAGTATTTGCACACAGCATTGAGCACAAGTGGGGATTACTCAGAGCTAAAACATAAAGGAATGAGTAACTCCTTGGAACCTTGGAGCCGCTACCTCCACCTGAAGAAGCTGAAGCAGAAGAGAAGCCAAGCAAAAAATCCAGACCCAACATGTTTATGGACAGGTGAAACAAAACTAAACCTTGGATAACTCAAGTTAAATGCTTATCACACCAGAGACAAGGGCAGCCACGCAGCTGATTCTGATCTTACAAAAAGAAATGATTAACTGCCACACAACTGTTCCTAGTTTCTCCTGATTAAAGAGACAGCAGCTCACTCCTGTCTGACAAGGCTACAGAGAGAGCACAAACATTCTCCCAGCAAAAAAGTAATACCTGTGGCAAAAAAAAAAAAAATTCAATTGTCCAGTCCTTCACAAGTGAAGGACTCTCTCCAAGCTTAGACTCATCCCCTATCCTACACCTTAGCTTTGACTGATTTAGCCAGAAGATGCAAACTACACAAACTGCACTTTATTCTGTTTTCTACTCACTCAACACCTGATCTCTTCAGGTGCTACCGACCCTAGTTTTCCTAACAATGAGGAACTGCTGAGCAGCACAAGTCAAAGAATTTGTGAACAGTTACTACAGCACGCTGATCTGCAACAATACTAACTAAACCAAGAGGAATTCATTATACAGTCACGTCCCTTCAGATCCACCAAGATACAGCCGTCTGCAGTGTCTCAGCCAGTCCAGCAACTGAACCAGAACCGTGCCGGTACGTGGTACACCACCAGGTCACAGCCAGGAATAAACGAACACGGCTAAGCCTCTTGAGCAATCAGGTCACTGTCAAGGATCAAGAAACCAGTCTCATCACATTGCAGTCACTCAGCGCACAGGACCAATATAAAGGAGCAGTTGTAAAAGAAAAAAAACATCCACCAACCCTCCCGCCGCCACACACACTGCAAAGGATCAGCAGCCTGCAAGGCAGTGAGCGACTAACCTCAGAACTACAAAGCCCTCACAAGCGAAGAGACACCCTAATTCCCTGAGCAGAAGAACTCCAGGTTCAAACTGAGAATTATAAAGTGGTTTAGACAACAAGTCTCTGTTCTGGAGAGAGATATTTGCAAATATCTATCCAGTATTCTGCAAATACTGGATATTTGCAGAACTCATACTGGTGAGGTGAGAGTTCAATAGTACCACAGGTAAGGTGGTATCCTACACACTGTAGGATCCCCCACAGTCCTGTGACAGCAAGGAAATCAACTCACCGAATTCAGTCCTCAGCCTTACTTAGGAAACAATAGCCATGTACTTTGCAAGGACACCTGCCCCCAGCTTTGAGCAGAATGGATTAAATGAAGACAGATTAACAAGGGGCATATTTCCCTCTATAAGCAGCGTCTCATGCAGCCCTGTAGAACTCACGTATTGCTTTTGTTAGTAATACAATCTATTAAACTGCTAGAGAACATCCCTCCTCAGAAGTTACAAGAGAGTCAGGAATTAAATCAATTAAAATCAACCCCTTTGTATAACCTAGAGATCACAACTGTTTTCTATCTAAACTTACAATATTGAACAGCTGGAAGCAGCCAAGACCAAACCTTCCTAAAAGAAAAATTCCCTTAGAGGTATCAGGTAGGCCTTGCATGGAAAGGCTCCAAATCAGGAGGCAAAGGGGGAAAAGGCTGCATTCCTCAGCCACCCAGAAACCACCACGGTTCCAAAGAGCTCCTTAAGCACTGCCAGAAGCATTTGGCAGCTAACAGAGATGAAGCACAAAGGTGAGTCGAGTATTGCATTTGTATCGCAATGGCTGTTTACTCATTGCAAGTCACTGCAAGATGCAGCGTGCTGCTGTCTATGAGGTCTCTCATGGTATGTGACAGAAGGGCACAGAAAAACCTGCAGCATCTTAAAGAATGTCAGAAACACAAGTTCAGTCTTCAACGTGATGTTTAAAACTTCAGTAGGGATGATTTACTATTTTCAAGTGAGACACGAAACAACTTGTTTGTTGCTCTGACTCCACTGAAGATCTAGAATAAACTATCGGACGGCAGTTAAGACATCTGGGGCAAGAAGCGAACCCAGAAAACTGCGCCCACCCTCTATGAGCAGTGCTGCCCTTGCCAACCAAGGGGGACTCGTCGGTTCTTCTGCTCGACTGGAAGATTCACAGCCTCGGTGCCAACAAGCGATGGAGGAGGTTACTGCTTATATTTCCAGAAATCCTCTTTACAGAAAGCAAGGGGCATCGCATTACTACTGGCTTTAAACGTGAAACAAGTGTAAGTGTTGCAACCCTGCAAGTTGCAAACTGCCTGACTGCAATAAGACGATCACCGAAGTACGGTGACTTCAGCAGAAAGCAGTCTAGACTTCCCTTTAACCCTTCCTTGGCATCTGCAGGTTGTTGTTTCTTTAAAGGACATTCCAGCATTAAGCCCCATAGCTTATTTGTTCATTTTAAGCCTGAGAAGCATGACATTCATGCACCAACTCAACGGAAGTTTAGCATCCCCTCTGCCCGCGTAGCTTACTTCAGGTACCTCCGCTTCATCACGACAGAAACAAATCGCTAGGTAAGATTAATCCGGTTTCTCCTCCAGGCCCCCCACCTTTTCTGGAGGGCGGCGTAACACCTTTTAGAATGGGGGGGGAAGACAGAGGACACAGCAGCTATTGAGCGAGCAGCTCTCTAGAGAGGCGACGCGTACACCCTAAAGCATGCGTGCTTACAGCGTGCCCCCCGCACCCCGCGGGCCTGCAGCTACTGCCCGCCATCCCGCCTCCCGGACCCGCGCAAGCCTTCGCGCCCGGTTACGCCGCCAACACGACGCTCCGGGGTCAACCGCAGCGCAACGGCCGCGGCCTTTCCGCCCCCCCCCCGCCACGTCCTCCAGCAACCCGCTCCCCAAGCTCCCGCAGCCCGACCCCACGCCGCGCCTCCCCGCCTCCGATACCCAGCGAGGCCTCCGACCGCCGGCGGCACCGGCCCGGCCCCAGAAGCGGCCCACCCCCGGGGGCCGGGGACGCCCAGCCAGCCTCCTCCGCCCGCGGGGAGGCGACGACGGTGCCCGGCTCCCCCCACCGCCAGGGCTCCCCCCACCGCCACGGCTCCCGGCCTTGCGGGCCCGGCCTCACCGCCCGCCGGCCCAGTCGTTAAGCCAGTCCCGGCCCCGCCGCCCCCGGGGGGGACCGGAGACAAAACCGCTCGCTTGAGGGCGACAGGCGACTCTCCGGAGGGGCCCGGCCTCCCCGCAGAGCCCGGCCCGCCGCTCACCAGCCGCCGCGGCAGGAGGGAGCGCTCGCAGGGCGCCGCCGCCCGCCGCGCTCGTTAACCGGCCGCCCCCCCCCCCGCTCCCCTCCGCCGCCGCCGGGCCTCCGCGACGCGCTTCCGGCGGGGGCGGCGCCGCGCGGGCCGCTGGGAGCTGTAGTCCCCCGCCGCGCGGCGCCTGCCGGGAGGTGTAGTCCGGCGGGCATGGCGGAGGAGGGCGAGAGGAAGGCCGCGCTGGAGACGGTGAGCGAGCGCGGCCGCCCGGCTGCGGGGGACGGGGCAGGGGCCGGCCCTGCTCGGCCGGCGGGCGGTGAGGCGCCGCTCTGCCCTGGCAGCGGCAGCCGGGGCCTCCCGGGTACTTCCTGGGCCTGGCTCAGCGGCGGGGCCCCCTCAGCGCGGGCCCGCTGAGGAGGGGAGTTGCGGCTTTGGCGTCGGGATAAATCGCGACGGTGAGGATCGATCCAGGGGAAAGCCGCCTCCGTAGGTCGCCCTCGGCCGCATCCCCGGGCCGGTGCTTCGTCGCGGCGGCGGGAAGCGGCAAGGATCCCTTTGGAAACCGGCCCCAGGCTGCGGCCCGCCCGCCTTCCAGCCTTTCCTCTCACTCCCGAGCCCAAACCCTCCTCAGGTGTCACCCCTCAGAGACCCGCGCGGCCCTGCCCGGCTTTTTTCAACCTGTAAAACCGCTTGGTTTTACCCGGCGTGGAGCGGCTGCTCCGTTACAGTGTCTGTGAACGGCAGGGGGAGAAAGCAGCTGAGGAACGCCGGCAGCGTTTCCAGAAATAGGAGGGGCGGACAGGAATGTGCCTTTTAGTCGAATTTCTTGACGTTTAGGTGTTTGAGATCGTCCTATAGGCAACAGAAGCAGCTAGAGGTCAGGACTGACCTATTTTAAAACTAGTTAGGGCTAACGCTTTCTAAAACAAGCCTTGCTTTTTAAAGATGAATTGCTCGGTGCTGCATAACATCAGGCCTTGGGTGGCTTTGCCGGTTAGCCACAGGCCCCGGCAGCGTGCCTCGCCTCCTCCCATACACCCGTTTCAGGTTGCTGAGCCCTGTGGCAGGAGTTTATGGACCCTCTTTCCATCTCCAGTACCCGTTGCAGGCAGCAGAAGGCACTAGATGGCACTGCACTTCACGCTAACGGGCTTGCAGGCTCCCAGCTGGCAGTTACACGAAGACACGATGACGGGGAGAGCTGACACAGGACCATCGGGTGCTCCGTGCACCGATCTGTCTGTCTGTCAGTGGAAAACTGGGGGAGCTGAGCACCAGGACAGCCATACGGGAGAAACAAGTGGGCTCTGTAAGTTGCCTGGTTTTAAAAGCTGCCTTTGGGGAAGGCTTTATACAACGGTTTTCCATAATCTCTCAATCTACAACCCCTAAACTTTTCCTAATGGCACAACAGACCCTAGAGTCTCTTGGCAATAGTCTGGCTTCTGCCAGTTACCTTTTTCAGGCTCTTTAGAGCCATATTCTTCTCCCCAGTTGTGCAGGCCACATGCTGAAAGTCACAATTGCACCAGGAGGCCCAACCCTAATCCTGCAAGTCTGATGCGATGAATGAAATTGATCTTTGAAGAGCTGCAGTTACTAGGCCCTTGGCAACAAACCAGCAGATTCCTCCGTGAGGAATGCAGTACCGTACAGAAAACAGGAGGACGCGTAGAAAGCGATACTGGCTCATGAAGACCAGCAAAGGACTACATATTCTGACATAAAAGACAAGTTACGCACAAACTGCAGTGAGTGTAGGAACAAGTGAGTTGTAAGACTGTTTTCCACCCACTTCATGTCTAGCTGCTCCCATCTGTCTCAGCGCTGTGCTAATGTATCCGCCACAGCACTACCTAAGCACCAAATACAACATTAAATAGTTCATCATCATAAATCACAGCCCTGCTAAGCAGGAGAGCTTCTGGATAATGTGAGATTGCGGCTCTTAGGCTTGCGTAGCCGGTAGAGGAGGAGGGTGTCCGATGCGTGGGTGGCCGGGTCGCGGGGGCCATACCCTGGCCTTGCTGGGAGGGTGTACCCCGCATCATCTCGAGGGAGGTGCAGGCTTTTCCATTTGTCTCCGAGGGGCTCAAGTGAATTTGATCAACCCTAAAGCTGCCTCGAAATCTCATCAGCTTTTCCTTCTGCCCCTACCGTAATACAAGAACAAGGACAATTTGGTAAAGAGACTAGCAAATCGGTGTGTAACTGAAGAGGAAAAACTCCACATGAGCAGAATTCCCTACTCCGGGGCATCAGGGCTTTTTTTTTTTTTTACAAGTTGGCTCATAGGAGAACAAGTTTTCTTGCGATGAATAGTTTGATACCTGGACCTCTGAGATGAGACTCAGAAACACCCTGAGAAATCTCAGCCTTCTGCCTCAAGGCACAGACCCGATTGCCGCAGGGACTAGGGAGGAATCTGTCCTTCAGGGGAATGTGTCAGTTTTCCTTGGAATCATAGAATCACTAAGGTTGGAAAAGACCTCTAAGATCATCGAGTCCAACCATCGACCCAACACCACCATGCCCACTAAACCATGTCCCTAAGTGCCTCATCTACACGTCTTTTAAATACCTCCAGGGATGGGGACTCCACCACTTCCCTGGGCAGCCTGTTCCAATGTTTAACCACTCTTTCAGTAAAGAAATTCTTCCTCGCATCCAATCTAAACCTCCTCTGGCACAACTTGAGGCCATTTCCTCTCGTCCTATCGCTAGGGAAGGAGAAGAGACTGACCCCCACCTCGCTGCAACCTCCTTTCAGGTAGTTGTAGAGAGTGACAAGATCTCCCCTCAGCCTCCTTTTCTCCAGGCTGAACAACCCCAGTTCCCTCAGCCGCTCCTCATCAGACTTGTTCTCCAGACCCCTCACCAGCCTCGTTGCCCTTCTCTGGACACGCTCCAGCACCTCGACGTCCTTCTTGGAGTGAGGGGCCCAAAACTGAACACAGTAGTCGAGGTGCGGCCTCACCAGGGCCGAGTACAGGGGCACGATCACTTCCCTGCTCCTGCTGGCCACACTATTTCTGATACAGGCCAGGATGCCATTGGCCTTCTTGGCCGCCTGGGCACACTGCCGGCTCATGTTCAGCCGGCTGTCGACCAGCACCCCCAGGTCCTTTTCCGACAGGCAGCTTTCCAGCCACTCTTCCCCAAGCCTGTAGCGCTGCATGGGGTTGTTGTGGCCGAAGTGCAGGACCCAGCACTTGGCCTTGTTGAACCTCATACAGTTGGCCTGGGCCCATTGATCCAGCCTGTCCAGGTCCCTCTGCAGAGCCTTCCTACCCTCGAGCAGATCAACACTCCCGCCCAACTTGGTGTCCGTCGAAGCATTGGACAGCGTCTGTGCCAGAGGCAAGATACCTGACTAGGTGGGCCAATGGCTTGGTGAGAAGCAGAGAAGCTTATGGCCCTGCTGAGATCCAGAATTGTATCCGAGGACTCTCCGCAGGAAAGAGGAGAGAGAAATTGAGTCTCTGTGAAGCAGACAGGTTCAGCACAATATGTTCCTTACAGCTGCGTGAAAGAGCCATGCTCTGGCTTTCATCTGCCAGATCAATGCACTGGCTGCTTACGCTGTGCCGAGGAGGCAGGGCAGCTTAAATTCATTGGATTGCTGCTCTGAGGCACTTGCTGCAGCTCCACAAGCTGGCCCAGCCACCGTGCCAGAGATGCATCTGTCCCTTCCTTCCTATGCCCACATGTTCCTTCACCTCTGGGAAGGAGTCTGAAGTCACTGCAACTCCCAGCACTGTGTGTTAAACTCCCAGTTATCCCATTTTTCAAATCATTTTTACGCAACATTTGTAACTCGGCTGTAAATATTTGCTCTCTGTCTAGAAAAGCATCTCTTTGCCCCGGTGTGTGCAGAGCTACAGCTGAGCTAACTCTGTCGAGTGACCAAATTGCAAGAGTGTCACTGTCCCAATGGACAGAGCTTTATCTGTCTCGTGGCAGGGGGGCACTTGGGATTTTGGCACCTGGGCACACTTCTAACCCTGTGACCGGTTACAGGGAGCAAACCGGGGGCCAGGCGACCTGTCCTGGTGTGCAGGTGCCTCCTGAGCTAGTCTGCTCTTGTTTGAGCCTGTAGTCTTTGGAAAAAATGAGCTCTTCAGTATGATTGGTGCTAATAATTTTCATAAATACTTCCTTGCAAGGCCTCACAGTAGGAGAGACTGAGGCCAGCAGCTACGTTTGGGAAGAGGGTGCTGGGTCTAGCAAGCAGGAGAGCAGGTGTTTCATCCGTGCCACTGGCTGCTCGAGTGACCTGTGGCGAGTCACTTACGCATTGTCCTTCCCCACCGAGGGAAGGTGTTTTTGCCACTTACTGCCTTAGTTTAATCACCAGCGAGACCTACCACTTTGGCTGTGGATTGCGAGATGCTGGGAGGTGAGGGAGACCCTATGAGTCCAACGTCCCCGTTGCTGATGTGATGTTGCTGCATCGCACCTACCCTTCTGCGATAGCTGGTGCGCAGGGAGCCCGCCCTTGAATTGTGCTGCAGCTCTGGGTGATCTCTTCCTCCGTGGAAATCAGTCTGTGTTTTCCTTCTGAACTGCGGAGCCAATTCCCCACAGCAGCTGTACCTGCAGAAGGAGGAACGGGACTGCTAGGGGGGGTGTTAACGACCCGAGGAGAAATGTGAGGGGTTATAAAACCCCTGGAGCGGTTAAGGATTTGGCTGCGGGCAGGATGTGAAGAGATCGGCGCTTGTCTTAGCCCGGCACTACACTTAACCTTGAAACCTCTCTCTGCTGCCGAGAGAGGAAGCGGTTGGGGGCTGTCTGGGCATGTCAGGCTCCACGGTGGCTACGCTGAGCCTGGGGAAAGGTCAGAGGCTCAGCAGCCCTCTGACAGCTAAGCGATTAATTAGGTGACTTACTGGTTTTGGAGGGGATCCCAAACCAGCCTTCTGAGGAAGCGTTAGCTGGTGAAGCTCTTTTTGAGCGCCTGAGCCAAAAGCAGCAGGACGATTAGGGGCTGGCTGCTCGTGCTACGGGGTTCATTACATGTGGGGCTCAGCAGCGTGAGGCTCGCCGGTGGGCTCCCCAGGCTCATCCTAGGCATGTGAATTTGGGCTTATAGGTCCTTTTGTTTTTGAGCTGGGATAAGATTTCCCTGCTGACAGGCAGCATTCCTCCCTGGGGATTTTTTGACTGTTCCTCTCATTCCTGTCTAGCCACGGGCTGGTGGTGGGACCGGGGATCACACCAACCTGAACAGTCACTCCCAGCTTCTTTCCACTATGGGTCCTGAAGCCGCAGCTTTCCTTGGGCTCCTCTTCTCTCCTGTGAAGAGGAAGGATGCACAGGCACTTTGATAACTCAGAGGTTTCTCTGAGGTCTGTAATTTTGCAACTTCCCCTCCGCTGCAAATGTGCTCTTGGTCACATTGCAGCACCTGAGACATGAGCCACAGAGATGGCCCAGCCAGACCTACAACCCTTCCCAGTTACCCTGGTGAAGCTGAGGACAGTAGTTTATTCTTCACCCTAGGGCTGGTGCTCATTACCTCAGAGAGCCTTACAGCACCTCTTCTTTCCCTATTTGTGGCAGGTCCAGCCGGATGGGACAGATGGAAACTGTGTCACATTTGTGTTGCATGATGAGGACCACACTCTCGGCAACTCCCTCCGGTATATGGTCATGAAGAAGTAAGTGGAGCTTCTGTGGTGCCTGGCATCGCTGAGGGTACCTCTGTCTCCTACTCTGGCCTTCTCCTTACTGATCTGCATCTCAGTTGTTGCTGGAACAAGGCAAATGATCAGAAACTACCTCTGTGCGTGCCTGTTAGAGTCTTTGTATCAGACATGGTGCCAAAGGCTCCTTACCTGCTACCTCTCTTCACAGGATTAACTTCTTCCTTGTGCTGTTAGTGTCAGGACCCTGAGAGCACTAATAGGCCTTAGTGGGCCTGACTAGCCACACCTGGGGCCTCCACCCACACCCTGCCCATGGGCCCGGGAGCCCCATTTAAGCTCAGCTCAGGGCTTTCAGTCCCTCCTGAGCTATGTTGTAGGAGTACAGGTCTCCAGCTCAGCCTGTACTGAGCTGTGGACTCCATTCACCTGGATGCTCACCCACGGACTGACTTCCTGACCTGACCTCACCTCAGCCCTTCCTCATTGTTGTGCACCTGCTTGGTGATCACTGGGTAGTGTCTGACCCTCATTACCCTCACCTGACCTGACACTGACCTGCAGATTGACTTCCTGGCCTGACCTCGGACCTGCTTCATCCCCACGAACCTGCCTGATGATCTGGACCCTTGGCTGACCCTGGCTACCAGCTTTGCACCCGCCCTACTCCCTCGCTTGGGTGCTGTGGGACAGGGCTAGCTACTGAGGCCTCTGCCCTGTCGGCTGTCTTACTATTCATGGCTCCCAGCTCCCTGTCCCTTAGGGAACAGCCAGCCCTCACTGCTCCTTGATGGTTAGTTATGGAGGAAATTTAATGTCTGACACGTGACAGACTTCTGAATGTCTTATTTGGCCCTGGGTAAAATGATGTGCAACTCCATGTAAGTACATGTGGTCAGGCAGTATCTATGTCTCCTTCTGGGACAAGCGCTGTCAGAAAAGAGGGTAGGAACAGCCGGTATTAAGCAAATTGATCATCTGTCATGCTTGTGTGGAGATGCAGGAATTGATGCTGGGAATTAATTATCCTGCTGCCCCCATCAAAATATACAAATAGGTTCACCCTGGTTGCCCGATTTTATCGAACTGGGCAGCACTGAGGGTTTGTGAAGATCTGCTGGTAAGCCTCAGAAGAATTACAGCAGGAAGTTCAGTGCATCATCTCAAATGACAGTTGCATTGCAAATGTCATGTGAATTCCTCTGATAAATCACCGTGACAAGAAAAACAGCCAGCTTCTTGCAAAGGGCTGTTCTTTTTGCTGGGCGCACACGTGTTCTACCAACCACCTCAGCTTATGAAGGCAGATGCCATGCAGCCTGCAAACCATCTCAGTAAATCCTTGCAGTGCCCTAGACCTGTCAGCCTCTTTTGCCCAGCAGATCTGCAACAGGTTTGTGTACAGCGAGGTTTCCAAGCATCCAGGATCCCCTGTGAACTCTGCAGGCCTGCCAGTGGACCGCTGGTGGTGCCAGGATAGTGCCTACGATCGTGCCAGCCATGTCTTTCCCCTGCAAAGCTCCAGCTGCAGCTCAGAGGCAGATGGGGGCATATGAATAAGGTTACACAGGTAGTTTCCCTTCAGCATATCCCTCCCGTAAGACCCTCAGTCATTTTAGAAACATCCTGAGCCCCAGCAGGTCTGGGGTGGCCTGAGCCTCTGACTTTCCTGAGGTTTGCTGTGCATTAGCCTGGGTTTCACTGCTCTCTTCTCCTCTCTCCCCTCCTGCAGCCCTGATGTGGAGTTCTGTGGCTACTGCATCACGCACCCCTCTGAAAGCAAGATCAACTTCCGGATCCAGACCAGAGGTATGGGTGTGCGCTTTTCCTTTGTGTCCGGGGCCCTCTTTTTGTCTAATTCCCCCTGCTCACGTCAGGTTTCCGCCATGAGTCATTTAAATAAAAAAAAGCACTTTTCTCCCTCTTCTCTGCTAGCCACCTGCAACTGCTGTGCCCTGTTGCTCGGCTGGAGAGGCTGCTCCGAGCCATTATGCCACAGCTCTTCTGTTTCCCAACTGTAGGGCTGAGCCAGCTGAGGCCCGAGGAGCTCACAGACTTGCCTGGTCCCAGGTATCTGGGTTGGCTGGCAGCCGGCACCCAACTGTAGTGCCGGGGTAGAGTAGATCTGCTGCTCACTGTCACAGGTCATGGGTGCTCCACCTGCCCCTAAATCAGCACAGGGACTGGAAAGCAAAGCCAAAGTGTGCTGGCATATGTAGCTGCAATGAGGTAATTTGTTTCTGCTTCCCCTTCTCAGCTGTCTTGCAGCTTTGGTCATCGGGCTATGACCCGAAGCTCTTTTGAAAAGCCTCATCAGTCTGTGCTGTCTTCTGACTTGCCCCCCAAAGAGGACTTTGTTCCCTGATAATAGATAGCACTGACAACTCTGAGCCTCTTGCAGTCGCTCACTCCTCCCAGCACACCAACCCTTTCAGCTCAGTCCACTGTCTTCCGTCCAGGCCCTGCAAGCTCCACAGCTTTGTCTGCTGCCTAGAGGGGCAGAGTTATTTCATTCCTTCCTCATGGGGCTGTTCCCTTGAGCATCAGATATGTAGAAGCCACTTCCTGGAAGCAAGTATCTAGTTTGTGCTTGCTGACTCTTTAATTTCCTAAAAATAATTAGTGCTGAGGCTGTTCGCCTTGCCAAGGGAACCCCTTCCCCATGGGACTAACTGCAGGGTAAGTGTCTGCTGTTCCTGCACCGCAGCCTGGACCACCACGCTGAGCTCAGCTCTCAGGCTGCTGCTGGTGGGCTGGTAGGAGGGAAGTGTGTGGGCGCATACGTGGTGTAAGAGCCTCTCCCCATCATGGGGACTGCCCTTGGCCACGGTGGTAACAGGCACGGTGCCTCAGAGCGGCGAGGGAGAGGGCTACCAACCCCTTTGGAAGGCACCTGCCATTTCACTAACGCATCTTCTTTCCTGAAGGGGCCCTTCCTGCTGTTGAGCCGTTCCGGAAAGGGCTGAACGACCTGATGGGTGTTTGCCAACACGTGCTCAACACCTTTGAGGTGAGACTATTCCTGAAGAGCTCGGGGGGCCTTTTCTGTCTCTTGGTCTCAGAGGGGAGAGGAATGGGCTGAGACCTGTGCTGTAGTCACTTTTGACGTGAAAAACCTGATTGATAGTTTTTTCAGACATTCTCTGCCTGACCTGCGGCATGGCCTGGCTTCCTTTCCCTTGGAGTGACTGTAAAGCTCAGTCCCTTCTGAAAGTAGCTGGAGCTCTGTCAGAGCTTCTCAGGTCCCTCAGCCTTTCCAGGCGCTGGACGGAGAAGTCACAGCGCAGACTAGGGCGGTGGCACTGTGGTACGAGAGTCACTCAGATACATGCTGTTAACATTTGTCCTTTGCTCTTGTTTGCAGAGGAGCATGAAGGAGTACAGGGCCCAGAGGGAGGAAGAGATGCAGTAACGTTTGGGGGTGGCAGTCCCCATGGATGTGTGTAATGTCTGTGTGTTGAATTCCCTGTGTCAAGAGTTTTTGTTTGGTTGTTTTTTTATGACCACTTTGATGCAAACCTGTATTTTTCTCTAATAATAAAGTTTATGAAGTTTGATGCCACAGAGGTGACACTGCGTTCAGCTCAACACGGGTATGGAAGATGACGGCTAGAAGGCAGCTCTTTCACTCTTCCGTCTTATTTCTTTCCCTCTCCAAGTGTCGTTGCTGTTTCCTGCCCAGGGTTTTCAGATCACAGAGTTTGCAGGTAGTCTGGTGCACAGAATTAGCCTGCCCCAGAGTCCACAGGGAGCAAAGGGGTTCAGTGCTGCGTAAAATCAAGCTTTTAGAGAGGCAGCACCCTCTCCCAATTTAAATCTTTCTGTTCCTGGCACTAGTGCAGTTGACTTCAACAGATGCGGCCAGCCTTCCTTTTCAAACAGATCACTATAAAATGATACTCTGCTCATTTGGGGGGTGAGATGGGTAAAAAAACACTTGCTTTTTTTTAACCCCCCTGAAGAATGCAGACAAAGGCAAGCCCAGACCACTCCTCATGAGCAGGTTTAAAGGGTACAACACTGAAACCCTGGCCTTGTTCGGATCTGCTGGCAGCTAGCCAAGTGAAAGCCTTTTGTTGAGTGTAACATGGCATGAAATTGCAGGGGTTTTTCTGCTCCGTGCCAGGCGTAGAATTGTGAACCTTTACGGTTTGCTCTGCACAGAGGGGACGCCTCTTGTCTCTTCAGTGGAGGTCTGCAGTTACCAAAGGAACCTGCTGACACTCAATTAAGTATTTAGCAGACTTTGCAGACCCCCTGCTGCTTAATAAGAAACACCCAGAGATTTTCCTTTCAAACACCAACATGTTTTATTAACACAGAGAGGAATAAGAGGGAGGATGTAAAATGTCAGGTTTTCTCTATAAAATCATTCTTTCAAATACGAATTGACAGACTTGGTCTCTCTGTCAGGCTGGCCCTGGGTTTGTGTTCGCAGGTGTTAGGCCAAGAAGGCAGCCGAGCCCTACATTTCATAATAAGGCTCCTTTGCCTCTCAGTTTGCTGCAATGGATTCATCCTGCCCATGCCAACATGGTCCCACATCTATAGCGGGCAGCTGCTGTGGCTTTGCTTTTGGCTAATCCTGTCTGGCCTGGTTTCTCCATGCTGAAACCTGTGGGTGGTTAAAGCATGCTGTCACACGGGGCTTGGGACACAGCAGGGGCGCGTGGGGAAGAGGGGCTGCTCCTGGTGGGTGCTGGTGAGCGTTTCGCCCCGCTGCGTAGGAGCAAGCACAGGGCCGGGGACTTTCTGGTTGGAGAATTCCCCAGCCCAAGCAAGAGGGAGACATAAAAAAGCAGGAAAGCAGTTTCCCCAGGGCAGAGGGGAGAGGGTGAAGGGGTGAGTAAGCCAGGAGCTGGCTCGTGCACCTGGGCTCAATCTCAGCCCAGGTGTCGTGGAGAATATTTATCAGGTCTTGAAACCTCGCTGGTCATTGACCTGCTGGTCACTTCCTCCAACATCCAGGGGATGCTGTGGGCCAGCTACGTGTTCCCTGAGCTGGGCTGCAAGGACCACTCTGTTCCTGGACATCCTCTGCCTGAGGAAGCAAGAAAAGGATGAGCATGCCCATAAACTGTACAGCTCTTCCCTGTGAATGGGCAATAGGAGCTGGCAGCAAGGAGCTGTCTTTGCATTTGCACTTCCATGAGCAGCTAAAACAAGACTGTGCATGCATCCCTTCTTTTCTGATGTTCGTTACTTTCCCTCTGACCTGAAAATTGCTGGTCCTGGTCTTGGCTGTAGCCCAAGGGAGACCTTCTAGGGCTGGGAAAATGCCATTTGGATGCCAGCGCAATGTAAGAGCTTTTAAAGGGTACCATTTCTAGCTGGTATTTCAGCTTGCTTCTCCTCTCCCTCTCCTCTCACACTTGGTCAAACTTTGTGACATTGGTTTTAATAGGAGACATCTGGGAGGAAAACACAAGGGGAAAGCTATGCCGAAGGAGGATGAAGTCATTGTTAAACAGACGTGCAGCAAGTGATAGCGATGTCCAGAGCTGGGATAAATTCGTGTCAGTCTGTTTGTTGCAATATTAATAATGTGCAGATCTGAGACTGGTTTTGAACCATTTAAGGCTAAAATGTTGATCTGAGTGTAGCTGCTAATGCAATATGATTAAATCTGCTCTTGGAGCATAAAAAGAGATGTTAGCCACTTGGGGCCCAGGAGGTTAAATAAGGTAAAAGGATTCCCCTGTGTGCCTGTAATTGGTATCTGTCTTGTGAATATTAGCAGGTCCTGGCTGCTCTGCCCGCCCTTACGAGAGGAGCGTGGCTCTTCAGTGTTTGGGGTGCTGCTCCTTATGGCATTACCAAAGGTCACTACTGGGAAATTGTCAAGATGCTTCAATCTTCACTGAAATGAATGGGAGCTGTGCATTTAAATATGCTAGTTCCCATGCACTGTGCAAGTAAAAGACAGACCAACCCTTGCTTAGCTGCTGGCAGGCAGCACACTGCATGACTGCATGCTTTGCTCATTTTAACATGATAAGGCTGACTTTTACAGGTTGGGACTGACTTTATTTTGCAGCAGGGAGGACGGCAACAGCCAGGGACAGGTCTATAGCTTTAAATTCCTAAGCTTCTTTCTTTCTTTGCTATTTCACCTTTTTGGTGCTTGTGGCTTCTCTACCAGGAGGACATGCAGAACTTGATGCTCTCTCCTGCTTCTTTGAGGCACTGAGTGCATTTTAGCTGGCTCCTGTGTCCCCAAAGTATTTCAGTCCTCTAGAGAACAGTATCTCCCTCCCCCATGTCCTGGTAAAATGAGCCGGCATCCACGTCCCTCCTGGGTCTGGAACGATCTTGTTTCTAAAGAAAGCGGCTTCTCCTGACTCTCTGCCCAAGGGATCCTGTCTTCTGACAACTCCAGTTCATTTGGCATTATTTCTTTTTAATTAAGGGCAGCCCTGTGACTGGCGTTGCAGGGTCAGGTTAGAATCATAGAATCATTGGAACAAACCAGCTGAAAACTAGCACCTGGGCTAGCAGAGGGGCAATGTATGTGCCAGGAGGGCAGAGGTGGGCAGGACAGGGGAAGCCGTGTTCCTTGCACGTGTGCGTGCTCATCCTCAGCTTGTCTCCAGTGCTGATTTGGGGCTGAAGCTGGCCCTGCTCAGTGCATCTGTTGGCCTTGAATTACCTACTGTGACCCAGACTTACCAGCTTTACCTGACAGATCTCCAGATCTGACCCACAGCATCCGCTGCTCGCTGGAGTCATCAGCCTTCTCCAGGTTGTCCAGGCTATAAGGGCACTGACCCAAATCAGCCCCCAGCAAGCAAGTCCCCTGCTTACACAGTGTTTCTCACCTACGTGACTCCCGTGGTGGGGTCCCCACAAGTCAGGGCTACGCTGCAGGCCTGTGCATTGCATTGAGGACCTCAAGAGAGAAAGATGTTGGCTCAGCCCGTGACCAAAGCACCAGCCATTTCAGGTGAGTGGGGGGGGAACTGTAGCCGTAGGGTCAGAGCATCCCAGTTAGCTGCTAGCATCCTAAATACTGCCTGTTATGGGACTTCTTTCCCTGACAAATGAATTGACACCTCTGTGGGCCTCCCCATTGCGTGACCCAACAAACGGACCCTTGTTTGAAGTGATGAGAGGTTTGTAATTAGTGGAAAACCCCCGGTGATGCACGTGGCAGCAGATGGAAAGGTCAGCGCATCCAATCTGTCTCTTCCCACCCTCCCTTCCAGCCACCAGCGCTGCGCAGCTGCCCTGGCACCTCCTGAGCACGCTAGACCCAGAGCTCAGATGAGTTTTAGGGAGTACCAACAGAGATCATAGAATCATAGAATCATTGAGGTTGGAAAAGACCTCTAAGATCATCGAGTCCAACCGTCGACCCAACACCACCATGCCCACTAAACCATGTCCCTAAGCGCCTCATCTACACGTCTTTTAAATACCTCCAGGGATGGGGACTCCACCGCTTCCCTGGGCAGCCTGTTCCAATGTTTAACCACTCTTTCAGTAAAGACATTTTTCCTCACGTCCAATGTAAACCTCCCCTGGCACAACTTGAGGCCGTTTCCTCTCGTCCTATCGCTTGTTACTTGGGAGAAGAGACCGACCCCACCTCGCTACAACCTCCTTTCAGGGAGTTGTAGAGAGCGATGAGGTCTCCCCTCAGCCTCCTTTTCTCCAGGCTGAACAACCCCAGTTCCCTCAGCCGCTCCTCATCAGACTTGTTCTCCAGACCCTTCACCAGCCTCGTTGCCCTTCTCTGGACACGCTCCAGCACCTCGACGTCCTTCTTGTAGTGAGGGGCCCAAAACTGAACACAGTATTCGAGGTGCGGCCTCACCAGGGCCGAGTACAGGGGCACGATCACTTCCCTGCTCCTGCTGGCCACACTATTTCTGATACAGGCCAGGATGAAATGTGGAGATTTCAGGATGCAATGGCGGAGATGTTAACCTGAAGCAAATCACTCCATAGCGGCTGCTTGCAACCCGGCAGGGCAGGCCCTGGAGGGTAGGAGAGGGCCAGCCTCATCCTGGCAGGAGACCGCCAAGGAGCTGGGCCATCTGGAACTGGATTTGCCACAATTTGGGGTAGGGCAGAATTTGAGTGAGACATTGCATAAGGCTTAATGTGCCACTGGCTTACCCGCTGCTGCGTCCTTGGAGTGGTATGAGGTGATGATTTGAAGTCACAGAATCCACCTGCCTGTACACGTGGACAAATACAGAAATACACAGAATTCGGATTTTTTTATATGCACAATCATTTAAAAATATCCTTCTACTAAGGTGTCTGCACTGGAACATTTCAGTCTTTATCAGTTTTCTCAGTTGACTTCATTTGTCCACCAACAAAACGCAGCCAGCTCTAGCGCAGAGCACAGCAGCAGCGCTGCGAAATTGATACAGACAGATCTCCTCTAGTGGGTAGGTAAGTTTATAGAAAACGTGCTGGTCTAGATATTCCTCAGTCTTTCTGTTTTCGTTGAAACCCGTTTGTTTGTCTTTCAGAAATGTGATTTGTTTGTAAAACATTTGCACTTCAGTGAAAGCTAAGCTAAAAAACCCCCAACGCCTGGAAAATGTTTTGCTTTATTTTCAGGTCTTTTCTCCCTTTTTCCTCTCTCCATTTTTTTCCATGACAAGATGAAAAGGGGAAAGAAGAAAGAAAGAGAGAGACGTAAGAGAGAAGAAAAAAACAACAGAAAAATTATCAAAAACTTGGTAACTAAAACTTTCTTGTAGGTTTTCTTAAAATTTTGGCAAGAGATGCAAGCATGATTTTTTAGAAAAACATGCTGGAAAAGCACTCAGGGATTAATTATTTTAAATAGTAAATTTGTGAAAGCTCTTTGCCATATTTCACTTAGCTCCAGCAGCTCTTTCAGCTGGGATCGGACCTTCCCTGTTGCCTTTTCCACCTTAGTTGGACCATGAGGACGAGCATCTCTGTCCCCCTTACAAATGGCATGAACCTTGGTGTCATGGTGCTGTGGGCAAGACACATCGGGGTCCAGCCCCACTGCCCCGTTGGAGCTCAGCCTTGTTGGCAGGGGGAAGACAAACTACAGGCATCAAAATGCAGGGCACCCCTTTTTTTCCCTTCTCAGCTGTGGTCTTGCAGGCGATCCCCCTTCCAGGAGCCGGTGGCTGAAGGAGGCTGTGGACTTTCCAGCTGCCAAAGACCGCGGATCAAGGCTGGATGCTTTCCTGGATCAGAGGATCAGGACCCTTGCATCCTATGTCAGGCAGAGAATTAGCTGCTTCCAGGTTACGCGGGGGGGTTGGAAAGGTGAGGGCTGGTTCCTTTGTCTTCCCTTTCCTGGGCTTACAAACTCTTCCCTGGAAGGACAGGACCTTGGGCCAGCAACGGTGCCTGGCTAGCCAGGAGCTCATCTGTCCCTGGGGAGGGGGAAGCTGGAGCAGATGGTTTGGCTGGATGCTGCCACTAGCTTCAGCCAAGGATAGCTGGTCCCCTAAGCTGTGCAGTCACATATAATCACTTTCTTGTGCCATACGCAGGTGGGGTGAACATCGTCCCTGGGTGGCGAGCCTGGGGCAGATTTCCCAGGAAAAGGTAAAGAGGAGGGGGGCTTTTAGGGCTCCCCAGGTCAGGTTGGTCACACAATGAAGCCAAGTTACTGCCCATCTCTCCCTACGATGAACAGGAGGAGATTTCAGGCCATTGATGGTCTACCGGACATACATGGTGCCTGGACCTTATCCTGGCTCTCTGCCCAGGGACAAACCGTCCCAGCAACAGAGGGAGATGATAAGGGATGTTACCAAAGCTTTTCTCTGGCTTTTTCAGCTGGAAATTGTCACTCGTGGTCCTATCCCTGTCCTCCTCATCCCACATCCATCTCAAAGTGACCACATTTCAACCTTCCTTCTCTTTTCACACACATCTCCCCACCCCACGTTTCTACCCAAGATAAATGGCCGTAAGTCACTTGGTTTTCCTGCAAGGAAATGAAAAATCCTGCAAGGGTCTGAATCCCCTTCCCCCTCCTCCAGAGGCGACTCGGACCAGAGGACGGATCGGCATGGTTCAGAGGCTGTGTCCAGAGCTAGTCCCAGGCATCCATGAAATGCTGCAGCTCCTTCCAGGTGGGTTACAACACGAAGGCAAAAACAATTCAGGCCCAGCCAGGAAACAGCCGTGCAAGAGAAATGGAGGGGTCCTGCCGTCTTGGCACAGTGCCTTCTCCTCTTGGCCCCGCGGGTGGCATGGCTTTAGGAAGAGCTGTACTTGTTACTCAAGCGGGAGCTGCTCTGGTCCAGCCCAAGCTCCTGCCCGTTGGCTTTCCACTTCCCAACAGAGCCCTTCTCGTCCGTCGGCGTGATGCTCAGAGCCGGTCTCTGGCACCAGCAGCACAGGCAGGACTGCGAGGAGACAAGAGGGTGGAGAGAGAGGTTACAAGCGTGGGCTACAGGGTAAAAGGGCAGGAAACATTCCCTTACTGATGTTGGCAAGTCAACCTGCGCAGTGCCAGGCTGGGAATCGCAGCCTGCACTCCTGAGCCTTGCTGTTCTGCTGGGAGCAGGTTTTCCAAGATAGGGCTGGTGTGGATTGGAAATGAAGATAATCCAAAGTCTTGGATACCTTTTGCATTTGTGTTTTCTTGTCCTTGGGAGGCAGAAAATACGGGTAATGCTTAGCTGGGCTCAGCTTTTCTTTTTGCCACAGCGGCTGGGAGGTGATTCCCTTTCCATCCCTTTCCATCCCTTCCATCCCATCCCATCCCATCCCATCCCATCCCATCCCATCCCATCCCTTCCCTTTCTCAGGGCTCCACAGCTCCTGAAAATTATCTCCGAATAACTTGGGCTCAAAGTTTAAAGCAGCCCCAGTCCCTGGTCTAATGGTTTGTGGGGATGCTTCTGATCCAGAATGACAGGGACGTTTTTGGCTTGTCCTAGGTCCTGCACTGGCAAAAGCCTCCCCATAGGAGGGCAGTGAGCTCTAGTGTACCTGAAGCTGGGAAGAGAGGCACCTAGCAGGGGGAAAATTTGGGAGGAGAAATATGATCAGTACATGAGCAAACAGGGGAATCCTGTGGGCTGCTGGCAGCCCCAGCGTGTCCCTGATGGGGCATTTGTCTGGGAGCCAGGAGCTGCGAGGTCCAGACCTGTCTCTGCCACTGCTTGCTGGGTTTGTTTGCCAAACCGCTCTCCGCCTTTCCCCTCTTCTCATAAGCACAGAAGTCCACTGCAATGGGGGTGCCTCTGGCTGCACCGCGCCTGGTCCTGGGAGCTTGCGCCCCTGGGACCGGTGTCTGGGGACGGTCACCATAGCCAGGAGCTCTGGAGGGGCCAACCCTACCTGGAAGCAGTTCTTGAATTTCCGGCTGACGAAGTAGAGAGCCACAGGGTTGATGCAGGAGTTGAGGGAGGCCATGTTGATCCCAAAGTAATCCATCACTAGGAGGAAACTGAGGCGGGAGGGGAGAGAAGAGGGTGGACGTGTTGTAAGCTCACCGAGCGGAGAACTGAGGCAGGGTTTCCAAACTGCCTGCAAACTGCCCAGCCCCGGAACCTGCTTCCACGGAGGGCCAGTGACTGATAACATAGAGGAGAGCACAAAACAGCCCCTCCTGCAGCTGGGCAATTGCCCAACACTTTTTACTGCGAGGAGCATTTCCTTAGGAAACCGAAAGCATGAGATCTGATTTCCCCTGGTGACTTTGATGGTCTCAAACTCAAGCACAGTAGCAGTGCCTGGCCTGAACTGGATTTTGGTGTGATGGGTAAAGAGGAGAGGAGAAGACAGGCACCTACCAAGTTGCAGAAACTGTGCACAGCCCTTAGACGTGATGCAGTTCCTTTAGCCCTGCAGGGAATGTTTCTCTGCCCAGGAGACCTCTTTAACCCATAGCTTTATAGAGACATTTCAAAATTTAATTTCTTCTGTTCTTATGGTCCCCCACACCCTTTCTCTGTGCCTATCAGGAGAGCAATGCCATCTAGAAAGGAGTTATTGAAACAAGGTGTTTGGAAGGCAACTCCACCAGCCTGCAATGAGCCCAGCAGAGCTTCTGCCGGTGCCCACAGGGGCTCCCAGCGCGATGCCCTCCTGCTGATGCTACTACCTGAGCAGTTCACATCTGTTGGGGTCCGTCTGGTCATAGATGGTCTTCTTGAGGATGCGGCTGAGGTGGAGCGGCAGCCAGCAGAGTGCAAAGATCACCACGAGGCAGAACACAGTCTTGGCCACCTCCCGGCGCTGCGAAGAGAAGGTGGGCAGGAGAGAAGGGATGGTCTGGCTGAGCATTGGAGAGCAGGTGGAGCAAAGCACCATCTCCCCATGCTGAGCAAGGCCCCTTCAAGTAATTTCTGTAATCTGATGACGGCTGGGCACCCCTTTTGAGTCCAAAGCACAACCTGCAGGTCCCACCTCCTGCATCATGAGGAGGACTCTGAGGTCCAGGCTGCAGAAAGGGGTAAGGTACCAGCAGCACAATATGGACCAGGCCCCTTCCCACCATTGCTCCTGGTGACTTTGCTCGGGCGATACTCCCTGGGACATGGGGGCCTCCTCCATCCACCCTTCACACTATATTATTGTGACAACCAGCTGGTCTGCCTCAAGGGGTCATTCTGCAGTGTGGGAAGGGACAGTAAACTATTCCTTTTCCCTGCACCCCTTGTCTGTGATATGGCACATTCAGCATTTGGTCCAGTTTGGTGTGATCTGGGCTGGCATAGCACGGCCAGAGACAAATGGCCATAAGAAATTGAAAATCAAGCTGGTCCATGGCCGTCAGGCTAGTGGTTTGGGTTGTCCCTGAGACTGGAGCTTGTAGAGCTGGAGGCCCATCCCTGGTTTTTTCCATGCATCTGCATCAATGTGCCAATATCCGTTGACCACTGTGAGGCTATGCCAGCTCATACGTGTCCTTTACAGGGACTGGTGCGTGCTCTCCCCTTCGACAGCACTCCCTCCTTTTCGGGTAATATCAGAGTTTCTGCCCTCCTGGTTTTCTTACCCGTTTCATGTGGTCATTCAGAGCAATTCTCATGCCATTTCTCTTGCTCAACATCTCGCATGACATGAGGGTGTAGAAGATGCCAGTGCATACCAAGGGGAGGCAGAAGTAGAAGCCGAAAAGCCACCAGTCCTTCACATCACGGTAGAACTGCGTGCAAAAGAGACAGTAACTGGAAACTGGGGAAAGGGGGGGGTAAATGGGGCATGAACTGACCCGGTCCCTGACACCGACGCTGGCCTGTATCAGACATTTCTGATGTGTGGAAGTGTAACAGCTCCTGTGCTAAGTGCACATGGGATTATCTTCCCCCAAGGTGGGTGCACGTTTAACCTAAGAAGTAAAGGCTGGTTTACATCTGGCCGCCAGTCCAATCTAGCACTCTTGTGCAAGAAACGGTTGCAAGGACCTTATTTGGCAGACACAGTGGGATAAGTTCTGATGCTTTGTAAGGGTCTTCATTCCCTTGCTCACCCTTAGCTGACCCTGTGATAAAGGTTACCCACGCAGACTGGTTGTGGAGATGCTCTTTGGCCTGCTGGGACAGCGTAGCACGTTCTGAAGCTTCCCGAGATGTGTCATGACCTTCTGATGTGGATGGTGAAGACACGACAGAGCTTAAGGACCAGCTGCCTGTTTTCTGGCCCCACATTCAAAGCAAGTCTGCCCCATGTCACTACAATGCTGGGTCTTCTGTGCTTTGTCTGATACTGCTCTCCCTATGTTCACCCCGGTGGCTAGAAGAAGCCATCTACAGAAGCATCTAATCCTCTAATCAAGGAGGGAGGATGCCCTGGTTGCCTGTGTCTCCCTTTAACTCGCACTGCAGCTGGGGTGGGACAGAGTACATACCATCATGAAGCTGGATTTCTGTTCGGAGGCAAGCATGCACACCCACAGGTGTTGTTCCCAGTAGCTGAGCTCCACCATGTCAAAGGCTATAGCTTCGGGGACTGCAAGCACAATGGCCACTGCCCAGATCAGCATCACCTCCACTGCCTTCCACATGGGGATTCCTATCCCCTGGATCCGACTCCAGGACGCCACTGCTCGGTACCTGCCCAACGCATGGGAACGTGACAGGAGCAGGGAACCGTCAGGAAAGGGCTGAGAAGGTGCAGATTAGAGATGTTCCCAAAGGCCCTTTCCCTTATGCCTTCCTCCTCCACCCCTGAACCTTCCCCATCAGTGGAATGGGAAAGATCAGAAACAGGGGCTCAATGGATGGATGTGGTGGTAGCTATCCTTGGCCAATGTCTACTTGCCATTGGGGCGGTGCCACCCTTCCCCACCACCCCAGCAGTTGTTCCAGCGGATCATGATCCTCCCCTCAACCTTTTCCGGCAGGATTTAAACTCTCTCACCGGAGTCAGTTCCTGTTGGATTTCAACTCTACAAGACAGCACCCTGTCCCCATCTCTGAATTTGGCCTGAGACCAAGCCGCCCTGCAGTCTGCCTCTTGGTGACAACGAAGGGGCGTGCTATAGACAAATATGGGTCAGGCTGGGCAGTGCAACTGTAGAAGTTGTTTCTTACCTGTCAATGCTGAGAGCACAAAGGCTGAGGACCGTGATGCCCACTGAGGCCTTCTGGATGAAGGGGACCAGCTTGCACACCTGGACGCCGAAGGGCCAGTCCTTTGCCAAGAGCTGGGGAAGAACCGCAGGGTTAACAGGCCGCTTCGGGAAAGTGTGTCCGGCTTCCCGTAATAGCAGGTGGTTATCCACAAGGTGTGAGAAGCCCACAAAGAGCAGCTTGAAAGCACTCTGAGGTTACCTCCGCTGGGATTACGCGGTGTGTGCTCTCCGGTATTTTGTGTTTTACTGGGAACCATTTGTTTCCCCCAGGGCTCATTGTGAGATGAGTTGATGGAAGGATGGTCCAGACACCAGGTCCTGACTCCAGACCCTGGGTGATTTTGAATGGATCTGAATCCTAAACGCTACAATGGGCTTTGAGTCGCTTTCAGAGGGAAAATGGGTGTCATTCTCTGAAACAGCCAAAATCCAGCAAGGACAGCTTCTTTCAGGTGGCTTTCAAAGCCATGTAGTCTTAAGCCTTTACCATACTCTGACCCTCTACCACACTTAGATTCCTTATAGAACACATACACTGTGGCCCCAAACTCCACTGGGGCAAGCAGAGGGTATCGATGGGGACAAGATGCCCTGAAGGCAGGAAAAATCCAGGCTACTCATGAGGGTAAGAGTGAGCCTGGGTTCACAACCCTTATATCCCCATGACACCTGGAGCCCATCCTAAGGTTACCCCTACTCAGAACCACCCCCCTGTGCAAGCTCTTTAGTTTGGCCTCAGCAGCAAGACAAATTGATCCAGAAGCTCTCCTGGAAATCAGGGTCTCAGGTGAAGGCAACCACCCAACCCTACCCTTTTCTTTGGTCTGCAAACCTGGGTAGTCCACCCATCTCATCTGTTACTGTGTCATAAGTGAGACACACCACGAGGGAACTGGGCTACTCTTAGGACCAGGTTGCTCATAGTCAGTTTGGGCTTCTCAAACAAGCAACAATTTCTCCTCCAGGAGGTGGCTGGAAGGGAGAGGTGTAGAAGGGAGGGGGGTTGCTCAGGTGGCCTAGGGAAATCATGAACATCAGTCAGGAAATGTCAGTGTAGATGTGGCCAGAGCAGGGAGTCTCAACCCTGGAGATTTGACCCAGTTTTCCTGTTACAAGGCAGGCAACACCAGTGCAAGATGTTGTCCTTAGCCTGGACAAAATACCTTGACTTTTCTTTGTGTTGGCTGCAAGCTGTGTGAGTTGCAGCTCCAAGAGATGGCCAAGTGTGTCTCCAAGCCAGCAGCTTATGTTAACAGGAGGTGTCCTGTAGATGAGGCCTTTGGTCTAAGCCATGAACTCTGCACAAAGCTCAGTGCAACCCCCGTTCTTGGCTGACCAGGACGCAGAGCTGGGTATTGAGCCTGTGACTGGTTTATCTGCCAGCTTTCCTCAGGGAGGTCATTCCTACAGTCTCCATCTGGTCCCACACGCCCCTTTTTTTATGATACATAGGACCTTCCTACAACAGAGACTTGCGAAATACAGCAGAACTGGGCAAACAGATCCTGAAGGGAAGGGCTGTCAGACCCATCTCTTCACAGTCCTGTTGTATAAGCCTTGTTTCTGTGGGAACCCAGGCTAAAACCAACCCAACCGCCCCGATATTGTGGGTGATATAAACGTGACAGATGGACTCTGCAGTCCAGATCCCCCAAAGTGGAGAAGCATTAGCATCACGTGGAGGCAGGTCTGCCAGGTATTGTGCTGTTGCTCTGTTCTTGTTAAATGTACATTGCACGACCCAAATTCTTTCCCTGGCCAGATGGTCCATTTCACATCAAGTGTGGCAAAGGCAGGATTAAAATAGAAATCTTCCCTGCCTTGGTTTTGTCTGGGGACAAATATTGGAGGGGCTTTGCTGTTCAAGCTTTTGAGGGGCTCAGCTATGACCATGCTTGTTGTGGCTGCCTCTACAACCTCTGCCTGTGCAATGGGTGCGGGGTAGAGGTGATCCCTGGGAGAGCTGCTGGCGTTGCAGCCCCGTTCCCCAGACTGTCTCTCCCCTCTCGGGCAGAACAAATTGCACCTTATTCAAAGCAAAGGGGTCCCGTTGGGTGGAAGCGGAGATAGTCTGTACACCGTGGGTGAAGGGGGGCAACCCTCCCCTGGGTCAGTTCTGCTGGCCCCACGCTACTGTGTTTTCTTGCACATGAGTGAAACCCTCTGCATGGATCCGTATTCTTGTAACAGCGGGGTCGTCCGGCTCATGGAGAACCTGTTTGTTTTGAGCTAAAAACCTTTACAGTTTTCAATCCATTTTCACTTAAAGTGTATCTGTTCACAGTGATTTGAGACCCCCTGCCAGCCACATCTGGTTGTTCTCGCTGTCAAATTATAGGCACCTTCTTCCTACTTCAAATTTCTCTGCCTTCTCCCCCTGCCACCCAGCCTGCTCGATCCAGGTCCTCTCTGGCACTCAGTTGCCACTTTTCAGGCTAAAGCTCCGCTTTGACAAACAAATGTGGCTGAGCTCAAGTCCTTCACCCCATGGCATCCCTTCCAACCCTTCACAGAAACCTCTGGCTCCAGCCCACCAAAACCTGTCTCAAGTAGTGGGCGAGAAAGAGCTGTAATAGCCCAGACACATCTCACAGATGCCATAACACACCTTCTGCTCTTAACTGGGGTCTCAGGTCTACTGCCCACATCTGCCTGGTCCTCTCTGCCCCAGTGCACCGTGCAGAGCTCAGGTTCCCCTGATTATTTGTTGTGCCTTTTCTCTCTCGGTTAGAGGGCAGTGTCTCTGAAAGAAGCCCCTGTTTTATAATACAGCCCTCTTCCTTGTTCCTGGATGAGTCTTCACATTTAGCTAGAATAAAAAAGGTATTTGCTTGAGGCTGATTGACTGAACTGTGCTGGGGGAAGTGTCCCCAGTGCACAAGAACAATAATTTTCGCTCAGCTGAAATAAACATCGGGTTGTAATGTCAGAAGACTGCAAGTGATTCTCTTCTTGTGATTTGAGATGAGATTTAAAAGATCTGGAAGGTTGTGTGCTTGTGTGTGTGTGTGCATAACACAGCTGTAGCTGAGAACACCTCTGCTTTCCCAGGAATGTTCTCCGAGCTTTTTGTCTGTTTATGTTTTTCTCATCCTTTCGAGAGCAGAAACACCCTTTCCCTCTCCCTTGCAAAAATGGAGCCTGCAATAAAGAGCAGAGGACAGATATTCCCCAGGGCACTGAGGCAGACACCATCCCTGCAATCACCAGGCTGCCGCAGCACTCGTGCCACATGGAGCCTACCTTATATACGTTGATGGGCAGAGCAATGAGGATGTAGAGAAGGTCTCCGAGCGCCAAGCTAGCAATAAGGACATTTGGCCCATTCCTCATGCACTTGTTCTTGTAAATGATCCTCAGGAGCGTGGAGTTCCCGATGATCCCTACTATGAAGATGGTGCAGGACACGATGGTATTGATGTACTTGAAGATGTGTCTGATATCTGCAGGCTTCACGCACACGGGCAGCAGGGGTGGCTCAGAGCCGGTGCTCCTGGGGAGGCTCTCCGAGTGGTTCGACAGCTTGGCGTCCTGGAACAGGCTTGGCTGGACCAGACTGTAAGCCTGCTCCTGGCTAAGCACCTCGAAGGGGACGGTGCTCTCCTGGAAAGCCCTTGGGGTCTGGCCGTGTGCTCCAGAGAAGAGGCAAGTCAGAAAAATGGCTAGAGCGGTGGGAGCAGAGATTCTCGCCATTGAGGACCGAATGGCAAAGCTGGGTGCAGAAGTCCTCGCAGTGCTCGTGGGACGTCCCTGCTTGGGTCTTGGTTGGATCTGCAGATGGAGAAAGGGACAAAGGAGAGAAATTGGTTAGCAGAGGAAGGAGGAACAAGATGAGACTGAATGAAAGCAGTTGTTGGAGAAAGTCCATCATCACAGCGATTAGAAATAATGCCAGATTAGATCTCATCTGCTCAAAGCAGCTGACTCCTGTGGGTGGAAGTCTTTGCTGCTAAAATTAAACATGCCTGTTTAGAAACAAACTAACAGGAAAACAAGCAGTTTCTTACGCCTCTTACACAGTATTTCAGCAAATGAGGGCACCTGCCTCTTCTCAGATAGGTGTGTTGAATCAGCTATTGCACCTTCTGAGGCTGGCAGCGCTGCTCACCCAGCAAACCTGACTTTTCTGCCCAGCACAGCCTTTTATGCCCACCCCACAGTTCTCATTTAGTTTCTGCCTGTTTGAAGTAGCAGTTTTGGGGCACCTGCCCTGTCGATGCCTGCACATCTGGGTGATTCTGCAAACCCCGTCTCGGGGTCCACAGAACCAGTGGACCTTTTCTTCCAGTTCGTGCCATGGGAAAACTGGAGCAGCACTAACATCCCGCTCTTCAGCAGATCCCGTGGGCTGCCATACGCCATCTTTCAGTGCAAAGTGAAAAGACTCAGCGCAGTCTTGCTGGGAACCATGATGGGAAAATACTACAAGGGTTTTTCCAGAAATGCTGTATTGATACCTGACATCTTATTCCAATTTATGTGCGAGTAGAAAAGGCCCTCCTTCCCCAACCTTATAGTTGTTAATTGAACCACTTCCTTTCCAAATCCACTGTGCCCATTCAACTCAATACTCAGGGACATAAATCTCCCTGTGCTGTTTGCAGTTCTGACTGCTGAGCACAGTAAAAGGTCTCTCAAGCTCACCGAGGCTGGAGCACTACCAATAAATATCACCAGAGTGGGTTCTGCTTTGCAAATCTCAGACAATGCTTTCAGGCAGGACTAGCCAAGCTGCTGCTCCACAACCACTTGAGAAAGCTGAGGATGGCTGTAGCACTGTCCTGGCATGATGTGGATTTGTGGAAGGGGCTTCTGGCTGATCCAGATATGGCCACCGGTGGGAAGTGAGCCCAGAGAGGGAGTGGAAGACGTCGGCACCCTGTCAGTCTGTGCCCCAGCACTGTCTGTGCCACAGACAGGGACAGATCTTGGGTCTCCTGGTTAGAGTGGGTGAAGAACATGTTTCTCAAACGATGAAACTTTACAGCTTTGAAGGGAGGAAAAATTGCTGTGCTTAGACTGAAAGCAGGAGCCTTTCCGGGCTTCCCCGGGATGTGCTCCGCGCCAGGGGAGCCAGTTGGGCAGGGATCGGGGTGCCTGTCTGGGATTAGAGATGGGACTTCAATCTCCACTCTGATTCCACCAGGCAGAGTTGGGATCTGAGCCCAAACTAGCTGTACCCCGGAGATCTGCTCCCCAGGACCATTCAGCCAGGGCATTCCCGGGTTGTAGCACAGTTCCCCCTGCCCAGGACCAGGGGACCCCAGGACCAGCAATGCATATACGGTGGGAGCAGGCTGTTCCCACTTTGGGAAGGCATGGCCAAGCCAACCATGAGTCCCACTAGGTACAACCATAGCTTCTCTAGGTACAGCTGTGCGTTCCTCATGCGACAGGGGCTCAGGCCAAGCTTTGTAGAAATGTCTGTGCCTTTCTATTGCTTGGAAGACTCCAAGCATAATCAGCACAAAGTTGGACTCTTTCCCAACAAACCAGCCTGGCCAGACCTACCCTTTTCTCAGTTTCACCCTACTGCTCTTGCCAGGAAATCTAAATCAGGCTTAGTTCTTCCTGACCCTCTTATGTCCTTCGGTCAGGTCCTTAGTACTTTAAACTGTAAACAAGCAGTGTTAGGAGGAAGCCTAAAATTTATTCCCCGTTACGTGTCAAATATAGGCAATAAAATAACCAAATCCCTTCAATCAGAGTTTAGACCTCATGAACTAGAGAGTTAAGTTTTCAGTTCTGTTAAAACAACCACATTTTAAAGATGTTTCTTTTCTAGTTTGAATCCTTATAACGGCACCTTAGATACAGTTTCACCACAGGAAAGTTAAAGATGCCATTACTTTTCTTTTCAGCTCACTGTAAGCATGATTCTATCTGCTAAAATATTCATGCCTGGTGCTTAGCAATCTTGTGTGTTCTCTGTGCCTTTTATCTGTGCAGACTCAAACAGCTTTGCAAACTTATCTTGCAGGTAAGCCGCATCGGTGTGAGCCAGAACAGGCACTATGAAGTTACCTGCCTGCTTCTGCCTGAAAAAAGAACAGTTTTCAATGACTTGAAGAGCATTTAGAGAAAAGTCTCCGTATGATGGTTGGGAAACAACCCATATCTGGCCTGTAAGCACCCCGCTCTCAGAGGTACGTAGGTATCCCAACACTGAGGGACACCTGCAGGTGTATGTGATCCGAAAACTGGGGAAACGCTCAGCCCATACTGTCCCTCCTGCACGGGCAGAGCTAATTTCCTAAGGAGGGGATGGTGGGATGACAGCTTGTCACCTTGGATAACCAGTATAAAATACTATGGGAAGGGACTAAGCTATGCACCAGAATGCCTGGTTATTAAAGAGCCGAGGCAAGGGGGAGCCTCCTTCCTCAAAAGACCCTTTGGAGATGCATTGGTCAAAGCTGAGGACTCATGAAGTTGTCACCAGTCAGCGTGTGGAGAGGAATGTTCCCACCTGCTTGCTGGAACAATGTTGGTCCTTGGTGGCTATGAAAGTCCTGGTACCCTCCCTGGCCTCAGCACATCCCTAATCAGCTGATTGCCAAATCTGGGATCTTTTGACCAGAGAAGCTTCTCCGACACCACCTTCTGACTGATATTTACCTAAACATCTGCTCCAACTGCTGTCCTGGAGACAGCTGGCCAGGGTGGACTTTGCTCTGACCTGTTTTGATGTTATTCTCAGCTGTGACTCCTGCTCAGGTGCTGGGCACCCAGCTATGTCAGGAAGGAGGGGAAGAAAGGAAGGGAGAGAACGGATAAATAACCTGAAGGACCACAAACCTGGTGGTCCAAACCAGCAAATCCCTGCTCTGGCTTGGTGCAGGGACTTTAGCCTGCACCCTTGCTAAGGTCCTTAGCTCTCCATCCTGCCCCAGGCCACACCGGGGGCAGCTCTCTCGTGGGTGGGTGCCCTGACCAATGCCCTCCTCTCCTCCCCACTATGCCCACAGGATTGGGGCTCGTAGGAGAGGGCAGACCCAGCTCAGAATTCCTGCCTGGGAACCTTGAGGGTCTGGGCACCTCACAGGGAGTAGCTTCGGACGGCACAGACAAATGTCTGCCACTCAGGGCTGTCTGGGGGCTTGGAGAAAGACGGTGGCTCCTTGAGTCAGCAGCTGACAGAGGGGTACCAGAGCATCCCCGGTCGTGTCCTGTGCCCTCTGCAGCAGCGGGCTGCTCCTATCTGCTCTCCCTGATGCAGGACTACAGAGCCTGGTGTGGCTGTTCAGCCCCTGGGTATTTAGCAGGAGAGCTCATGTGAGTAAGTATCACAGGACATGGCTCACCGGATCCTGCCCGTGCCCTCCACAGCGCAGCTGCAAGGCACTGAAGAAAAAAAGCACTTGTCCCTCATCTTGCCTTAAAATCCAGCAATTTAGCAAAAGAGAAGCATTGTTTTCTCCTGTTCAACAGCCCATTTATTTCTTGCCCTCCATGCTGCCTCTCACATCTCAGAGTGCTTGAAAGCATAACCTTTTCTCACTTGTGGGGGAAACTGAGGCACGGGAGCATCAAGAAGCTTGTTCAGTGCCCAGCAGATGTGAAGCCAAAGCCAGCATTGCCTGACCCAAAATCCTCTGAGCTTTGTTCATGTTGCTGATCATCTGGGGAAGTGACTTGGTGCCTGAAGGGGCCATCCCCATCCCATCTGCCCAGCTGGGGCTCTTCTGTTAGCAAATAGCTTAGATACATGAAAATGGAAATGCCCTTTACGCTGTGCTGAGTCCAAATCGCAGCTGAAACCACTGGAGGCATGACGTGGACATCAGGGAATGATTCCCAGAGAGGAGACGAGACTGAAAATCATTGCCATAACCCTGCACAGCCTGCTCCTGTCTGAAAGGTGCCACGCGCGGGCTGGGGGGCTCAGGACTGCTCTTGCCTGGGAGCCCAGGAGGGCTGACCACATCCCAGGTGGCATCCTCATCTCAAGCCCGCCTCTCCCGCCACGGCGCGCTGCCTGCTGTCCTGCCCGTAGCAGGGCAGGCTGCCTTGGAGAGCAGCTCCACTTGCGCTCTCCTGCCAGACTAACCTTGCCAAACGCAAAACAGACCTTTTCTGCGGATAAACACCTCTTGCAGCAAAAAACGCCATGGGTGGGGGAAAGGGGAGAGAAAGGCGGATGATAACACCACATCCTCAGCTGCTTCCCTGACCTGAACCCAACCTGGTGCACAAGCAGAGGGACCTTCTCCCCCCGAGGTGTGCTGGATTTCTTCTCGTGCACCCTCTCCCTGCCCACCTGTTAGAGCTTGCTCAGGCACCGTGGTCCCTCCAACGCCTCCCCCAGAGTGGGGGCCGGTGGGGGGGTCTGAAAAACATGCGAAAACTCACCCCAAAGCAGGAAATCATTTTGTTGCAAATTAGTGCATGGAACAGCAAAGCTTTTCATCGGAGTTAAGTTACCTTTCTCGTAACTTTGGATGCTCCTGGGATCAGTTTCTTTCCCTCTCACGGCTCCTTCCCACTGCACGGGCAGCTGGGCATGTCCTGCAGGCCCTGGGAGAACTGCAGCGTTGTAGATCCTGGAGTTTGCTTTTGTGTGTGGGCTCGTGCTCAGGGGAACGTTTCTTCCCTCTTGTGACTTGCTGAGGTCTCTCTGAATGGAGTGGTTGGTTATATAGAAAATCGCAGGGCTCCCCCTGAGCGCAGCCCCTGCAACCAATAGGCAAAGCGCGGGACGGGGATGTAGGAGGAGGGTGAAGCAGGAGAAACGCAGGACAGCTCTTGTGAAGGAGATGAAAATAATAAACAAATAAAGCTCGAGGAGGAGGGAGGGAGCTGGGGGAAGGCTGCTGACAGCAGAGCAGCGTGCCTGCTCGGCACGTTGTAGTGGCGGGCTCGGAGGAGCCCCGTGGCTGTGCTTTGGTGAAGGAAGCTGCAGCCCCGACCACCTTTGGGGAAAAGACACATCAAAGCCTTCTCTGCCCAGGGTGTATAAAGCCAGCTGCTCCACCTGGAGCTTTTGAGGAAATGTTCAGGAGCAAGATGAGTACTGCAAGCAAGGCGGAGGGGACCTGTGGTTTCCCTTCTAGCAGAGAGGACGGAGTGTAAGAAGTCCTTACTGAGGTGCTGGGGAAGGATGAGCCTCCCTTTTCCCTCTCACGCGGTCTCCCCAAGCCCTGGTCTGGGTGAAGCAGGCTGGGAACAGGTTTCAGACCATGCTCCCATCTACAAGAAGTTGCACTGGTGCCTTTTCACGTGCCAGCTCTGTTTTTATTTTGCTGTGGTTTCTCTGCGTCCTGAACTGCCTGAAAAGCAGCATCCGATTGCTCAAGATGCAGGGCAGAACACTTCATGGCTGAGCAGCCGGTGCTGCCGAAGGGTCACACCGACCTCCCCCATCAGCCACACATCCAGTCCGGTCTCTGGACATGGTCCTGGCTCAAAGACTCCCCTCTGCTCTCCACCTGCCTTTGAACAGAAGATCACGAGCAGTGCTTTCATGAGACTCTTCCTGTCTTTCTCCAAACCGTATGAACCTGCAGACAATTTGTGCTGCTGCACAGCCTGTCTCTTTCCCTCTGGACAAAGCCTCTCCCAACCTCCTTGGCTCATCTGCTTGGAGAGGAAAGTTTCTTTCCTCACCATGCTGTGAACCCAGCTGTTCTCAGGAATGGGAGATTTATCTGGTATGTGGCAGCCTGTTTATTTAAAAAAATGCCAAATCACCTTGCTCTGGGGTCCTTGACGGCTCAGAAACGTGTCGGCATGGTGCAACTATACTAAGTCAAGGCAACTTCACTCTGATGCAGGAATCCCTTTGCCCTTTTAGCCCCAAAACAAGGACAGAAAGAATAGGTTCAGACTCCTTCCCAAATTGAAGGCATCTCAAGTGGAACGAGATCATGTTTCTCTGACACACTAGAGGGTCGTGCTGCCATCCAGAGGGACCTCAACAGGCTGGAGAAATGGGCTGAGAGGGACCTCATGAAGTTCAACAGAGGGAAGGGCCAAGTCCTGCCCCTGGGGAGGAATAATGTAGACCTCTTGTAGGAAGCCATCTTGCGGCCTTGCTCACCCTCGTTGTCCATCTCCGACCTTTTCTCAGTTGTATCATGTTATTTGTATATTGTTTTATCTTCAAGCCATGATCTTCTCTAATCTCTTTTCTTACTATGTTCTTGATTACCAGTCTTCAAAATGTAATTGCCAATTAAGTATGCCTGGCATTGGAAATATCAGATAAAATGTTTGTTCCTTTCTACTCTATTCTTCTTTTTTCTTACCCCTTGATTGAAAGTTTTAAACTTTGGAGCATATGCAGTAAGTTACTGAAAAAATAAATTTTTTTTTATAATTACCTAGGAAGTTCAAAAACCAACAAAGTCATGCAAAGGTACTCCTATGTCCTTTATTATCCTGTAGAAGGATTTTTGCAGCAAATCTGCTGCGATCCACTTCTGGAGACAGACTTCTGTGCTACGTGCTCATTTTGTCTGACCAACTACAGACCACTTAAGCTTGTGCGACATGACAACAACAAATACAAAACTGACAAATACTTTCAATTCGTCAAAACTCAGAGGCAAACGAATGGCTGTCATCACCCTGAGGCTGGGGGAGATTGGGGCTGGCCGCGTAGCTGCACCGGGGAGAGATATTCACAGGCTTATGGATGAACAAGTTTCCACGGGAAGCAACACTTCTGTGCTTCGCTGCAAACTCTGCATTCACGCCGGGAAGCAGCGCATCGGGCAGTGTAACTCAGGAGGGGCCCATATCCACCCTGGGTTTGCAGACCCCCTTGCAGCCCCAGTTAATATTTTTCCTCCTGGACAATCACAAGGCTGCTGAGTTTAGACCCCAACGCGTCTTACTCTGATCCTTGTGAGCTTCTGAGTTGAACAGGCGCCCGCACGGTATCTTTATGGGACCCGCTGGCTGTGTTTGGAGCACAGATATTTCTGCTGCTTGCTACTGGAAACGGTAGGTTGGACTCCAGCTGTTTTCAGCCCTGTTGGCCATTGTTGGTCTTCAGTTACTATGTCTTAAAATATGTTTTCATAGATCTTTGACCATTTAGCACTCCGATGACACAGAATAGTTGAAGCTTTTAGTGAGGATTTTGCAAGAAATTATAAGACTACTCTTTTCTTAAAGTAACACAAGAAATGGATAGATTAACTCGCTGTGGTAAAACATCTGGACACATTTCTCCTGCTGATTTTCCTTTGTTTTTGAGATCTCTTCAGACTTTACACTCTCACCTCCAAAATCACGGGCTTTCTCTTTTTCTGTGTCTCATGGCTATAAATTTCTCTCTCAGCTGCTCCCTCAGCTAAAAAAGAGCCCCTCTGTTAGGAGGGCATGCCCTTCTTCTCCCAGTGCTGCCCAAGCATCCTTTGTCCTGGGGGTTTTTGTGACTTCCTAAGATCCTGGAGTAGCATCTGGTTTCTTTGACCAACGTCTGGGGTAATTCCAAGCTTTCAAACCTTGCCAATTCCTAGACTACAAGTGATCAGACTGAGGTTATGATAGTTATTTCTGGTCTGTTCTTTAAAGAAATGAGATTTATGTGATCGTGCCATCTTTCATTCATGCTTCCTCCTTTCCAGTGAGTTTAATCTCAGTTTTGACCAAATGTTTCAAAATGACAAACATCTCTGAGGTAACATGTTTTCCATTGTATTTCCAGCAGCACAGCAGAGAGGACAAACCCAAGCCAGTATCACCAGCAACAGGAAGGCAAGGAGAGCTCAGCCACCGCCTGCCCTGGCTGGGGCCAGCCGGCTGGTTGGTCAGTGCAGGGGTACGTGCCTGTTTGCACCCAGAAATAAACCTGGCAAACACTCCTGTGATGGGAGCATGTAGGGGTAGGAGCAGAAACCTGTAAGAAGCCAGGTTTGGTTTGTCACATTACTCATGGGATGAGTTTGTTGTTCTCCAGGGAGAAGATCCAGCCAGGCTGCAATGTCTGCGTGCGGCGGCTGCTTCCTGCCTTGTCAGCAGAAGGATTAAGGGGTTAGATGTCAAGATTCAGAGAGTTCATAAAATCAATGCTAATTCCTAAACTCTCCCTGCAGAGACTCCTCAAATCAGCTCAGTCCATCCGTGCTGTGCCAAACACCGAGGAGGGCTCCTGACTTGACCACAACCTCAACAAACCACCTCACAGCAAAAGGTGAGGATCCTATTCAACTGTAAGATGAAATTTTTCAAAGATACCTTGGAGGCACAGACAAAAAAAATCCATATTAATGTGGAATGTGCAGGTAAGTCTCTTCTGTGACTGAGAAACTTTGTCCTGGTCTTGATATGGATCTTAGTTTTTAAACTAGGTAAAGTAAGAAGACAGAAGAGATTGATCAAGTCTCCTTTAGGAACTGAGAAAAGAACAAAATAACTTAGTGCTGAAGCGTAAGTAGAACTAAAGCAATGAGGAACAGATCTTGAAATTAATAAAGGACTTCTCATTTCAAGAGGAAATGAAGATCAGACCATGACGATTGAGACAACTCTCAGCAGGGAAAATTTTCTAGCGTTATTGTTGGCATTTACCAGGCAATATGACAGGAGAAATGCTACATTTGCCTTGGTTTATAATTGGCTCCAACACATTCAAATTTGTGGCTATCCTTTTCCAGCCCTTTTCGTGGGGATCGTGAGTGAACTTGTGCAGGATCTCTGCTTCTTATGGGAGAACTGCAGAAGTTCACAATAAAATACTGTTACAGCCTTTTTTTTATGAGTGGATTCAGACACAAGAATGGATTAGACTCCCTCTCATCTTGAGATTTGGCCAAAGATGCCAAGGAGGATTTGACCAGCCTAGCTTTTCTCAGAGGTCAAGATTTGTAAATAGGGTAGAGATAATCTATATTGGTTGTTTGGGAACTTTCTTCCTTCTCTGTGTGAAAGCAAATTATCTGTGTTTCTCCACTAAGTAATTTCCATGATTCCTCGAAGATTTGATGGATCAGAGCTGTGGGTAATCCATAGAAAAGTTATGTCTTTATCTACTGCATGCTGTTGTTTATCAGAGACGACTCCTCCCTCAGAAGAGCGGAGAACAAAACCTCCATTCAGACTCTTCTCTCTTCATCCTATTAAGCATCCCAAATTGGAGAGTCCATCTTAGGGATCTGTCACCCTCCCATCTCTCCGTGCGTTTCTATACCCTGGTGGATGCCTGTGACACTGAGGCTGGGCCTTCGGTCTGGGCCAGGGTGGGAGCAAACAAGTTCATTACTGGCTGGTGTCTTTGAAGGGCATCAGGAGGTGACCTCCCACCGTTCCCTAAGTGAGTCTGCCCCTCTGCGCACTTACACTCCCCAGACAGATCAGGAAATACGCACCTCAAACAGCTCATCTCCGCCTAGGGCAGAAGTCATGGCATATCGGTTGATGCCTCCTTCGTTTAACCCTTCGGCCTGTTTGGAGGGTTGCAGCTTTTCCTTGGCTCTCTTCCCAGAGCACACGAGTCCGCATGGCACCTCTCCTCCTGACCCCACTGGGGAGGTATCCTGCAGCCCTATTCTGGGACAGTCATGTTTCTGCATGTGACAGAGGGATGAATGGGCCTTTCTGTTCTGCTGGAGACAAAGAACGGCTCCAGCCCCCTTTGGAGACCCCCAGGAAAACAGCAATCTTCTTGTACAGTCAACTAGAGTCCTTGAAACACAATTCAGTTTCAAGGCTGATGTGAAGGGTCACTTGAATTATCAGAATGAAGAAACTATTTCTGAATTGAGCCATGGTACAATCCAGCAGCAACCAGCAATGCAGCATCGTGCAGGCAAGCAACAGCTTCATGGGATCCGTTTTGCACAGACTGCCCTTACGTTATAAAGAGTACATGTCAAGTATAATTAATTTGGCTTTCTGCTGCCATTTGTGCTTAACTGATTCCCATGCAAGCAGCACAGAAGGTAGCTTGGCAAGATGGGCTAGTCCTGTGCACGGCAAGCTCAGAGGAGCCATAGCTCAGAAAAACACCGACTCCTCCTTGATATATTAGATGACAAGGAGACTGATACTTTGTCTTCACGCTACCTTTAAGCCAGGTCGATTGATCTGCAGCCTGGAGCTAAGATTTCATTTGGAAATCAGACATACCCTCAAGTCCTTGAGCGAGCATCTGGACGAGATCTGGCTAAAGACCATCATCTATCTGTCAGTGCCTCCTGCTAATGCTTCAGTCATATTTGTTGAGAAGAAGGACAGATCTGTGTTGAAATGAAATACCATGGCCTTAACATATCACAAGAAAGAGCACATAGCTTTTGCTTTTAACTTAGCGAGCTGCTGGAAGGATGCGCTCTGAAAACTTACCTCTGCAGCTAAACTTTAATGGCTTCTGCAATTTTTTTTCTATGCAAGAAGCTAAGGTGTGGAAAAATCACAGTTTTGCACTGAGTGTAGGTGTCTCGAGTACCCAATTAATCTCTCTGATTTGTCCAGTGCTCATCCTCTTACATCCTTTTGTCCCTCTTAGCATAGGCTTTGGATCACCTAGTGGCCATCTACCTCAACAGCCTTCTGCTCTTTCCTATTCCTACCTAACCTATTCCTGTCCATAGGATACTCGAATATCACAAGAGAAAGGGCTAATAGGTAAAACCTAAGCAGCATGAATTTCTTAGATCATAGCAAAGATCTTGTGAGTGAGTGTAACCAAAGAGTGCTGCTATGATGGAAGAGGTCAGTCCAAGATGAAGTGAATGGCAACCAAGTTTTGGGCTGTTTGTGTGCTCTGGGACAGTCTTTGACCAGTAACTTTAGGTTCAGCATTCCCAGTCTGAGATACTCATAGAAAGTAGTTCTCCAGAGCTCTGAGCTGAAATGGAGTTTGTTCCTGTCCTTTAATCTGCAGCCCTCCTGCTCATCTTGGAGTAAGTCATCCCAGTGCATGGCTTTGCCTGGGAGCTAACTTTTAACTTTTTAAAGCTGCAGCACCAAAGTAAAGCCAAGTCCCATGATATTGTATCACAGCAAGAAATCATCTTACTGGTGTGATCAGCTTATCTTTGTGGTCTGGAGAGAGGCAGAGATTAGGGAATCCATCCCTCATAGCTTTGCCAACTGTGGGAACATGTTGATGGCTTTCTAGTCAAAGCCACTGGAACAGCAGTCCTGAAAGCATTGATAAACAAAAATAATAGCTTCTGCTTCAAGCCTGAATCACTGCATTTAACCTGCAGATAAATAAGTTTGAAACTGTCCCACAGAGAGTCAATTGTGCTCTGTTTTTTGTGTGTGATCATATGAGAGGAATCAGATCATACAGGTATGGTCATACAGCAGAGAAATAGCTGGAAGAATCATTTAAGAGGTTCATCTTACACCCCCCTAACATGGACACATACACACTCATCCACCCTCCTGCAAAATGAATGCAGCTGTTTACCCTGACATGTATTCAGGCCTGGGCTGGAGGTGGCTGTCAGGACCCTTAGGGCACTAATTGGTCTTAATGGCCCTGAGCAGCCTCACCTGAGACCTTCACGCCCACCGATGGGCCCCGGATCCCTGTTTCAGTTCAGCTGTAGGAGTCCTAGTCTCCAGCCCAGTCCTAGCTATGCCCCTGCTTAGCCATGGGCTCTGTTGAGCCATACCCTGACCCACGGGCGATTTCAAAACGTGCCTTGTCACCATGAGCTTACCCAATTATTTCAACTCTTGCTTCAACCTGGCTGCCTTCTCCAGCCCTGCTCTACTCACCTTGCTCAGGTACTGTGGGACAGGCCCTGGCTGGTGAGGCTCTGCGTTGCTGGCTGGGGTATCCCCTCGGCTCCCTGTCCTTGAGGGAGCTGCTGGTCTTTGTGGTGCCCTGGTGATGGGATGGTGCCCTGTGGTAGAGGTGTACCTCTAGGAGCAGGGATGCGGAGGAGGGCTTTGTGGCTGAGTGTGTGTGTGGGGAACCTATCTCTAGAGGAAGAAGCTACATCCAAGTTGGCCTCCTGAGCTCACCTTGAGGAAGGAATGGGAGTCTGCCACGGTGACCATCTCGTTGCCTGTTCCAGCTCCTTCACATCATCTCTCCTCTCCCATTTCCTTTGCCTTCCTGCCCTGCTGCAGTGCTCTGGTTGCCTCCACGTGCCCTCCCACAGATCCTGCCCTCCCTCTCTACCTCTGGTCTTGACTCATCTGTTCATATGCTCTGCTCTGAAACGCAACGTGATGAAAAGTTATCGTGCCCATAAGAAGCAACATAATTCAGTCAACATCACTTTGAGTCTGACTGTAATTAATCCTGCTAATTAGCCAGGGGGCTGTATCTGCTTCCCCCCCACCCCCATATCTCCCAGGGTGTGAGTCTGCATTACCCCAAACGCAGGGAGCGTGCTGTAGGAAGCAGCATACAGTAGCGCAGGGGTGCCTGGAAGGAGAGGATGTTCGTGCAGACGTCAGGTACAGTGGCTGTCCTCCGGGACCTGAATAGGAAAACTCGGAGACAGTCCCTCAGGAATTCAAGCGGGTAAAACATTCTGGAGAGGAGACTGCTGGGGACCTGCATGACCAAATCCTTTGGGAATATTCTTCTCTAGGGTTGCGAGTGGGCAAATCCTCCTGCTTTTGGGAGGCCTGTTCTCATCTGACTTAAATGCTCAGTGTATTTTTGTTTAGTGATCCTCCAGGAAGGCTTGGGTTTACTTCTGGGGCACTAGGAATGCTGACGTCGAAAGCTCAGAAACCAAATCCCAAACTGACATCTTCACTGGCATTATTTAAAAAAAAAAAAAAAAGTTGTGCCTGCATTTTTAGTCGTGTTCCTTAAATCTTGCTGCCAGCTTTCACTTTACCCTGCCTCTTTTGCCAGAGAGGTCTGGAGTCCTGGAACACAGCTCTGGCACCTTTCCAGGGGTGTTTTTCTGCAGCAAATGTTTTCATTCTTGTCAAGCTCTGTGGTGCTGCTGATCTCTGAACTTTGTCATATCCTTTACCCTCTCCAGGCTGATGTCCCCCAGTTTTAACCCCTGGTGCAACCAATGTAGCAACGGACAGTAAAGAGCCCAAATGATGGTGCCAACACCTATCCTGCCCTCTACTCATTTCCTTTCTTATGGGCAGTCTGAAGAGATGCTCCATTGGCTCAGGAAAGCTTTGAAGCAGTGGGATGAAAAGCCCCGCTTCCCTCATACTTTTGTCAATGGTCCCCACCCCTGACCTATACCAGCCCAAGAGGAACTACAGGTAACCTTGCGTGGACCTCCAGCAATTCCAGGCTGGATCCCAGCAAACTCTGCTGATGTGCCCCTTTGCAAAGGGCTAGAAAATAATAACTGGTTGAGTACTTGCATCTGCCTGTGTGTATGTGTTCATTTGCAGCCACATCCCTTCCCACTGGTCAGGATGTGAGATTGGAGGAATAGGCTTGTTTAAAACACATGGGTGCCGGGACTCTTCCTTCCCGTTGGAGGAGGGGATGTCTCAGAAAGCATCTCTGCGCTGCAAAGCCAGATCACTGCTGTTCCCACGAGCCCACGCTGACCCTGCACTTGATGATGTTTTTTTTTTTTGCTCGTAACTTTCTTATCAGCTGGGGCCAACTGAAGTCAAGCTGGCTGGGGATGACAGGGCATTTGCAAGCTCTGACTTCTGAGGCATGGGGAGTTTCATGACAGTAGTCACAAGTAGAAAGGGATGCTTGCCAGCTTCTTCTCTTTGAAGGTTGTCCATTATGTCCTAGTTCAATTCTGAGGGTGCATGTGTGTATGTGACTTCCTGCTTGACATTTGATAAACTGGGGCTTGCAATGAGCAGAAGCCCCTTGTTGTCTTCAGATGCCTTAGAAGGCCCTGACTGCAAGCCATCAGGGTTCAGGATAACTGTACTCATGGGTGGAGGGAGCCGTTAAGGAAGTCCCAGAAACTGTGGACATCTCTGTACTCCAAAGACGTTGCTGAACCTGGTGTGATGGGAGGATATTGATCCTGACCTTGATGGAAGGAGGACTTGTTTCTCCAGAAACCCCACAAATGCTAAGGATTCTCCAGAGACAGAGGGGAAGGATCTACCAGGCATTAGACTGGTGTTCAAGCCAACTTGGCATTGTCAGTGAGATGCAAAGGGCTGAGAAGTATCCAGCCTCCAGTGTTGCCTTGCAGCTCTGTAGGGAGGGATGTAGTAAAGCGCTGGATAGGAAATTATCCTCTCTGTATTGCATCTACTAGGGATTTTCTGTTAGAGCCTTTTGAAGGTTTGGGTTAACTTGGGTTTTCTGATTCGGGTTTTTTTTTTTTCCCCCCTCTTGGTTTTTATCAAAATTGGAACCCTCTGTGGAAGTGTTCCAGATCTGGTGACAATGCTCCTCTTGTCCCCTCTGGGATTTGTGGTCTGCAGTGAGAGCAAATCCAGTAGCCTTGTGCATGCAGCCCTCCTCTGGAAGGCAGAGCACCCAACTTCAAGTCCTCTGCCAAGCTTGGGCCAGGGGTTTGAACTCACATCTTCCTGCAGTGAGCCTGGCTCTCTGCTCGACTTAGTATTTAGTTATCTGTTTGAAGAGAAAACGTGCTAGTAAGAGGATGAGAAAGGCCTGTTTGAAACAGCCTGGTGGTCAGGCACCCCCAGAGCCGGGGGACTGAGGTCCAGGTCTTTGGTCTGACTCAGGAAAGTGGCTTGTTTGCCTGGTGTGCGTAGTAGACAGTGAACAAGCAGGGATCAGGATGCTTGTTCTTCAGCTGGGTGAGTTGTCATTGTGGTTTTGATGTTCTTACAAAATGAAGAACACAAAACTAAAATGGCTGGCTGAGCCCAGTGCAGGGGGACAGGTAAGGGGTGTTTAGTTCAGAAAAGTCTGTGGAAAACAGACAAAACTCAAAATACCAAAGGAGAGAATATATCCCCTGGCATCCCATAACAAGAAATCCTCCGATCTTGAAGCCCCGTAACTGAATGGAGGCTGCTGTGCAAATCTGCTCTCTAAACCAGCTTTGGCCTGTGCCAGCCTTGGTTAGGTAATGGATGGCAACCAACCAACCAAAAGCACAAGACAGAAAAAACAAACTGTAATGATGATAGTTGTTTCTATCAATAAAAGTAAACAGCAGGGGTATTTTGGTCTTTCTTCTCCTCCCTGGGAAAGTGGAGGGAAACTTCCAGCTCATTTTGGGCGTGATCATTTCAGGATAAAAACCAGCCATAAGGCTGGTCTGTCTTAATGTGTTCAGAAAGGAGCCCATGGCAGCATCTTCTCTGGGCCCCCCCAGAAGTTTACTCCCCTGTTGGGTTTGACTTTGGGATGAGTAGAACTGAAGAGACCGGTGAAACACTCTGCCAGATGACATAGCACATTTTAACTAGGTTTTAAAAAAAAAAAGTGGCAGTAGGTGAATGGAAAGGAGCGTTTTGGGTCCTCCTGGTGAAGCAGTACCAATCTGCAAGTGCAGTCCCCACCCTTTAGGACCACAAGGGCAGGATTGCTGCTGTCAAAATGGGACGTGACTTTAGCTGACAGGGTATCCCCCCGAAGTGCTGGTGCCGCACTGTCTGAGGAGCACCCCTCTTAACCCAGGGCTCTGCCACAGCTCCCAGATCAAGGAGATCCCTGCTCTCCTGGACAGATGTGGAACTGCGGTTCCCTTAGTGGTTCCTAGATTGGTCCATAGCTGGTCTGGTGGACAGTTTGGAAATGCGAGTGTGGCACAGGCAGCATTTGAGCTTCAGCTTGTGAGCTCTTCCAGGCTAGCCAGGTGTGCTGCTGGGACGTGCACGTGGCTTCACCGTGTGGGACAAACAGGAGATGGTGCTGACTGTGTATGTATGAACTGATACTATATGATAACATATACTAGAGGATTAATTTTTTTCATGTGTGCCTGTATAACCTCTGAAGACTCAGACTAAGTAACTGTGCTGCCTTAATGACTGTGCGTTCGTCAGGTCTATGGATTCAGAGGCATTTCCTACTGGGGAATCCTGTAGCTCTGTACGTCTTATTCAAGGAAACAACAGAATGAATGTTGTGCCTGTCAGCACAGAGGGTCCTGCCAAATTACACCTGCCAGATTGCCCTGGCTACCTTCTTGCAAATATCTTACTTGGAAGCGCAGAAAAGAGAGCGAAATTTAGTACATTAACGCAGAAATGTTATTTTTGCCAGCGTTCTTTCATCCGGATTTTATACGTCACAAGGTGCGTTTCTCTGAGCTGTTTTGGGAAGCTCTCGTATGAACCTCCATCGGAAGCACTGATGCTGTTAGCTAACACGCCTGATTAAAGGTAGGCTACTGTGTCTGGCAGCAGAGCTGAGATGTAAATATTATATTCATTTCCCTTCACCAGCTCTTTGACTGAATTCTAAATATTGTTGGCTTTAAAACTGACAATATCACAGGGCTTCATAGAGCTGAGCAAACTCTCCTGCCCTGTGTAATGGCTATAGCCTTTAAATAATCCTTTGCGTATTTATGTGGTAACTTTATTAATTTGACAGAAGATGAAAGTGGATTTGGGTTTTTGTTTAATGTCTGAATGTTGTTTATTATCTTCATGTATTTTTGGGGGTCTGTTTCATTTAAGTAGTTCAGATTGAGAACTGGAAGATGTGAATATTTTGACTTCAGAAACAGTCTTCCTGGGGTATTAAAAGTCAGTTAAATTAAAGTAAACCCTAGCACTGTCAGTACAGGCATAGATCCAGCCGCTTCATGTAAAGCCCACAAAGAATCTGAGGAGATCACCAGATCCTCCTGTGATCTTGCTAGCATGGGAATTGGAGACTGGCTGATCTCGTTGACTTTGGCAGGACAATGCCAGCAGAGGAACAATGACAGCCGCAGTACCCAGAAGCTCAGTGGTACCTTTTCTGGACTATTTCCCAGTCTCTCCTACCTTCCATTCCCTCACTCTGCTTAACAAGCTTCTGAGAAAAGTTTGGACAAATGGGTTATTGCTCCAGAAATAATTGCAGATAATTATATAAAGATTAATGGCCTCTTCTTGAAGAGCCACCAATGCAGGCTTCATCTTCTTCAAGTACTGATGACCTTTCCAGGAAACGGGAATGACGAAACACAGTGGGAGAAGGATTGGGTAAACAATATGTAATTTAGACTCTAAAATTATGGGGAGAGCAAGACTGATGTGATTCCCTGCATTCAACCCGTACCACCCCCCTTGCTGCAGTTTGCAGACAAACAGTGTTAGTTGGCTGTTGACCAGCGATAAAGTCTGAAAGGGTAAAGTGCAAAATGCCTTAAAGCCAGCAGAAAAATGTATTCGGAGTAAGAGAAGGCAGAAGAAAACACAAGTGTGTATCACCTCCCCTAACATCTGATAGAGGACACTTTCTTCCTATGATCTGATCTTTGGAAAGTGAGTAAAAGTCAAAGGTAGAGCGAGGAACTCAAGGTCACCTTCACTTCAGGCTTTGCTGATAACTGATAACCTTCAACAACTTGGTAGCTCAGGGATGAGCCATGAATAACCAGAATTTAATGCAGATGGTGGCTAACTTACAACTGGCCTGTTGCAGCACGTGCTGGCTTCAGATTCGCCCTTTGAAACTGGACCCTGCTAGGAGAAAAGCAGGTTCATGAATGCCAACAAAGAAAATCGAGAAATCTCTGCCCCTGGAAGTCCCCACTGCCAAAAGAGGATCTGACCCTTTTATTAAGAGGTCTGCAGTGTATGGCGCCTCTGGCAGCGATATGGAGGAGGCTTTGTATAATACCAGCTGAGTTTTATTGCTCTGCCAGTTACAGAGCCACCCCAGAGTGGCGATTAGATCAGGGGTGGAAAATGCATCAGGAGCTTTGTGAGGGGATCACACCACCGACTGAATCATGCCACCGGGATGTCTCTGGCTGCTGGTGAGAGCCTTGCAGGTAGGCAGCCCCGCACCGTGGTGTGTGACTGTCTTCTCTGGGCCAGGCACTGGGTACTTGAAATTGGTGTCCCCAAAACAGTTTGAGAAAGAAGAGCGCTGGCATAAACCTTCTCATCCCTATTAGTAGTTACCTTGCTGCTGCAAGGTAATCCTGAAAGAAGAGGTGGAAAAAGCATTTAGTGTACATGCACAAAGCTGGCTTTATAAATTAACTGTCAGTTAAAAATCCATTCATCCACAGAAGTAAACATCCCATTGAAATGCCCCATGGTCGTCTTCATGCCAACAGCAGATAGCAGTCCTCACTTCCATTCCTGAACTTAATGCCACTAACCTCCAAGTCCCTTTGGTAACTCTGGTAGCTATCCTACATGTCCCGCTCATTATGTTTATGAGTGCCTATTCCAACCAGAGTGGCCAACTTGTCCTTGCTAGCTTCATGCTGGAGAGGATGTGCTGAGAGCGGCAATGTGAAACTCGCCCACGGAGTCTAGGGTGAGTCAAGTGACATGGCGTGTGGAGGGGCTCAGAGAAAGTTTTCATCTGCTGCAGCGGAGCTGGAATAATACTAATGGGGGAAGGAAAAAAAAAATTACAAAAAAAGGAGTTGCCTTGTAAATCAAGGATGGCCTGGAGACAAAACCCAGTCACGCGTGTTAGGACTGACTGGTTTCATGTGAGGCTCCTCAATAGTGTCTCTGTGTGGAGGAGACACTGGCCCTCTGTGGAGGGCTGCACGTCCCAGGAGAGCTGCTGGGTCACAAGCAGCGCATGTGACTGTAGACTGTTACCCTAGTGCGGGGCCCCACTGTGGCCAATCCATCTTGACGGTGGACTTAAGGGCAGTGTGTGTGGGGACATCCTGTCCCAGGAAGCCTCTCCCTGCTCCATTATCTCCCACAGGCAGGAGAGTTAGAGAAAGAGGGAAAGGAAATGTTTTTGGGGTTTTTTTTGGAGGGCTTCATGTTAAAAATGCTCCAAATGTCCTGTATTAGGCTTTTAAAATATCGTTTTCTGGGGAGCTTTGTGGGCTTCTGCACAGAGGAGCTGTGCAACGTGGTTCTTGCTGCTCTGGACTGACGAGGAGAAGGCTTTTCTTGTGGACAGTTCTCACTTGTCACCCACAGATCTCCTTTGGGATTTAAGATAGGAAAGCAGCACATGGGCAGTAGTTGATGCCCTCTGTTTAGCTGCTAAGCATATGATGATGGGACGTTCCTTTATGCTGAGAGGTCTCTCCACCAATGAATGCACCATGGACCCTGAAAATACTCACTTTGCTAGCAGGTGAGGCAGCCCTGGGGGCTCTGTTGACAGCCTATGGAAGAAAGGATCTGGTTCAGAGAGCTGGGATGCCACGAGAGTCTCACCACCCATCTGTAAGTAGATCAAAGATGTGGGAGGGAAAGAGCACCAACAGAGAGCAGATGAAGTGGAAGTCAAGTGGAAGAAAGGTGTTTTGTTGCTATGATAAAAAGCTATAGGAGAAAACAACACTTCCTACACTGAGCCAGGAACTTTATCACAGTAAGAAAAGCACCTGGACCTTTCCAGACTCTTTTTCTGTCTCCTTCGCTGTAAATCCCCATCAATCTTCTCTGATCTTCCTCACCTGTTCTTCCTCACATGTAAGAAATCTTATGCAATAGGGAATCCCAGAAAACATCTAGTCCATCACCGTGCCTCCACCCACAGTAAGTTCTACCTAACCCACTGGTAGGGGTTTGTCCATCCTGCTCTCACAACCCACTGGCATCCAGAGGGTGCGTCCAAATGCTTCACAAGCCTTTTCAACCAAAGTTTTTCCTATGGCAGGGTGCAGCCTGCCAAACTTGGGCAAGTAGTTTATCTGTCCTGGAGCAGTTTCCCCCAGAGTAAGAGCCTGCCTCCAGTCAATGGAGGCAGGATGAAGTCTTCGAAGATCCCAGAGGGAGATACTCTCTGCATAAGATTAGGCAAAAGTCAACATTAGAGGAACTGAATCCTGCAGCCAGGTGCTTGTTCCCCATCCCGTGCAGTTTGGTATGCCTAATGTGTCATCCCAGTCATGGAGGTGGTGTCAATACCGACTGAGTAATCCTCCACAGGTGGTGGATTAGTCAGAGCTTCCATATCGTGACTCCCTGGGATGTGCCTGCTATTCATGTATATCCCACGTATATTTGTCGTTGCCATCACCTATTTTTAGGTAACTAAGTTAAGATCCTAGCCCTGCTTGCTAATTAATGGGGGCTCTGAATCTACTGGCACTGAATTGCCCTGCGGACACCCCACAGACTCTTGAAGGCTGATTGACCAACAACTTCAGGTGTGTCGAATAAGGTGGTGGGAACACCTTCCTCCCAACAACTCGCCTACCCTCCAGTTTTAGGGGACACTGCCTTAGCTGTGCCTGGCGTACGCAGTGCTACAGGATGCAGAGTAAAGGGATCTCGCTGGTGGAGGGCTGAGACGAGCCCCCAGCGCTTTCCACTTGAGGAGGTGAAAGCAAGAGTAGAGTAACAATTTGAAATAAACCCCAGGAACCTAATTCACCTTCCTAAACTTTGATGGGACAGTGGCATTGCTCAAAGGGTAAGCTGGGTCCTGCCTGTTTATTTTAAGCTGAAAGCCAAAATGATCATGCTAGCTACTTAAAAGAAAAGTTTGCTTCTGTGTTCTGCTAATTAACAGCCTCTGAGAGGCACCCAGAACCTATCTCTGGGGCCCAGAGTGTTGCAAAAACATGGAAAGGTTAATTGAAGGCAATGGGAAAACAAGAATCCTAGCTTTAACCTTCTTGGTCTGCCCTTGTTATGCTAACAGCATGGTGCAGGCAGATTTAATGACTCCTCATTACCCTGCTACCTAATTAACCTTCTGCCCTGAAACACAGAGAGTCTAAAACAGAACCTCCCTCCCCTGGAACCCCTTCTGCCAGCGGTCCCCAGGGTTACAGGAGACATCTCCAGCATTGCCAGGCTCAAATCCCTGCATGGCTTCCAAATGATTCCCATTAAACAGAGAAGAAGGGCTGTGGTTTGGTGTCTCTCTATATTGGGATGGCTTCGTGGCAGCTAGCGGTGTTGGCTGCAGGGCAATCTGTTTGCCCACCATCCCCGATGCTGAGATGGGAGCAGTGTGGCTCCTAGGGAGAGAGCAGGCACCAGGCTGCCACTGGAACAGGCAAAACTGCAATCTGTCATGGTAAGGATGCTCGTGCCAGAGGTAAGGGGTGGATGAGGGTCAGAGAGATGGTCTAGGGAGGGCAGAGACCTGGAGAGCTGCGCCCCTGCACCCACAGTCATGGGGGGAAGGAGCGGAGGCAGTGTCTGCTCTTCCTGGCAATGACCCTCTCTGCTGGCAGTGGTGGCAGCTATCACTCCAGGTGCCTGGGATTGTCTTGTAAGGTAACAGGCAGCTGCCAGTTGTCCTGGTTAACGGAGCAAAAAATGTTACCCTTTGTTTTTGCTGGATCAGCTTCAGTTTCCCTTCTTACATCAAGTGGTGCCCACAGGTGAAGTCAAGGAGGCGGGCTGGGCATTGGGTTTGCAAGCATCAGATTTTCAGATTGTCCAGCTCACACCCTTGGGCATCAAACCTATAGACACAACTGTTTTGGGTACAATTTATCTAACTTGCATGTCCCATGAAATGAATCACTGTCAGTCACTTCCTCAGGCACCAGCATGATGTCAGCTGTGCCCACAAATATGATCCAACCTGTAATCACCTCTGTAATTAATCTGGAATCAGAAATTCATGAGGCATTAATACAACCTCCTGCTGCTCCCACTGTGTGGGACCAGGGAGGAGATCCAGCTCCAATGTGAGGTGGTTGTTCCACAGGGTGATTTCCATGGGAGTCACTTTGCAGTCAGGAAGATCGCTGGAACCTGTTTTCCCATGACAGTCGAGGTGACGACAACCAAGCGCAGACTGCCTGAGCATTACAAATTGCGGGCAAGGTGCAGAGACCCACGGTTCCCAGAGAGCCATTGGGAGCTGACATTGCTCGGTGGGGTCTGGTGCTGCCTCTGAGGGGTGAAGGGGTGAGAAAGCTGAGCCACCAAATGTGAGGCCAGTCAGTGTCTTTTTGGCTTTTGTTACAGGAATTATAGGGTTTTTTCATGGTATCTTGACCTGGGACGGGTCAATGAGTGCTAAGTATGGACAGAGAGCATATGGCACTGTGACCATAGTCTCCAGCAGGACTGTTGAACACTTTTGTTCACATTAGCTCTCCTTCTAGGAGCTGGGCAACCATGGAAATTTTGGGGCAGAATACGGGCAGTGGAGAGATAATGAGCAGGAGCATCTCAGTGGGCCACAGCCACATGATGGGAGAAAAATGCAGAAGCCAGAACTCAAGCTAGATAATGTCACCCCAAGACCTCCTTGAAAGTGCAATGGTCTGCAGGGCTTATCTCAGCGTTATTGGCAGTGCATGAGTCTCTTCTTTTGATGTGTCAATGAACCGGAGAGAAGAAAGGACTTTTTTGGAATTCATTCTCCAGAACATTTGCCCAGAGTTTAACTTCTTTCCGAGCCGTCGGTTTGCTCATATCCTGCCTGTCTGCATGGAGAGATATGGGGTCATTGGCATGGACTGACCCGGACTGCTGTAAGTCCCAGTGTATGGGGGGTGTGTGTGTGTGTGTGTTGGACTGGGACAGAGCCCACACACGGGGTGCGCGGGAAGGGTGGCGCAACAACTCCTTGTGCCTTTTTTTCCTCTCTCCCTTCCCTGGAACTCTTGATCTTCTTGTTACCGAACAATGAGAAAATGACTCCCAGGGCCGACTGCTTGGGGTGGAGGGGTGGCGGCAATGGCAGCAAACTAAAGGGGTCCTGGCACACTGCACTGAACATGGGCTGGTGGCGTCCCAGCCCTGTATACCCCTGCTTCCTTCCCATGTACTCTGGTGGCAGGAGAGGACACTGACAGGAGTATGCAGGACAGCATGGCTTCTGATGATGCTTTTTTGGTGTCCTGACACGGCTTGGCTGTCTTTCCTATCCAGTCAGCTATGAGTGCTTGGCTTTTCTTCTCATGCCTGTATCTCTCCAACATGTGGTTGTGATACCATGGTATCAGGAGGTGCTACACTGGAGGTGCAGGTCTGTGTCAGGTGCAATGCTGTGATGGGGTGTGACAGCCCTGCCGTGGTGTAAGAAACTGCTCTGTTCTCAGTTTGGCCCTTTCTGCCTGGTCATCCTCTGGAAATGGTGGAGTCCTTCTGTCCTCAGCTCTGCAACTGATGGTTCACTGGAGGGCTGCCCACCATGGCTGCCTTTGAGGGGATGAAGGATCATGTCCACTGATGGTTGGAGGCTGCTGGTAAGGACTTGTTGGTGGACACCATGCTGGGTTGAAATCCTTTGGCTCTGGCTCCTCCCAAAGCTGGTCTGCAAAGGCTAACCACAGCCTCATTACGACTCAAAAGCTGCTTGTCTATCCTACAAAACCACAGTGTGTGTTAGCCAAGCAAGGAGGCTGCAGGAGTTTCTAACAGCCATCTGGCTTTGTCTTTCAGGGAGGTGGGTGTAGGGTCCATCCCAAACATGCTGAACAGTCACACATCCACAGGGTTTTGTATGCAACTTGTGCCCATTTTTTTTCCCTTCTATTAGGCAGTGCGAAATTTTCTTGTACTCTCGTCAAGGGGAGGCACCTGAGTCCTGACTGCAATTTGTTCCCTGTGCCCTGGAGTCTGCCTCAGGTGAGATGAATCGCATCCCTTCATTCGTTTCTGTTGGAGTGCAGAGAGAGTTCCTCGGTCTCCAAACCAGGACCAGGCATGACCGAAGAGGGCTGCGGGGAAAGAAACGTTGCAGGTTTTGTACCAAAACCAGAGCGGGTGCTGGCTGGGGTCTCCAAAGAGAAGAGCCAGTCCCAGCCCTGTCCCCTGCCACGAACGAACTGACGGACTGCAGCATTTGTGTTTCCAGGCAAAGCAAAGCTAAACTGAAACTTTTGAGTGCAAACTCCCTTTGCTATTGGACCTCTCAAAATTTAGAGATGCTTCCGATGCTGGGACGAGTCCACGGCCTTTTCTGTGTTCCAGAACTGCAGACTTTGCCTGTGTCTATAATACCAAATTGTGGTGCTAATGAATATTTCTAGGTGCTAGAAGGCAACTGTTTGGCCTGTTACGTTGATGAAATGGTCCTTGGCCTGGTTTCAGCCTGAGTCAAGTAGCAGCATCCAAACAATTGCCGGGTGTGCTTTGTGAGCTGGTGGGGCTCCAGGGGGGTCTCAATATGCAGCTTAGATACGGACCTTGCTGTGGAGATGGTCTAGCTGTATGGATCGGGCTGTGCCACTTCTCAGGGCTGGGAAAAAAGTCCCTGGCACCAGCCTGTTATTGTATGTGTCTGTAAACTTTGCTAGCACTTGTGGCAGCCAGGACTAGGAATGAGGGGTCTTTAGGTCCTCTCTGTGGTTGAGGCAGTCTGCAGCCTTCTACGCCTGCCAGTGGCTGCTGCTCCAAAGTGACAGAGCTGCTTGGTTCGGGCATGGTGTCCCCTGTCTGGGGATGGTGAGAAGCTGAGACTGGCTGCTGCTGTTGCCTGGTGTTGTCTGGGCAGCGGCACTACCTTGGGCACCTCTGCTGAGGGGCCACCAAGGAGCTGGCAAAGACTCCCTTGGACCTACGTGCTTGGCAGGACAGTGAGGCCAGGACACAGGGCTGAAGATGGTGCCTTCTAGACCCAGTCTCAAACTGAAGGACAGTAGGTCCGGAGAGTGTGTAGTGACTGATGGGGTCCCCGAGGGACCAGCTGCTGTGCCAGGAGTACCAAGCGCTAAGCCAAAGTGGAGCATGTGGGAAGATTCCTCCTCCTCTCCCTTTCCCATGAAACTGGAAGAGCTGCTCTGTGATTGCCATGGTGGGAACTGGAGTGACGGCTGTGTGAGGAGCCCTTCCCTCCCCCTCAGGAAGCAGGACGCTGCCGGAGCTATTTTGAGACCATTGCTGCTTGTTTTGGCTCTGACTTGATTGCTTTGGTCATCACCTCGCTCAGGTAGTTATTTTTGGTCTTGCCAGGAATTGACTTCCTGAAGGGAAAAACAATGTGGGAGGGAAGGGAGACTTGACTTTGTGTTCCTAAGCCCAAAAAAAGATCGCTGGGTGCTTCTTGGCTTTTCCCAGGGGCAGTGGTGTCCGGGAGCACGGGCAGGAGGAGGTAGAGAGGGTGTCCTTGCCCCATGAGGTGCTGGGGCAGCAGGAGTGCAGTCTCACTTGCTGGTGAATGCTGCAGTGCCTTGCTTGGGTAAAATGGGATGGACTTGGCCCACTGGGGCTCCCTTGAAGCCCTGGCCCTAGGGCTTGCTCAGGAAGGGGCTGGTTGCCTTCCTGGTGCCCTCAAGTGATGCTTGTCTGCTTCCTACTTGTGGTGGCATCAGGGCTTAAAGCAAAGGGATCTGGGGTGTGACGAAGGGTGAAGCCCCCGAGCCCTCTGGTGTGGAGGGGTGAGGAAACAGCTGGCTCATCACTGTGGGATTTCTCAGGAGGAAAAATGAGGTCAGGCAGCTTCATTTTTGCCACCAGCCTCTTCCTTGGCTCTTGCCCTCCTGCCCACACTTGTCACATGTAAGACCCCAAGCATATGGAGCCATGTTTGAGTGGACAGAGCTCACCAAGATCCATATCTCGGCACCGGTGTTGCCAGTGTCCTTTCTGTCCTGGTCTTATAACTGGCCCTTCAGACCAAGGTGGCCTGACCAGGGTCAGACCAGGGTGGTGGAGAACGCTGCCCTTGTGTGGAGTCTGGGTGGTGGCAGCCCATCTCCAGCCTCTACTGCTCCTCAAAGAAGAGAGTCATCTCCAGTGGTGGGTGGGTGAATTCAGCCGTCCAGTGCTCTGCCCTCTTGTCTGCTGAGGCAAGATCTTACTGTGAGCTGTTGAGCAATGTCCCAGGAACACAAAAGTATCTGAGCAGCGAGCACTTCCCCAACGGAGCTACCTTTTTGGCATCCCTGAGGGGCAGGGCTGATGGAGGAAAAAAAACAGCTGCTAATTGCACAGTTAATCACAGATGCTAATGAACATCTGCCTTCTTGATCAGACCGTGGCCACCCTTGTAGCTGGATAGGGCTGGAGGGCAGCGATGCTGCGATACCGCAAATCCACGGTGCTTGCAGCCCTGTGTGCAGGTGGAAGGGTAGGCTGCTTCTTCAGAGCTACTGTAATGTGCTGACCCTGCAGCTCTCCAGGACAGTGGGAGATGTAAGAACTTACTGGAAGTGAGGAGGAAATGGGTGGACTTCAGGGGAAAATCAGTTTGGGTTGAGACAGAACACTGATTTTTCCCAAGTTAGGGGGCTAGAAGGCAAAAATTAACTCAAAACTGTGGTTTGGTTGGCAACTTGATTAAACCTGAAGGCTTTAAAAAAAGCTTTTGGTACACATCAGTGTGTGACTGCCTCACAGCTGGCCAAGTTCATCCCCTGCTCCCTTCAACTATCCCAAATGAGTCCAAGAAAGACTGGGAAGAAACAGCTTTTTCCAGAGGCACCCATCACCCGGACTCTGGCTGTTGGTGTGCAGGTAGCAGCACCGGCTTCACAGGGGTCTGCTCCTTCCTCAGCAGGAAGGGCTGTGGCAGAGGGACAGATCTCCTGGGCTTTCCTTCTGGCCCCAAATGATGAGGTCTCCTCGAAGGAACCCCTTATACCTCCTGGGAAACGTCCAAGAGTTATAAAACCTGAAGGTATCATTCCTCCTGCTGTACGGAGCTGCCAAGAGATGGAAATGCGCATGAATGTTAACATACCATTTCTAGGAAGACAGTCAGCATTTGTAGACTTTTAATTCTATTTCTTCAATGATGTTTCCAACCAAGGAAAAAGCTGAAGACTCCAGTCCAACACTAAGAGGGCCAGGGTTTGAAAATCCAGTGAGAATTTTAGTTCAGAATGAAATGCTTATTTTTCCACCCTAAGCAAGGTGTCGTGGACCTCAACCGTGGTGTCAGGATAACAAAGTACAAGGACTTGGTAAATGGCCCATCTGCCCATGTGAAAGGAAATCCTGACTAGAGACAGCTGACTGCCCTGGGCGGGGGAGAAGTGAGACCTGGTGCAATCGTGCTTTTTGAGTCAGGTTTCCTTTGGATGTTTAGAAAGTCCTTGCGTGTTCGTTGCATAATGGTACTGCTGAGCTCTCAGTTTTGGAGTTTTCCTGCTGCTGCAACTGGCCTGTGAATTGCTACAGCACGAAACACTTGGCTCAAGGGTTCCTGGAAGCTGTGCAGCTCCAGGGATGGGGCTGCAGGATCTTCCCAGAGCTCTTGGCTGGTCTCCTGGCCCCTAGCAGGGGTGATCTCCAGCTGGGGGTGGCTCCCTCGCTGGCTGCTACCATCTCCTGGGGACTGGGTCAGTGGCCATGGGGGGCCTTTCCTGGGGCTGCTGCCCCCTGAAATCATCCAAGAGAGCAGAAGAGAAGCTCTCACCCAGCAAGAGGGAAGGAGCTGTTCCCTGTTGGACCCAAATGAGTCTCCTTCATAGCCTGTTCCCTTAACAGGAGTGATAGTGAGATAAAAGCATCCATCTCTGGAGGGAAGGGCTGTCTAGGGAAGGGTTAGGGATATTGCACAGCCGCCTTGCAGGGCCGGGTGTCTGGGCTGTCTGGTCTGAAAGCCATGTTTGCCAACAACGGGAGTGGTGGTGTGGGTCACAGGCAGAGCAGGTCCCCATGGGACGGCAAAGCTCTGCCCACGGGCTGCCCCTGCAGCCTGGGCTGCCCCTGGCTCTGGTGTTCAGCTCCTGCTGGTGAAGAAACCTTCCTTGGCCAAGCATGTGGAGGTGAGCACAGCTGGGCATCTCCTCTGGGCACCCCGGCTGACTTCACCAGGACTCCCTTCTGTATTACCAGGGTGGAGCGACTGGACCCCTCAGTTACAAACCCAAACGGTAGCTCGGAGTAACTATGGTGGGAGGCCCTGCTTTGCTGATTGCTGGGACCCTGCCCCAGGTCCCCAGCCCAGAGGGAGAAGGTCTGCAATCCCGTGTGCTACCAAAGCCCCGGGAGCCAGCACAACCCTTCCAGCCTGAGCCTTCAGCTACCTGCATCTGGCGGGACCCTGGGCTGCTGCCTGCACTCCTGCCTCGGGGCAAGGGGCTGGTGTTGGCCAGAAGATGGTGCTGGTAGGAAACTGATTAAAGACCTTGCTCCACTTCTGCCAGTAGAGTTTAGATTCCCCCCCCCCCCCCCCTTCCTATAAGAAACACTGTAAAAATAACTCAGCATGTTTAATGGCCCCCCCATGCAGGGCCCACAGAGTTATTTATTACATCCAGCAGGTTACTGAGAGCTAAACTGCGGTAACTCGAAACCTGCGAGGCAGAGGCTGCTTCTGGGCAGAGGGTTCTCTGGGCGACTAATGGAAGCATAACCCTGATTGATAATGGTTTTAGGCTTATTTATTTTTCCCCAGGATCCTTCTCGTAACATCCTCCTGAATGGTTGGGGCAGGCCAGGTTGCCCCACAGTGGGGTAACTCTGGGGATTCCCCCAAAAAGTAGCAAACGGTGTGGGAGGACCCCACCCTGGGGAAGGTCTTTTTCGGGGTGAGGGTGTCCCCCTTGCGAAAGCTGTGAAAATGCAGGAATTGTTTCTTTCTGCTGCAGCTTTGGGCATGCCTGTGCTGCACTGTCCTTCTGGGGGCAAGTCACGTCTGCAACAGGCTCCGGAGCCGCACCAGCGTTTCTGGTCCCTCCAGTTGCTGCTGCTCATACTGTGGCTGCTCTCTGATTCTCCTGCCTATGCTGTCTGGCAGTGCCTGCAGGGATCCCATCTCCTGGTGCAGGGGGATAACCTGCCCCTATGCCAAGGTAAGAAGCAGTGAAGCCGTCGGCTATCACAGTGCAGGCTCCTTTCCTCCTCCCATCTATGCACCTACATTGGCTTGCCGGGAGCCCGAGATGCTGACAAACCCCTATGGCCTTGAGCAACCGGGCAGCAGGACTGCAGGGACTGAGCCTATGATACTGCTGACATTCGGAGATTTGCTCCTGAAAGTTGCTTGGGATGAAAACAGCATCCTTTCCTGCACTTCCCTACCAGGTGTCAGCGCACAGCCCTTAACCCTGCCGTAGACGGGACACGTTTCTCACTGTCAAAGTCCTTGCAAGATCCAAACAGTTGTATTTATAGCAATGAGCAGAGCTCTGCTTTAGTCTGAGTACCGTGTTGCTCTATCACATCCTCAGCCCGCTAGTGGCTTTTATGTGAATGTCTAGCGGCCCCTATCAAAAGCAGAGCTTGCTGCATTTGGAGCTGTGTGTTGAGAGCTGCTGCACAGGAGCTGATTTCTATGCCGGGTCTGTTATTCCGGTCTTCCAAGCTAGGACAATTTAAATAAGAGATTTCCAGAAAGTTAGGAGTGAGACTTTCAATTTGCTGGAGCTTGTGGCTGAATCCCACTACAAGGAGGATCATGCTCAAGTGCTAACCAGGAATGAAGGAGCCTCTATCTGTGGGTGTGATGGTGGATCAGGGACTTGGCACTGAGCAAATTACTTCTGCCTCCCGGTAGGTACAGAAGCTTTTCCCTTTCCCCAAGGAAAAAGGAGGCAGCTGAAGTGGTAGAAGCACCCTGTGTCCCTCATGCCCTGGGGACTCCTGTGCACATCACTGAGGAAAGAGTGTGCTTGGGACTGGGGCTCAGATCTGCCTAAGGGCCTTGGAAAGGTTGCTTTGAGGCTCCATGCCTCTAGCTCCCAACCTGCAAAGTGGAGCAGTGATGCTCTGTTCCTGGACCACCTAAAAGGTTTGCATGAGATAAGGCAACCCCACGCACGGTGAGCCCTGATCTCTAGGGCCAGAAGGTGTTGCTCTAACTCCAGCAAGGGAGAGGGGGACCAGTACACAGTCTGGGTGCTCATGCTGGCAGTGAAAGGACCTTTCCAGTGCTGCCTGTCCCTTGGCATCCCTCCCTTCAGGCGAGGCTGCTAGGGGTCGTGCAGCAGGACCAGAGCTGAGCCCCACTTGTGTGGTCTGGACTTGCTGCAGTAACAGCCCAGCAGTGACCACAGCTTGATCCTGGAGGTGAAAGGATGAGCTGAGCCAAATCTGGTCTATATTCCCTGCACATCCAAGAATCCCAATTCACAGAAGGGCAAAGGGCTTCTTCCCAGCCTGAGTAATGCCAGAGTTTGGGACTCTGCCCTTTGAATGGCTGGGTGCACCCACAAACCCACAGGGAAGAGGGAGTGCAGCAGGCTAAGGGGGTCTGACTCTTCTGGAAGGGTGTTGCGGGGTGGGAGGGGTGCAGGCTGGAATTTATTCTGAGCTCATCAGAGAATTAAATCATTATCCTCCAGAATGAGGATTTATGGCTCTCGAAGCCCACAGCACACATCAGGTGAGTGATTGGGAGCCAGTCCCAGGTGCTGTGCCGCATCAAGGGGAGCTGGTAGAGAGGAGGTTGTCCTTACATGTGTCTCAGGGGCAGGGGCTTCTACAGGACCGTTGTCCCTTCTTGAGGGGGGATACTCAGTTTGGACATCCTTTCAACTGCAAACCGTCTCCACTGGGATCCCTGGGCCTATTATAGACTGATTAAATATTAAAACAATTCATTTTGTACTTAAACTGTTCCGAAGGCTCCTGCTGACGATGACTTTGAAGTCTGTGGTGAAAGGGTTTGCTCTCGTTTTCTCCTCTCCCCCACCATCCCCTCCATCCCCAACTTTCTCCAGGCAGGAAGGGGAGGGTGAGCTCTGGCCAGGTCTGGCTCTCCCAGCACCAGGGGCTGGGGTCTTGCTTGAGATGGTGGAGGGTGTTTTGCTCTGTGTGTGGGAGCTTGCTGGTGCTCAGTGCTGCTGGAGCAGGAGGAAAGCCATGGTTGCTGGTGGCAGGGGCCAGGAGAGCCCCTGAAGGGAGCAAACCATGTGCTCTGGGTGTGGATGCTGAAAGGGGCAGTGGAGGGGCTGGAATGGCAGCAGAGCTGCACTCCTCCTCCTCCATGGGGACAGCAGGTCCCCGCCTGGTACTGCTGGTGTCCTGAGAGCCCCCAGGAGCTGAGGGGCACGGTGCAGGGGCAGCCTGCTTTCATGGCAGGGAGGTCCATGTTGGCTGTCCTGTACGCTGCTCTCTCCTGGCAGCTGGAGGCTGGTGCATGGAGGTGAAACCACCCCATGCGTCATTCGGTATCTTCAGGACCTGAGCCTGTAGCATCCTAGATCTGGGTGCAAAACTTCTTCTGGCCTTGGTGACCCTGAGCCGCATGGCGTCCCGCCCCCCGTGTTTGTGGGGTGCTGTGGGTGGTAGCATGCATGCTGCATGGAGTAACGCCCAACTGCAAAGCGCATGGCAAGGGAGGCGTCGATGCAGCCTGGGAGGGCAGGATGGTGTGTTTTGAATCTCTTCCACCAGGTTTGTTTCACCCAAAATACCTAGCTCCGCACCAAAGAACTGGGGATGGAGACATGTGAGAGGCACCCAGCCATCAGCGGTGTCTGTGACAGTCCCTTCAAGGGATGGAGTTGACCGATTTGGGTGAGCTCAGGGATTTTCCATCTCTGCATTGAGATTTGTCTGGAGCCAGCCTGGCCTGTGGCTATTTCTCTTCCCTGTCCACAGTGGCTCAGCAGTGAGGTTTCTGTGCAGGCTCTACCACCCTGGGCAGCATCTGGAAAGACCGAGGGGAGGTGGAGCCAAGCCCAGGTCCTGGCATCTTGGACAACCCCATGCCCTGTGCCTCAGCATCTCCTGCTGCAGCAGCAGGAAGGGGACGACAACTCCTGGGAGAGGAGGGCTTGCTCATGATCTGCTGTGGGCAAGGTCCAGGGCGGGACCCCCACCCCTGGAAGGATGCTTGAGCCACCTGGATGGCTCAGGGCTTAAATTTCAAACTGCACGCTGCCTGTTTGTCCACCTGGTCCCAGCTCAGGAGCCAGATCGCGGAAGTGCAGGAGGACCTGAACCTCCTCTGCCTGCTGCAGATGAAGGAAAAGGTGAGTGGCAAATATTTTTGTCTCCCCAGCTGAATCTGGCTTCCTTCCCCCTTTCCTCCCCCTTTTCCAGCCCCATCTTTTACATCTGTTATATGTGAAATCCAGCAAACTCTCAGCAGAGCTCATTACTCACGGCCCATTGCTCTGAAGAGGGCCGAAAGGTCCTGCACGTAATGATTTGGAGGTGATTTGTATTTAAGACGCTTGGCTTTCAGATGCTGGGGGGGAGGGGAAATTAAATAATTGAAAGCTAGTGGGGAAGGGAAGGAGAGAGCCCTGGATAGAGGGAGAGGACAAGAGTTTCTTATGATCCAGAAGCGTTTCGGCTCACCTGCATAGGTTGCACAGATGCAGATTTAAAACCCAAGACTCAAGGAAAATCTTCCCCATGTCCATGCAGGATCAGAGCGTGCCCCAGGGATGGGGCCAGGGGTGGGCTGAGATGGATGTACCAAGAGACTTCTCCGGAGATGGCTGATGCTCAGCACAGCTGACCAACGAGGGCAAAAGGTCTGGCCCAAGCAGGACAGGGGATCCTCTGCCCTCTGGCCCTAATGTCTTGGTGGGATGCGATTGCCTTGGCCACAGCAGACTGCCCTTTCCTCCCCTCCTTTCTCTGCCTTTCCCTCTTGCTCCCTCCCCCAGCTCTCTGCTTCTGGCACGCTTTAAACAGCAAAGCCAATTTCCCAGCCCTGGTCCAAATTTTCAGGCAATCTGGCTGGCAGCACCTGCCAGCTGGTAAACTCCCCCCGCAGCAGCTATCAACAAGGCAAAGGGGTGAACAAGGCTGAAGACCACAGTGCTGTCCATGAGCCTGTACAGGACAGACTTGGTGGTGCAGAGCCATGCAAAGACCATGGCTTGCTGATGAAAACTTGCAGTAAGAGCCTCACAGAGCGTTTCTCAAGGTCTCAGAGCAAAAGGAGACCCCGTGGGGGCAATCTCTGTTTGGTGGGTGGGGAAACTGAGGCACAAAGGGTAGAAATGAATTGCCTGGAACAAGGGCAGGTGGTCTGAATGTTACTTGCCTGAAAGTTCAGCAAACTGGGATGCGGAGCTTAGGCTTGGTCTAAGCCAATGTTGTTCTGCTTTCATACACCAAAGCTCCTTTCAGCTTATTTCCTTCTCTTTTTTTTGATCAAACTGCCAAAAAAATCTACCAGTCTGGCCTAGTTCTACCTAAAAATAAGTGCAACTGAACACTGCGGGTTTGTGGCAGGAAACAAACCTCCTGCTGATGGCTCATGCTCCTCTTTTTCTAGCTGGGTGCCAGACCCCAGGTCCCCCCCAACGATGCTGGGTGTTAGCAGGGTTTGGGACCAGCCTTTGGCTTCTGGAAACCAGTGTATAGGTGCAGAGTCCCTTCTGCTCTTGAACTCAAAGGTTCATTTCCAAAGCCTGTTTTTAACCTTGACCCAAACTCGTGCCTTGCTGCAAATGCATGGGGGGAACTGTTCCCCAGCCCGGGGCACCATCAGATACCGATATCCTTCCCAACACCCTAACGAGCTCCCAGCAATCCTCCGGTCCCTGGAGGCGTGCAGATGGCCCATTAGACAGAGCGTTAGGGCTGGGCAGGCGACTTTTATTCAGACTGCTCAGCCTAAGACCTAAGAATCGGGTCGGATTAGGCTGCCTGATCCGAAGCTAACGAGTTGGGCGAAGGCCGGGGGAATGAAAGTCAAAAATCAATAGCCTGGGAAGATCTGGTGCTTTTCCACGTGCTGTTCACGTATTTACCGACTCTGTGCAGAGAGTGGGGAAGTTTTAGGAGCGTACCCCAAAGTCTGGCGTTTAACCCTCGTGTATTCTCTCCCCCAGTCCAGTTTTCTCTCCCAAGATGTGGGTGCGATTCACGCAGCGTGCATCCTCCCGGAGCATCACATTTTCTCCCGGAAAGGCATGCTGCGGAGGTATGTGCCTGGCTCTCATGTAAACAGGTAAGTCTAAGAAAATTAGTTTTTCTTAATCTTGTGGCAGCTCAAACAGGAACCAAGCTCCCATTGTCCCAAAAGTTCCTTCTAGGTTAAAGTGACTGGGAGGGCAAAGGGCTGGGGAAGGTAATAACTCCCTAACGTTGAAGGCACTGGTATTCAGGCCCAGCACCCGAATACCTTTCCTTCAAGGCTCTTGGGAAAAACCCTTTTCTATTGATTTTTGGGGCGAGGACAAACAGCACGTTTGTTCTCCCTACCCCCACTCGGCTCTAAAGCGCGTCTGCGGCTGGAGCCGGCTCTGCAGCTGGTGCCCTCTGCTCTGCCGGGGACTCGCAGCCGGCCCTGCCCAAAGCGGCTCGGCGGGAGGCGTCCGGCCGTCCCTCCCTCCTTCACCATGCCCAGCAGTCAGAGCAGATGGCTGGGGCTGGGGGTAGCTGCCCACCCCTGCAAGCACGGGGAGAGCAGGGCTTTCTCTTCAGAAGCTATGATTAAAAGCACTCAAGTGATGCTCTGCAGGCTGTAGGAGGGCTGTTGCTCCCAGCGATCTGTTGAGCTCAGTTGGGGAATTACATGGTGAGATGTAGGTGTAGCATCTTCTGCCACTCTGAGCCCTGCCGTGGGGCTCCCAGCTGGGATTGTACCCTGGGCATTTGCACAGGATGCTCGAGCCCTCTCCCGAGGACTGGTAGGTTGGGAGGTGGTACCTCTGCTTTGGAGAGAGGTGGGAAATGGGTTCCTGGCCCCAGGCTCTACCGCGGCAGCACGAGGGCTCATACAGCTCAAGGCTGACCATCGGTAGCCCCGCAGCCCCCGGGCTGAGAAGGTGCTGGAGAAGAGGAAAGGCATCAGAGGAAAGCTCTGGATGCTGCATTACAGGCTGGAGACAGCAGGCGGGTTGCTGGTGACAGCACTGGGGAGACTGGGGACATGCCAATAGCTCGTGCAGGCTCAGAGTTTACTTAAAATGACTCTGTCCTGTGTCTCCAGGAGCCTCCTTGTCTCTTCTCAAAGCCTCATCTGCACAGGACAGGAGCTATTCCCTGGTCCAGAAGCACGGGCCAACCAATGTCTGCTCAGCTAAGCTCTCCTTGCCTGTCCCCAGGCAGAGTAAGTAGCCTGTCCCCTTTCCCGCTGTGTCCCTGGTGTGTGCATCCCCAGGTACATCTCCCCGTGCCTGCTACGGGTCACAGAGAAGAGTAAAAGAAAAGTGTGTATTTAGAGGCAACCCTTCTGATGGTTTTCTAGCTTCTAGCAACAGAGAGTTTGGGGTGTCCCGTGCCAGCAGGTTTGCTTGGGACATTACAGGTCTCTGCCCCAAATGTGCGCGTCCTCTCTCTGCTCGTGACTTCTTTACATCCCGTGACAGAGTTCCCCAGCCGGCGTGCCTGTGGTGTGGGAAAGCACTGCCTTTGGTTTAATTAAATCTGCTGCCAGATGAATCGCCCCCTTACATCCCCACGTCGGCTCCTCTGGGCTGTGTTGGCTGGTGAGGCCGGATCTTGTACTTGGGATTCAGGGTTTAAATTAGCCAGAGAGATGGAGAAAAATTACGCGCACACACCTGGAAGGTGAGGTGGATGGCCTCTCACGTTTTTCCTGATAACGCTTATTGCCCTAAATCTCTTAGAAAATTTATTAGGTTATATGTAAGAAAAAAAAAAAAAAAGACAGAATAAAGACATAGGGGATGTACAAAGCATTGCATCAGTAGAAATACATCTACAATGCTTCCTGAGCTTCAGAGGCTGAAATCTTGAAGTTAGCTGGATGCTTAAGTGCATCAGGACCTAATTGCTGCCAAGTCCAGGTGTCGGGGGGAAACAAGTGTTGTACAAAGCCCCCTGCATTTTAAAATCCCCATCCAATGGCATTAACCGCACATCAATCTACTTAGGCCTTCCAGGAGCTAAGAAAAGCTGGGTATCCTCATTGAATTTCCTTCCAAATGCAGTGAAGCCCCTGTTCCTAACCTCAAACAGTGTGAAGTACAACACCAGGCTCCAGAGCTGACCCTGTTCCCATCCCCGCTGGCCAGCTGGGTGGTGTTGAGCAACCCACACCCACCCTTCACGCCTCGGTTTCCCCTGCTTCCAAATGAGAGGTAGTCCCCCTGGGGTGTCCTTTTGCTTTGAGGAGTTGAGATGTGCTCCAGGAGTCAAACATAATGTTGCATTAGCAGTCTCTTGTAAGTCCAGGATTAGACTTGCCAGAGAGCAGAGAAGGGGAGCGTGAGATATGTGAACAACATATGGGGGTTTGAACAAGTCTTGTAGGGTGGTGATGAGCAGTTGTGTTTAGTTTGATGACTTCAGGCAGGCGGGGGGGGTTCTGAAAGCAAGCTATTTCCAGTTGATCCGGTACGTTCGTATTCTTCAGGGTGGTGAGGAGCAGCTGCTGAGCAGGTCTGCCTCTGTTGCACTCCGTGGCGGGAGCGTTAGTGCCGTTCACTACAAACAGATTGGTTGCAACTACAAGAGGTGGCAAATGAAATCCACAGACGCTGGAGTGGTCGAGACCCAAGGGATCCTTCTGAAAACCGGTACGGTTCCTTAAAGCTTCCCCGCTGCTATAGTAACACCACTGCTCACCTACTCAGAGGTGATGGGTCCCCCCCGATCCCGTCTACCGACACCTCTTCCTCACATGGGAACCGTGGTGGTTTGCACCCCTCCCTGCGAACGTCCCTCTGCAAACGGCCTTTGCTGTTTCTCATTTCCCGTTCTGCTTGACCCCAGCCTCAGTGCAGGAGCCAGGCCTGGGCTCCTCTTGGCTATCAGAGGGAAGCAATCCCCATAGGATGGGCTCGTGGACCCTTGTCCTGGTGAAGACATGGTGAATTCTCACTTGTTCCAGTTTGTACCCAAAGTCAGACCGCGCACGTGTTAGCACGCTTACTGGCCTGGTTTGGCCTCGTGCGGGCTGGTGCTCTCCAAGAATTGATCCAAGCAGCATCCGGGCGGTCCCAGGCCAGGGACTGCTCCCACGGGCAAGGCAGGTTCAACCATTCTCTTCAGCAAAGTCCAAGAGTGAACGTGGGTGCAGCCGCAAAGACGGGACCAACCCCTTCCTGGGTTTGTTTGGGAGCACAGGTATGTTCTGAAAGTCAAAGTATCTAATTTTCGGGACTAGGTATTGCATCATTTGAGCGCTTGCACTGAAACCCACGTGCGTTCCCAAAGGCTATCAAACCCTTCCCGCAGGTACGTATGTACCTACATAAAGCAAAAAGCACTTCTCCCACCCAGCTGTGGTCGCTGTGTACGCACTAGCCCCTGGCTCCGTGGCTTTGGCAAACGCCTGTGCAAATTCATCTTTGCATTTGGCAGCTCCAGCGCTGGGGCCAGGCTCTTTTCCGTGCACCATGTAAATACTATTCACCATATATTTACATTGAACGTGGTGCCCCACTGTACATTAACATTTAAAACAAAATAGTCAGCCCCATCACGAGCATCGCTCTGAGGGATGGCAGCACATTGCAAACATCATGTAAGTAATTTGTTCAACATTGGTGATAATAAGCTACACAGAGCAATAAGAACATAAACACAGGCAGGGCTTTGTGTGAGTGTGTGTGTATGGTTTTTTTTTTCCTCCCTTTTTTTTCTTCTTTTTCTTTTTCTTTTTTTTTTCCTGAAGGAACCTCTGAGGGGAAAAAAAAAGGCATGAATGATTCATAGATGCAAGGGGGGGAAAAGACAGAGAGAGAGGGAGAGAAAGAGAGAGAGAGATTAAGAGAGAGGAGCTTCAAAGTGACTGGAGCCGATTTGAAGTCCTGAGCGTTCCTGTGCTGGGTAGGCCAGCAATTCACCAGAGAGGCCCCGTCAAGCTCCCCCCACCCTCCACTCCAGCCTCATCCCTGCTGCTGCCTCCTCCTCCTCCTCTCCCGCAAACACAGCCTCCAAATCACAAGTTCAAAGTTCACCATCATCTAATGATGTGAAGGTCTCCCAGACCCTCTGTGAGTGGCATCTGTTTATAGGCACGGCCCTTCCCTGGTGGTTTAGCCCAGCTTAAAATAAAAAAAAAAAAAAATTAAAATTTAAAAAAAAAAAAAAAGAGGAGGAGGAAGAGTGGAATGAGATGCAGGGCTCCTTTTTTTTTTTTTTAATAAAGTATAAAAAAATCTACTGGTGGTGAAGTGCCTTTGATTCTGAATATTAAAAAAGCCCATTAGATTTAAATGTAATGAGTATATTAACGCTACTGCCTTGATTTGTATTCACTGGCTACCACGGATATACTTTGGGAGTGGGAAAGAAAAAATACAGCTCACGCCTAGACGGAAGCTGTCGCCCTCGGTAGGGAGCGAGCGACGAGCCCCGGTGCCCGGGCGGCGGAGGGAGCGGGAAGGGGCGCGGGAGGTGGAGGGGCCGATTTTGCCCCTCTCCATCTCGCGATCCCAGCCGCCGGAGGGATGGGGACTTTCGAAGGCGTCTTTATGATGGCAAAACTGGTGGCATCACCACCAGCGCGGTTAAAGCTCAATATCCTTTTGCAGGGAAATGCAGGCATTTTGAAACTTGGTTTTGCTGTGCTCGGAAAGGGGAATTCTTTGTCCACGGAATACGAGTCTTGAAACCATTTATTTCTTTTTAATTTTGTCTAAAGCACCATTAAAATTTTGCTCCTTTGGTTCAATGTTGTAATTGAATTGAATGCATGTGCTATCGTGACAAATCTGCAGGAGAAATGGGTGATGTCTAGAGCAAGTCCTGTAAGACCTGTTATTGGTTATGTGTCACAAAATAAATGACACAATAATGAATGGCTAATACTCTAATTAGCATTACATGCTCACTTTATTTTATTAATCAAAGGCAGTAACATTCATTGGCCTAATGAAACAGTCTGATGTTTTAATACTTCTGAAAGAGAGAAAGAGATAAGGGCTCAGTACTAATTAGGGTAGCAGCTGATTTTAGAAAAAATATCTGGAATTGTTGCCTGGCTAAAATAAGGATATCAAACACTGCAAATGTTCCAATTTGCAAAATGAAAAGAACAGAAAATAAAATCAGAAGCTTTAAAATAATGTTAAAAATAGAAGAAATAATATAGTTGGCCATCCTATCATATCATAATATGTCATGGCATGTCATTAGTACTAACAAGTAATGAGGTATGCAGCACTCCAACAGAAACATAAAGAAATGGTATTGAACACATAATGCTGTCACAAGTATTAGACCAAAGTTAATATTGAATTTCCAAGTGGACTTTCAGGGATTTCTAAATTATTTTTAGGAAGTGAAATATTCTAAACCCAGTGGAAATCAAAATCAAACGATTTTGCAAAAATGTTTCAGTTTTGACTTGGGCTTTTTTAAAAGGAAAACCTCAGTGCTGAGGTTTTCCAGGAGCCCAGATCCCAGCAGAGAGCTGAACAGATACTGAAACCTTTAATGAATAGCTGCAGTGTGGGCAACGATGAGCTATTTCTAGACATCTATCGAAGCAAGAACCGCTGTCCAAACACAGAAAGGAGGTGACACAAAGCAAGGAAAGGTTTGTGCAGGAGTTTCTCTTAAGGCTGGGCTAAGGAAAGAAGAGTTTGACTAAGACGGGAGCTAAGGGGGAAATCCTCTCTTCTGAGCATGTGTCGGGCAACCCTCCAGTCATTGCTCAGACCTGGGTTGCTCCGTGGCTTCCCTTCCTTCCAAGCATCCTCCCCGTCTTCCTCCTTGCTCAAGTTACCATCTATAAGGGAAAACGTAAAGTAAGAGCTTGATGTCTGTGGGGATGGGAATCTCCTGAGTTTGATTTTAATGATAATGAGCAAACATTGTACCACCTGGCACGAGAAGGCACGTAAACAGAAGATAAGGGAGGAAGCAATATGCTGCAGCTGAAAGGAGGAAAAGGAATGTGCTGCAGCTGGAAGGAGAAAACAAGATAAAGGCCATGAAGGCATTTTGCAACGAACAAAGGAGGAGGAAGAATGGGCCAGGCTGCTAGAGCATAGATGCGCATGAACACAAGGCTCAGCAAGCTGCAGGTAGTGCGTGTATACTTCTGCTTGCTATAAAAGATGCGATCAAAGAGCAATAAAGGTCTTTGGCTACTGCCTGCCAGAGTCCGTGCCGCTTTAACCCCCACAGATGTCTATTATAGCAGATGACATGATGATCGCTCCTTGAACAGGAGGTCTGTTAAACCTTCCAAAGACTGCCTATGACCAAGAGCCTGGCTCTATACTTTGTCCCCAACTGATCAATATTTGGAGCGATAACTGGGGGTTCCTTAAACTTTGACAGTGCTTTGGTTTGAACCAAATGCTCTTTGCCTGTGCTGAAGAGCTGGGACCTGAAAACTGGTGAGTTATTGCTCCGGACGCCTCCACGATGCTTTCAAGAACATCAAGGAGTGAGGGGTTTACAGGGATCTGGGACTCCACGGTTGTACAGCAGCATAGGTCCTCCGTGCAGATGTCCCTACACTTTGCTTGTCTATGCCAGGAGGAAGGGATGGAGACAAATCTTGCCTCAGCAGAAAGACCACAAGAAAATCAAGCTGTTTGAAAGTTATGGTGCAAGCCCTGACCTACACTGTGAAAGACCGTGGATGGATGAAGCTGCGATGGTAACAGGAGGACAGTGCACTGTTCAGCCTCTCCTTGTCCAGTACCATGGAGCAGATGCTGTATCAGGCAGTGGTAATGGGGACTGAGGGAGAAGATGGAGTTGTCATCCCTCTAACCTTCCACGATCTCAGTGGGTAGGAACAGCTCTTAGACCCACCCCAGGAACTGCAGATTCACCTAATTCTGGTGGCAGATATAGGACAGAGGAAACCCTGGAGATGACAATATTTTGCTTCTTGGCAGAATGGATATAAACTGGACAGCTGCACAATGGGTGTCCCTTGCTGGGGAGCTGTGGAAGGTGCTAGTCGTCAAGTCTCAAAAAAATGAAGAAAATCAGGGTTAGAGTGGGCTCAAAGCAGTTGAGCTCAACATAGTTTTAAATCAGCAGCTAACACTGATTTGAACGGGTCCAGGTTTCCATTCACAGTTCTTAAATCAATCTCAGTGTAGAGGGGCAAAGTAAGGAATAATATAGCATCAGCACCAGGTCTGGATGCTCTAAGATACATGAACTGTGATGCCACGGTCAATCTGTTGTCCCACAACCTGGTTTCTCTTGTTCACTCCTTGGCATATCAGACCTGGACAGCCACTTTTTCCTTGCCTGCCTGGCTGTGAACTTCACCCAAGCCGCCAGCTAGGCTTGCTGTGAAACACTCCGACACTCACAGCAGTAGCTCAGTTCAGGCAGGTCGTGAGTTATCCTGACATCAAAATGTCCCAACTCCCTGGATAGTCAAGAGGGAGGAGTTAGGGCTGAAGTCTGACCATCTGCAGAAGGTAATGACCTCTGGTGTTGTGCCTGAATCTCTACACTGACTATGTAGCAGACCAGGACAGCAAACGGTCTGAAACTTTCCTTGTCCTCGTAAACCGAGAAGTTCAAGGGGGTGGACCAAGCACGACCCTTCTCCTGTTGTATTGGAAGTCCCTTAAAAATGTCATCTCCATGTGACAAATAACAAATAAGAACTGATGTAAAACTGATTGTATCAACTCCCAACTCCTCGTTACCAAAGTTTGAGCTGAATTGCATCCTTTTAGCAAAGGCTAGTGAAGCTCTCGAAGTACTTGAATTCAACAATGCTCGGCCAGCTGGTGCTAGCAGAGAGTCTAGGCGGGTATGTTGCCACTGCAGACTGTAATGTGATTTCCCCCAGAGGAAAATTCCCATTGCAATGCACAGACACACAAGGAAGCACAATTAACTTCACTGGAGGAGCCTTAAGCCCGCTTTCCTTGAGTGTTGTGTAATTAAAACCTCAGTCTTGTTAATACATTAGTGAGATGTTTGCATATAATTCATCAAATGTTTATGAAAATGCGTAACAAATAATCCTGACAAACAAGTTGCTTAATTGAGATAAGGGTTGGGAAGCCTTGTGAATTTTTAATAAAAAGGGGGAAAGAAAGCATGCTACATTAATCACATGAAGTTATCTCATTCAATATTTTCAAGTGACTTCTGTAATGCACATTTTATTTAATATATTACACAAAAGGAATATCTTGATCCCCCAATGAGATTTGCATAGAAAACCCTCTCTTGCAACAAACATACCATTGGCTCGAGGCATTCCCTCAGCTATTGATCAACATCAAAAAAAAGAAAGGCTTGGGAATGGAGAAAAGAGAAAGAGTGGAACGAAAGGCAAGAATGGATGGAAAAGAAGGGCTTGGAGCAGGGAAAGGCAAAGATTCGCAGCTGGTGTTAATAAGAGGCACCCATGTCTGGGGAGAACAGAGGGGTAAACTTGCACACTGAGCCATCAAGTCTGGATTAGAGCACCAGCACGTCGTCTTGCTTTGATTTCCCTGGTGGACCCTCGTATCTCCTGCACGGTCCTTCTCCAGTCCCAGTTCCTGCCACTGCCCTAGCTGGTTGCAGCCACCCAACATGCTGTGCACCGTGTGGGCTCGTCTCCATCGGTGGCTAGAAGCAGGCAGAGGGAAGCTGCAATTAAGGGCTTGAGGTGAAAATTCCTCAGGCCCAACAAAGCTCACCCTAGCACGTTTGAGTGCACTCCCAAAGTACTCACACAGAGCAAGCCAGTGATGAAGAAACATAGACTACGTGGTTTAAAAAGCTCCCAGCCCAGAGTCAGCATTTCTGCCCTGACCTGCCTCATGTATTATTTAGCACGGGACTTGTTGATGCGCACTTATATTTTTCTCCCAGTGGAGTTGATGATCTTCTTTCCCCTGAACAGCCTCGCCGCTCTCTCCCCCCACAGACACTGCCATCAGTGGACTGTGGACAGAGCAGGGCTGGGCTGGTGCTCACTGCTGGGGAGTTAAGGATGTGGGGCTAGAGGATGGACGTCATGGCCGTGGCTGGCACTGGCAATGGTAGGGGAAGGAGTGGGGGGCAGGGATCGGAGAGGGGTCTATGGGAGAAAGAAAAGTGGGAGAAGTGCAGTTGGAAGTGAGTGGTGTTAATGAAATATTCAGCAGTGGTGGGCCTAGACGCATTGCCGAAATTGCAGAAGCAGAGATGATTAATATTTAACAGGGTAAGCTGCCACTTGGCTGCTTTCTGCACATAGATTCCACCCCCACATACACACACACCCCCTTTGTCCTTCTTCCCACCCTCCTCTGACTCCCCCAAACTCCGGCCTCCACCGCGCTTCGCTGGCTCAAGCCAACGGCTACCACCGCCGTGGTGTGGCTGGGGGAGGTTCCCAGGCCCCTCCATGAGGTCTGCCCAAGGGAGGACAGGTCCAAGAGTTGCCTGGTGGGAAAAGTGCCAGGAGGGAGGAGAAGGTAGTCGAGAGAAAGCACATCATTTATTTTTCATGGGGATGGGAGAGCAGGTTGTCCTATTTAGTCACATTAGATGCTCTGTTAACACAACAGGAAGGAAAAAAAAAGAAAAAGAAAGAATGAATAAATGCTTATAGCTGAAGAAGGCTGTTCTTTGGTTCCCTGGGAAAACAGGTACTGGTCTTTCAGGGGGTTAAGTGTTTTGGCTCCAGTTGAGTCTCCCTTGGGGTGTCCCATGTAGATGATGGACAGCTAAGAAGTCAGAGAGTGCACGAGTCTCTTCATCAGCTGGTTTGGTGCAGGTGGAATGGCCCAAGGTGTGGGCTGATATTTGGGACATTCCCACCCACCCCTCCATCTGATGTGGAGATAGGTGAGTCCCAGCAGACTGGAGGAGCTCTCTATAAACATCCCCGTAGCTCCCTCCTGGTCCTCTTGCAAACTCTTCTTTGCTTGGACACCTTCTCAGGAGCTGTGACCGTGGTTGTGCTGTTACTGTGCTCGCCAAACTGACTACAATCTCCATGGGTTGAGCTTTTTTCAGATCAGTTTCCTTCCATCTGCTGCCTTTTGTTATGCGTTTAGGGAGATGCTCTTTGATCTAGGAGTCATCTCTGCGCTCATGATTTGCGACGCTCTTGGTACAGATAGGTTTTAGTCCACTTACGCAACTTCAAGGTGGTAAATCAACACAAATAGATAACAAGAAGGTGTGACATCCAGTTACCCATTGGAATCACTAATTCAAAAATGACCTAGAGCAGACAAATGTCTGAAGGTACATTGGGGACTTGGAAAGATGAGCCAAGCCTGACCTCAACCTTCTGCATCCGTACAGCTGAGATTTCTGAGAGCAGGTTCGTGTCCCAACCACATGGCTTTCAAAGAGGCACACAGTGAGTAAACACGAGTCTGTCATGGGATCAGTGTGTGGACCCCGTACAAATTCTGCTAGTCTGAGAGCAAGGTGTGTTGCGGGAAAGCTGGTCTAATCCAACTCTGTCCATGAAATCAGGGAGGGAGGGTCCCACTAGTAAGGAAACCTGAAGGTTTCAGTGCACTTTTAAAAGCTGATGAAAACTAAACGAGAGTGAGAGGAAAATCTCATCTCCATTGAAAAACCAGCTTGAAACATTCTGCTTGGCTTCAGTTCCTGGGCCAGTTTTCAGGTGTTTAAGCCAATTAATTAACCAGCAGCATCTAGCCCATTGCCTTCACTCTCTCCCAGAGCAGCATCATCCTGGAGGAGCTCTGCTGGCTTCAGTGAAATGACTGACTTTTTCCAGTCTGTATTTCAGCATGTGACCCAAAGAAGAGCACAAAGGACGCCCTGGAGATCCTGCTAGAGACTCCGAAAAACGGAAGGACCTTCCAAGGGTGGTTCGTCTCTTAGAGGGACAGAATCAACTTCCAACCAGAAAGGAAACCTCCGGCAACATGGTTCCTCAGTTAAGTGTGTAATTTAAAGCAGGAGGAGTCAGGACTGTTGAGGAAATAGGGTGCCATGGCCTTTTGCTGGCCGAGTCTGGACCTGCCATTTCTCCTTAGGTCTCCATACAGTTTGGCTAGATGGATGCGTTGTGCAGATGGGTGCCTATTTTGAAAGCTGGATGTTCCTCACACCATGTTTGCAGCCCAGAGCTCACCTGACACTGGGCATACATCCACGGCAGATGAACAGTCCCAGGAAACCACCAAAAAAGCAAGGAGTCATGTGCTGGGCTGTGAAATGTGCCACGCATGCAGTGCAAGTCAGCTACCGGCCTCTGCCAGATTCTTGTCGTACCGAACCAGGGTGGCAGGGGCAGAAAACCCATCCCGCTCATCCCTTCTGCAGCTGCTGCCGCGTCGTGACAAGGGTTAATCGGGACAGATGTAGAATGTGAAAACCGGACGCAGGCAAAAGCTGGACCGTCTGTGGCAGGAGGAGGAACCCCTGTCGAAAGTCCCAGAACTAGCGAGAACAGACGACTTGATTTCTATTGTGTAAGTGGGGATTTGTCCGTGATGGTATAGTAACAACTAGAATTAGAAAGGAATAAAGAGTGAATTCTTCCTTCATCCCAAGTGTGTTCCCTCCAGGGCAAAGGTCAAGTGCATTGTGTGGCAGTGTTTGGATTCAGAATAAAATAAGTGACAAGGGTGAAAACCTAGGGCATGCACAGGGACTGAATAAAGAGGAGTGTGGGCTAGACACCAGAAACCACTCTCTCACCCTAGGGGTCATTAACATGTGCAATAGGTGACCTCATGACATGGTACAGGGGCAATAGAGACACTAATGTGAGTCATTGAAATGCTGGCTTGAGTGTATTCAGCTATTGATAAAAGCATATTTCTGAGCATAGCTATTGGTAAAGTGACCAGCTCCTCTGGTAGAATGGAGACGGGCCCCCTGGCTCATATAGTTTGCTGGGATTTGCTCTCAGCCATGTTCTCTATTTCTCCACGGAAAAAGGGGGCTTTGTTGGTGTTTCTTCAGATTGTCTCTCCATCCCGTATGGATTCCATAGGCAGAGTCCACTCAGCATTTCCTGAAGCAAATGCGCTTGTGAAGGAAAGGGTTTCAGCATGAAGCATGAAACACTGATGGAGATGGAATTTGTCCACGGCTTTTGTAGAGGGAGAACTTAGTAACTCAATAAAATTTGGTAAATGATGCTGGATGGAGACCTCAGAAAGTTTGTCCTTTGTTATGAAGGTGGATCAAGCCTAAACCACATCCAGCTAAAAGTCTGTCTTGCCTGTTCTTCAGCATCTCCCACTTGTCCACCATCTGTGCCCAGTGCAGTTCAGTGCTGGCTGATGTGCCCTTTACTTAATGTCCAGCTTGATGATACCAACCTAAGACGCTGCACTGCGCAGGCTTTGCCTTCCTTGGCTGAGGAGGGAGTGAGATGCCTCCTAGCATAATGGAAACATTTGTGGAGGAGGTGTGGGGAGGTGCAGTTTAAGCCAGGAGAGAGTTTCATTCTGACCTATAGATGGAATAAGTCCTGGAAGATCTATGGTGCTGCAAGCCTTTATTGCACCTCTGCTGTCCTTAGCCCTGCCTTCCAGCATCTTCAGGTGTGTGCAAGGGGGCTCTTGGATGCCAGCCTGTGCCCTTCTGAAATAAGTTGGCTAAACCCCACTTTATCTGAAATGAATTCTCCGCGGGGCATGGCCTTCACATTGCCCTTTTCAGCTGGAACAGGATGAGGGACTCAACTCCACACCCTGAGAAGGTCCTCCTGCCAGAGAAATATGCACGCACCCTGACTGAGCTGAAGGCTAGCCACAGAAATACGCGCTTTGTAAGTGTGCTTTGGAGTGAGTAATTTACATCTTTGCAAACATTCCTGCAAGAATTGTGCTAGTTTTTATCCTAGTTTCATGAGAATGCTGCCTGTGTCATGATGCCATCTCTGTGTGTGCAAGCACATCTGTCTGCCCCACCATAATAACAGTTATTACATGCCACATTTACAGATTTGGCAGAAGTATGCAGATCTCACAATACTATGTTCCTACAGGTTTCATGGAAAATAGCAGCCATATGGAGAAAAAGGTCTCATGAACTAACTTAGTGAGGAAGGGACTACAGTCTGTGCCCAGCCCTTATGAGACACCTGAATATCTACACAGCAGAGACTCTGAATACCCCAGATGCCTTCCTTCTAGTTAATTAGATATTAGAGACTCCAGTCACACAATGCAAATCCATTGGAGAGCAGTCTTCATTTGTCTGGTGGCTCAGAGGACTGCTTGCTCACTTTGAAGACATCATCACCTTCTCTTTAGTGTCCTTCCCGGGTGAAGCACTTGTCCTGCATGTAGCTTGAGTACTAAAGCGAGCCTTGCCCTGTGCTCGCCACAGAGAAGGTGCCTGACTGGAGGAGAACATTTTGTTGTGGGTACTTTTGGGTACAAAAGCAAATGTTTTCTGTCCTATCCTGAGTCTTACAGCTTAGAGCAAATTTTTACTACCATAAAACATAGTGAAGGAACTTCCCTAGTATCCCATTGTGGCTTCAGGCTTGACTCTAAAGAGTTCCTTAGACTATTGACTGATTTCATTTATTTATTTATTAGTCAAGAGCTTCTTTGAGGTCCTATCATCTCTTTCTCAACTAAACTTCAGATAACCTTTCTTATAGCTCAGGCTCTTCGGGGCTGGCCAATAGTAAAGATAGGTTTGAGCTGCAGGCTCATGTCTGAAGTTGGATCTGGGTTTGGGATTTTTGGCTCAGAGCTATTCCATGCTGTGATACAGCTACTCTCAGAAAATTTGAGGTGTTCTTGGGAGATAAACATTCGAAGTGGTGGAAATCTTATGGGAGTAAATGGTGTAAGATAGCTTCAGCCATCTGCTTCAAAGCCACATGAATACTAGATGTCAAGACTGTTGAGTCTGGATCTAAACACTATCACAACTCCTAAACTAAACCACGATCTCATCCAAATGCAGCATCCTTCCTTTTGATTGCATCCTTAGTTTTTTTCATTCAGGTTCCCTGTCTATAATGCCACTTTTCCCTTTGAGACTGTTCAGTTACCAACACCTCGGTGTGGGAAGGAAGACAAAATTCTGCTCAGCGGGTTCTCCTCTCTGACAGGGATGAAATGCAGCCCCAAAGGGATGAGGTGTGTCTTGATATTTGCCTTTGTATCAAGATTTTATCATGGCATATTGAAGAAGGCTTCTTGGAGACCTTGACAGAGAGAAACCACAGGCAAAGGCTAACAAGAATTGCCATGTTAACTCCCCTGGCCACGGCAAAGGTGCTGCAGGGTGAAATGTTTGGAAACAATTGATGTGCTCTTATACCAACATGACCTGTAAGAGTGCCAGGCCTGTAACTCAAGCATTAATAATGGATTACCAAAATCAGCCAGCTGCAAGGGAACCACTTCTCCCTGCTTAGATAATTCTCCTCCCTGAGAAGAAAAGCTATTGATTTTGATACTGATTCCTTCCTCCCCAGTGGAAGGGCTACACCCCACCATCGCTGCCTGTGACAGTGAGCTCTCTCCTGATCTGCACACACCGTACACATCAGCCACGTTACTCTGCTCCAGCAATAGAGAGAGCCCTCCAGTACAACTGAGACTGCCACTGAAAGCTGCGTGCACTTTTATTTTCTCACCAGAAGATACAGTCAGCTTTGCAATTCAGCGCTGGTTTCTCATGAGACTGCAGCAAGTAATGTCTCTGAGCACCATGAACCTGGCTAGACCCATGCTGACTTTGCAATATCCACAGCATTAGGGGTACGGATGAATATCAGCTTTGCTCTACCCTGTGCACGCAAGCTGGTTTGTGCACACACCCTCACACATACACGTCTTTGCTTCACTGTCTTCATCTATTCTGCTCTCCCGAGTCCACGTTTGTGTTTTACCACGTGCTCTTGCACTTGTCGGTGCTGAGATGGGGCTCTGGGTACTGCTATCTTTATGTCCTGCTTGAGCTGCTATCCCTGGTGGGGCTGGAGAGAGGGAGTGGAGCACGCTTGGAGCTTGTTCATGATAAGGAAGTCTTATATTCATGGACTGAGCTGAAAATTTGTGTCCATTTGGTTTTGGGCCAGCCTGAAACAGGAACCATTTGCAAATTTTGTGGCACCTGTAAATAGAACACTTACTTTTGATCTGTTTTCCAAAGAAAAAGATGTATGCAATCGCACCGTTTTGTGTGTGCATCTACCACCTGTCTTTCCACCCAGTGACACTTGAACTCATTGGCCAGCTTTAACCACACTTAGCTGTGGTTGATAAATGTGGTCTGAAAAGATGTAACGCAATCGGATGTAACACCAAAACCCTACTAACAGCCTGAGAGAGGGCAAGCCTGCAGCATGTGTTCAACCTTAATGAGACACTGGAGAATCCACCTGGGAGAAGACAGACGCTCGGAAACTCTGGGTGTGGGGCATCTTCTAGTCTGAGTTCACACCGCTCCAGACATCAGAGAATCCAACTACAAGAGGCAAACCTGCGGGGAATTGGGCTTCATTAGTTCCTCTGCTTGTGGAGTAACTTGTTTTCTTGGAGCACCTTTCATCTCTTCGCAGGAACGAGCTGCGGAGACAAAGGGCTGGGATTCATGACAGGACTTAGGGTGCTGTTACAAAATGGTGGGAGCAAGGGTCCTCTTTTATCTGACAGACCCACTGGAAGCCGGCGGGGACTGGATCTGAGACACGGCTGCGTGGATGGGTGCTGAGCCCTCAGGCTAGGCACGGGAGGTGACACTCAGGCTGGTTGGGAAGGGGCGTCTTGTGAATCTAGCCCGAGAAATATCATACAATCATAGAACATGACATTTGGGTAGTCTGAGTCTTGTTCATGGAAAGAAATGAGATGAAATGAATAGCCAAAATAACTCCATGGTGCAAATGGGAAGGAACCACTGGAATTTGCTACTTTAGGGCATAAAAATTATTTCTGGAAAATACAAAGAAACAAAAAAACCCCAAACCCAAACCCTAACCTCTCACCTGCTGCAATAACCTGCAGACTGCTTGCCTCCTGGTCTTCTTGTCCTCCATGGACATGTCTTCAGACCAAAAATCAGCTCTATTGAAGTTCATTAGGAAGCTTCGTAATGAAGTTACTGCAGATTTACCATAAAATAGAAAAACTGCAGCCCTAAATTCTAGGATCTGCAAAAACCTGCCCTTACCTGACCCCAGCACCTCCATTGAAATGCCCGGTAAAAACTCACCCAAAGAGCCATGAGCTACTGGCTCGCCACAAGCCTGGCTACTTACCATTTAACAGCACACCGATTTTCAGAAAGCAGGCTAATATCTGAAATCCTTGCTCAGAGTCAGGTGGTAAGACAGCAAATCCAACCATTTTATACCGGTCAGCAAGCGAGCATTACTGAGCATATGGGGTAGTCAATAATTGGCTTTAATTAAGTAAAAGTTGTTTCACTAATATCATTTTAAATGGATACTCTACAAAATCTGCCTGAGGGAATCTCAGGGTTAGAAGAGCCTTACGGTATATATTATTGCAATATAACTGAATAGGGGCTGAGGTACCAGCAGGATGAGCACAGGAGAAAAAAACAGCAGCAAGAACACAGCCTCATTAGCTGCTCTGGACTTGAAGGAACAAGAGTATTAGCTTAACCCAAACCTGAGTAGGTCAAAAAAAGATTTTTTGAAGGCAAAAGCACAATCTGTGGAAATCTTATGGCTAAAAGCAGTTCCCACTGATTATGTCTGTTATCCATCTCATTTCCCTTGGTGGGTCCTGCAGATGCTGGAAATGTGGCTGAACACCGCGCTCTGGATCCCGAATGCCTTGTCCCACCCATGAGCTTCATCTCGGTCCATGGTCTGAGCGAGACGTTTCCTGGGTGCACCCTGTAGCCCCCCGGGGCACAGGGCACAATGAGGACAACTCGGGGCGGGGGAGAAGCCAAGCATCCCATGCTGCCCGGAGCTCTGAAGGCAGCTCTTCTCCCCTGATCAGCACAGAGCAACCTCAGCTTTCCACCTGAGACATGGTAGGTTTGGGGAGTCGCTATGTTCCTGGGCACAGACGCATTTTTTTGGAGACCTCAGGACTTGGGCTGCCTTTTCCTCCTTGTAATCTGGTTATTCCTGTATTGAGCCAGCCCCTGCTGGGGACCTCTTATGGTGATTTTGCTTGGGGAATAATAAAAACCGCAACCAAGCTCTTTTTGCTTTTATTACCCCAATTATTCCTATCCTAAAACTATGAGCAATAAAACTTTTCCTTTTACCAAGAAATGGATTTAGTTTTCTGGTTTTCTCTGGGCTGGGACATGGCCATCACACCGGATAGCTGCACTACACCCCAGCCCAGCTGCCTTGCCTTGGCATTGAGCTGGGAAATGCCTTTTCTTCTAGATCAAGTCGGGAGTTTGGATCTTGTCAAACAGCAACAAGCTGACGCGTGCTCCTGGGTGCCATCAAACCACATAGCTGCCATGCGTGTTGGGGTTTTGTCAACGGCATTTTTGCTCTCCGCAAGACGCAGAATGGACCTGTGGGTTTCTCCGGCCGCAAAGCCAAGCACTGGAGGAAGGGACACTGCACCTGGGCTGTGTCCCATAACCCTGTGCATGCACAGGGACGTGCTGAGTGTGTGTATTTCTGTAAGCAGCACCTTTTGGTTTCAGTCTCTATTTCTTCTCAGATCCCAGTGGTAAAGGCTGCATAATCTTCAGACCGCTGCTTTTGTTTTAAAGTATGTTGGCGACCCCTTCTTCAGTATTGGCTGCGACAGTCCAGGAGTGGAAGGCTTCTGATTAACACATTGTGCACGTAACCTGACATGTTGCCCGGTGTTAATATGCTCTTTTATCAGGTCACACAGTCCCTTTGAAGGTTCTTTGCATATTTCCAGAGCGCGGTATCTACAAACAACTCCCGCTTCCTCCCTTCTCAGTCACTTGCGCCCATGTTGACAATCTAAATACTACCTCACCCGTTCACCAGCAAGTTTCTCTTTTGTCTTGTGTCTTCCTGAGTTAAAAGCAAAACAAAGCAAAACGGGAGGCTTCCGCAATAAGACTCCTGCCCTGGAAACCGCGGCCAACCAAAAAGGTAAATCTGGCCTCTCCTTCACGGACTGACTTTCACTTGCCTGAAACAGGTTGATGCTGGGGTGGTGCTCACCCAATTTGCATTACAGTAAATAATTTAAATTTTTGCTTCAACCCTTTTATTTAGTGCATTTTTAAAAATATGACTTAAAAATTAACCAAATCAGGTTGCTTTATTCCCAAGTGAGACTTTGCATACAGCAAAATGACAAAGTGTAAATAACAATGTGAGTAGTTATCGGGGTAAATATATGCACCATTGAAGGATGCCCGTGGCTACAGAACTGCCCTGCCCTTGAGGAGGTGCCATATGGAGATTTCTGCATTTTTGTCTCTACATCTCTACACATCGGTATGGACGTAGCCTTTGGCATTTTGTCAAGAAAAGACCAACCCCACTGAATCCTGTGGATCAAGGAATATGCTATTTATTAAAATTGTGCTTCAGCCAAACACAAACTATTGGACTCAGTTCAGGAGCAACCCAATGAAACCCCATGGTCCGTGGTGCAGAAAAGACTCATTTATCTTCCAATTCCTGGGAAGTCCAGGTTTCTGTTGCAATTGATGGAAAAAGAACAGTCCCTTTGGCAAGTGGTTTTTTCCATCCGTCTCGCACTTCAAATTCAGGGTGAGTGAATCAGCTTTAGGCAGCACTGCTGTCCCTCTCCACCGGTTGCAAAGGAATGCTTAGACTCAGATGCCTCATTTTCGGATGGGTGAAGCTGTGTGAGGTGTATTTTGCCTGTGAGGCTCTAGGAAAGACCTCTGGCCTGCAGTCTCAGTGTTAGAATTGACTGGGAAGACGCCTGCTGACACCAGGATGCTCAGTCTGTCCCGTCAGGTGTTCTGCCAGCAGGGGAAGGCAACCTGCTCCCTCCTGGTCATCCTGACTGCAGAAGCAGCTTAGACACCTCTGCTGTGGTCAGAACTAGAGGTTTGGGTTATTGTCCTCAGTCAGACCCAGGAGGTCCCCCAATACTCCCCTCCAGTTATCTGTGAAGTCCGACCATTTCTCACGTCAATCCCCTTTAACCACCTGTAAAATCCAGCTATACTTCACAACGTTGTTTTTCTTCTGTCATCTTCTGACGCTGGCATCTGTCACATCTGGCGATTCCTTCTGTCAAGACCAGTAGTTTGAGCTCCAGCCAGGAGCTCATCAGTGGCCTCGGCATTTGCCTGGGCCACTCTCCAAAACATGCAGTTAGGTGGTAAACAAATTGACCAAGCCCCATGCCGGAACACGCAAGGTTACGTGTAAACTGTGCTGGTTTTCACCCTTCTTTTTACTGGTGCGGCACGAGAAGATGAGGCAGACGGCTGACCTCATCCTTTTGAGTGCTCCTGCAGATCCTCGCCTTGCAAAGGATCCCCGCAGCAAACCTCGAATAGCCCCTCCACCCTCCCCACCCTGGGCAAAGCTGGAAGCCAGCACCCTGGCTCACGCGCCTGCCGAGCAGTAGCAATACCACAACCAATGATGCCCTCTCCTTCCAGCCCTGGCTGGGGGCTGACCTGGCCCCCATAGCAGTGACCACCTCGTCTGTTGAAAGCAGCTGGATTTTGGCGTGCTCCTGTAAGGGAAAGGAAATCTTTTTTCTTTCCTCTTCTTCTTCTTCTCCTGCATTTTGATGGGGCTTGAGATCTCTCGGAGGAAGACGCTCTTCCCTTTTTATCAATTAGGAGCACACACGCGCGCTCTCTCGCTCTCTCTCCCACCCCTACTCTGCTTTCCTCCCAGCTCCCCTTGGCTGCCGGTTTCAGACAAAGATGTGTGAGTTCTTTGATCTGCCTGGCAGCCACCACTGGGGGATTGGCTTGGAGGTTAATTACACACAGGCCGTCTCCAGCTGTGGCAGGGAGCCGTTCGGCTGGAGAGGGAGCTGTCCCTTCTCCCCCCCAGCTACAAACTTCAAGGGGACAGGAGGGCAAGGAAGGTACCACTGAAACCCCTTTTGATATGACAAACGGGCTCCTTGCTTGCCTCTCTGGTTCTTGTTTTGTTTGTCTAACTGGTATTTGAAATATGGATGAGCTCTCAGTCCTGAGGGTCCAGCCACTGTCTTAACAAAACCTTGCCTTCTTCCAACCCCCTTCCCCTTCCCGCCTGGGCAGAACTGGAGTTTAGCTCTCCTGTCTGTCCGTCTTGCCCATCAGCGTGTCCTTGTCCAGGAACCCTCTGCCCGCCTACCCGTGACTCAGCCCATCTTGCAAGGAGATGCAGAGGCTGGACCCTGTGCTCAGCTCACGGTCGAGCAGCGCTCTGCAGCTGTGGCAGAAACAGGGAGCCTCGTCCGGCAGACGAAAGTCATTCGAGCTGATGGCTGGCACCCGGGTTTGTATTCAATCCCTCTCTCTGTGGCTGACTTGCTGTGTGATTATCTTCTTTTTTTTTCTTTCTTTCTTTTAAAGCCACTTAAATCCCTATGTACCTCAGTTTCCCAGTCTTCATAATAAAGGCAAGAAACATTTATCCACTCCTCAGGGTTGGATTGAGGCTGATTGATTTGCTTGTCCAACATCCCAAACAAAGTAGTGCCTCAGAAGAGAGCTGTTGATGTAATCCCCCCTGCATTAACAAAATTCTTCCCAAAAGGAGCTTACGTAGATGCTTCAGGGCAGGATGTGGTTGGGATTCAGTTGCTTTTCAGCGGCTCATAGGCCCCTCCGTTGGCTTCTGGGCTCCCCCACCATATCTAAGTGTGGGGCTGGAGTCAAAGGACCCCATGCAGCGAGCAGAGGGAACCTCAGGCAACGAGATCAATCCTTCAGTAAGATCAGAAGTAGGCAACAGTCTCTGTATCCTCAAGGGCATCACGCAGCCTAGACTGCACCCAAATGGGAGTGTAACCCCGTGCTCGGATCTGGGCCTTCTTCCGAGCAGATTTAGGGCAAGATCCAAATTCCTCATGTAAAATGCTTTTCCATTGCAGTCGAGAACTATAGCCAGTTCTGCTGCCTGTCAGTGGAAACTATCAATGATTTGGGTCAAACATTCCTGTCTTGAGAATTTGCATGAAGCCAACCTGCTCGTGTGCTTGTCGGGGGTGCGAGCAGAGCTCAGAGCCAAGCAAGCAGAAGGCACGCTTCTGCATATACGTTTTTGCTGGCAAGTGGAAGTTCTAGTGTGGCCTGTGCATGGACCTACGGGTGCATCCCAAGCCCTCGCATGCCATGATGGCATTTGAACTTCTTAGACAGAGGGGCTGCCGTTTTGCACAGCAAACCAATATTACATCTAATATTGGTTATCTTGGCTAAACTAACAAGGAGCTGTAGTTTAACATCCTCCTCTGTTCCCCCTCCTTTCCTTCACCACCCACACACTGACGGGTGGAGGAGAGGCGGCTCAGCTGCTTTCTCCATCCATCCTTCCATGCCGAGGGGCCACCCCACGGGCACTGAGGTGCTTGGAAGCAGTGCCCAGGACACCATGCATGCTGGAGGGAAGGGGCTGCATGCCCCTTGGATCAGGCCAAGCTGCCTGTCTCAGCCGCCCAAGCTGAGAAGCTGTTCCCATCACGCAGCAGCAAAGCGATTGTTCTGTGCTGTGGGTCTTTCATGGCTTCGTAATGAATAGGGACATGACTAACATTTTACAAAACGCTCCTTCTCCCTGGGAGACGGGCAGCGCTGACACTTTGAAGCTGTTCCAGAGTCAACAGATTCAAGAAATGACACTAGTGGAAGGAGACGGGCACACGGCTTCCCAGCTGCAGGCAGGGGACAAGGTGGCATCCTTCAACGTCAAGTGTCCCCTAGAGATGATGACATTAGGGGATGCTTGGGTGAATTGCAGAGCCCATTTCTGCCCTTGCTCACGTCCACGGCAGGGCTTTCTTTGGGTGGAGGCAAAGAGGGAACTGCAGGCAATGGAGGTGATGGTTCGCTGCCTCTGTCAATGTTGTCCAGACCTTCCTTATGGGTTGTACAAGAGACAGGCTCTCCTCAGGCTGGTGTGATGCCCTCCCCTAGCTCAACATGCCTGTTTGAAAAGCTACTGTGTGGACAGAGGACATATCTGGTGCTTGAAAGCCCTCTGGAGACAGCACTTGAGAGGTAGCACCCACCACCTTGGAGTCCTCACTGCTCTTTCTCGAAAGGCTGAAGAGCAAATGCCTGGACAGACCAAGTGCCTCAGAGAAAGCCCCTTCCCCTTCTCAGCCCTGTCCCTGCTTGCACTGCCACCTTGCTGCTGTCACCCTCTACCTCCTGCCCCTCTGCCCCAGCCACCCCACCGAGTTCCTGCCCTGCCAAGGCAGGAGATGGAGGAAGGAGGGATCGGAGCTCCTTCTTCTGCTGTCCAAATCTCAGCCCCTTGCAGTAAAGCTTGTAATAATGGGTAACGAAGGAGGTAAGAGCACCACGGGGAAATGAAGGGGAGACTGCTGCCTTTTCACATCCCACTTACACTGAATTAACACCGTGTTTCAGTGTTTCTGTTGATCTTTTAAGGGCAGGAAGGATTTTTCCCTTTCTCACCATGTAGCTTGACTGCTGGGTGGCTATTCCATGTTTTCCTCTAAACCTTTAAGATCTAAAGGTTCCCTGGCACAGTAAAGATCTCATATCCTGAAATCACAGCAGGCAGAGAGGTGGGGGGGGTGTAAGAAACATCAGCTTTTGTCTCACCCAACAAACTGCGATGCTCTCAGTTTCCCTTGCTCCCCTCCCGGAACACAGGGATTTGGGGACTTGAACTGTTTTATGCAATTTTTAAGCTTGTTGGAGGATGGGACAGTGTCAGGAAACCTGCAGAACAGGTGGATTTTGCTGTGGGTGTGGAGATGTGCTCTGTGGTCTTTTCTGATGGTCGCAGGACCGCTTACATGACTGCTTGCAGCTGAGCAAGGCTGAACCAAGCTGCGTGTCCGTTACCAGTCCCATTTCCATACCCCACTTTGTCAGTGTGCAAATGGTGAACTGCAACCCTGAGTAAGCTGGCTATTGCCCTAGGTGCAAAACCGTCACAGCCAGCATCTTCACGGACACGTGCACTCAAAAAATGAAGCAGTCACACTGGGAAGACTGAGCAGTGGATGGACAGACTCTGCCCTGTGATACCGGTTCTCTCCAACACACCAACCCCATCTTTGAGTTCATTCATGCTTCTAGCCTCCCCAGGATCCTGCAGCAGCGAGTTCCACTCTTGCATGAAAACAACTGTTTTTCTTAAACTCTCTGATAATAATTTTATCAAGCGTCCCTTGTTTGTGTACTGTAAAGTAGGTGATGGTGATCTGCTCCTTCTGGCTGCACCAGAAATGGATTTATAGACCTCATATCTGCAGCCATCTCTTTGACAAGCGCAGTGACATGGACACGTATTCTGTCCTCTCCTCCTCTCTGATAACTTCTGGGTTGCAATTCCCACCCCTGCAGGGTGTTGAGCTGTTTTCAGAGACCTCACCTCTGAATGGTGGTGGGCAAGTCTGGAGCACAGTTGTAGCAAATTGCTCTCCGAGCTACTGGATGCTGGCTTCTCCTCCGGCTCAGGTTAGGGGTGGTTCTGCCCACTGATGCAACACCAGCTTCCATCATCTCTGTGCACTTTTCTACTCCTAAAGATATCTGGCAGTGGAGGTACAGAGGTGCTAGAAAATAGATTGGGAGATGTGCAGCAAGCAGGGATGAAGGAGATCTCTTGCTCCTATAAGGAGGGGAGGTTCCTTTCAAACTTTCCTGTTGCAAGAGAGGGAAGAGATTAGTTCAGTCCGCCCAGGAATATTTTTTCAGTATCAAATTCACTTCATAGGTCCCTCTAGGGCTTTTCTTTTACTTGGAGCAACTTTACCTATCTCTTACTGACACTAATGGGAGATACTCCCATACAGGGGGCATATATCATGTAGTCACTTAAACACAGAAAGCATAGGCAATGAAAGTGCACAGCAGAGAAGAGCTTGGCTGCTCTTGGAACAGATTTAGGAAAGGTGAAGTCTTCCCCAGAACTCATTAAACACTCGCTTGCTACTTGTAGGGTCTTTCCTGTCTCTTGTTGTGGAGATTTGAACAGTGAGGGAATCAAAGCAACTCTTCTCCTGCCAGCATGCCCCAGTGAAGGGGCATGTGAAGGACACTGAGGCACACACAGGTACAGGTACTCCCTTCCCACCTTTTCTCTCTATATCAATCAAAGTTTGAATGAATGAGCAGCCCAGGGCAGCGGCAGCAACCATTTGCCTGTGAATCCATTTTAGAAGAGCATAGGACATACTTGTTGCTGTAATTTCCCCATTAGGATTGTGACAGAAGCAGTGAGGGCTGTGGCTGGACCATCTCCTTCCACCCAGGCTTCAAATAAGCAACAAGTCACCCAGACACTCAGAGCCTCTGGGTCCTTATTACTGTCAACGAAAGGCAGCATGGTCCAACAGGTCAAGCTGTTTTCTATGGGTGATCAATTCACAACCTCAAGTCAACACAGAGACGGCTATGGTCTGGCAGGTCTGGGTGAGGAGGTGGTCTGGATTGACCATTGCTTTATGGAGAGAGCCTGCTACTGGTGCTGGAGGTCTCACGGAGCCCTGCGTGACCCACCAGCTCTCCCCCGCTGCCTCCAGGGTCTCGCAGGTGAGTCACTGCTCATGCCGACTCAGCCAAGTGGTGTCATTCACCATTTGCTCATTAAATGTTTCTCCTCAAGTTGTCTGCAAATGACTGTATTAAATAACACATCTAAAAATTTGATCCCCTTCTGTTTTACTTGGCCAGAGTACCTCTGTGACCTTGGGGGCAGCCGTGGCAGGAAGGCGGAGGGGAGGATCTGAGGAGACAAGTTGGCTCAGAGGGTCTGTACTTGCAGTGAGCTGTGTGGGAGCAGGTCCCCAGGGCCTGCCCGTACATGCATGGGAAGCCATGGGTACAGAAATGGGCTTCGGGGAAACGTGGAGGTCAGCAATGCCCACAGCAGCAGCTGGTTTGTGCAGAAGTAGCGGTGGAAGCTTCTCTTGTGTGAGGCCAGCAAGCTCTTACCGGAGCTGCCTTCCCCTTCTGGAGCTGGAGCCTTTCTCCTGCTTATCCAGGCTGCGAGCGCCTCTTCCCCGCACTTTCCCATAAGTCACATCCCTCAACTTGTGCTAAGTGAGATCTCACCACCTGCAGGTACTGCTGCACCCCTTTGCTCTGTGGTGGGGGAGGCAGGAGCTGTGGAACGCCCCGAGAGCAAGCACCCCCCGGGCAATGTGCCATCCAGGGAGGGAACGGTTAATCTCCTGAAGCATTGAACCCTGGTGGGCTTTTTTTCTGCAATAATGAGAAGTGGAGTGTGCACATCGCAGTGTGATTATTACCTGTTTATTTTTTCATGAGGCTTCTCCACTGTGTGTCACTCTAGTGTCATCATCCGTAAACACATTGATTTAACCATTACTTTGGAACAGCACTCGCCTGCTCCACAGACTGGATACCTGTCCCCGGGGGGGACCTGGAGTGACGAAGCGGGCTCAGAGCTCATCCTCAGGCTCTGCTTCACTCATCCTGCAGTATTTGCCCCTCCTCTAGCTCCTCTTTTTGCCTTCACCTCTTTCTTTCCTGTTCCTCTTCCTTACTCTCTGCTCATTCTCCACCTCCCGCTCCCACTCAGCTTTCTGTCCCCTTCGCTGCCGCCACCTGCACTCAGCAGCAGGCAAAGGACAGACACATCTGCTGTCCCAGCCTCGTGCTCTGCAGACACGGCAGCAGCCTGGAGTATCACCGCTTGCGTTTGGCTGCACGCTGGCAGGCACTGCTTGATGAGCATCCCCGCATCCCTTCCCGCACAGTCGTGAGGGATGCTCCTAAGGGAGCTTTCTTGCAGAAGCTTTCGGCACAGAGCGGTAGTGGTGACAAGAGGTGGCCGTACACCAGGGGTGTCTGTGGACCTGGAGGGTGGGATTCGCCTCATCTCCTCCAAAGGTGTGTGAGCAACTGAACCTGCTTTTCTTTTTTTTGCATCATCTAAGGAGAGAGCAGTCACTTCAGGGACATTCTAAGGGGGTTCCCCAGGAAGGTCCCTGGAGCTGTTTCTCCCTGGATAAGAAGGGAACCAGCTTAGATTTAAACCCCTCACTATTAACCATTGGAGGTAGATAAGCTGAAGCCACCCTGGGGGACCTGCTGTGCTGGCTTCCACTCACACTTGCGGATGGTGGCATATGGAGCACCCGGGCGCTGGCCTGCTCTCAGAGGAACCTGGACTGGGAATCAGATACCATTATAAGGCTGAAATCCACACACCATGGGTTGGGGGAAGCTCTCAGAAACTGAGCATCATCACATAGGCTGTTTGCAGAGTTCTAGCTATTCTGAGGGGGACCTTCCTCTCTTCTCCTATCCCTGTACCTGTAAAACACCCCTCCATGTCCTTCCTAGAAAACTTTCCCCAGCCAGCCTGTAAGTCGGAGACCATCAAGGATGGAGGATTAGGAGGTTTACTAGCTGGCTGGTGGGGTTGTCATATTATGGATGTTGTCACGAGCATTATAAAGGACGTAATCCAGACCTTTGCACCCAAAGGGCATACAAAGGGTTTGATGTACAGGACTGTGGGACAGCCAAAACTGCTGAACACCAGCCATCTGGTGCCATTATTTTAGGTTCATGGCCATGTTTCTTTCCACAGCTATTGCTCTCCCTCCTCTCCTTCTTCCACTCAACACAGTATGCGCCTGTTAGGCTTGGAGCCAGTGCTTGCTGTCCTCGATGCCATGGTGGTACAAAGGGAAAGCCTCAAGGGAAGTGCTTGAAGTATTTTATTTTCGAGATTTCTGCAAAGATGCTTGGAAGGAATTGAGAAAAAATAGGGAAGAATATTTGAACTTGAAGCTTTTCAACAAATCCGTTTTTCTCATTCTCTTTCCCTGTTATGATCCCCAGAGCAGACAAGGGCCAGGGAGTCTCCTCGCCCCTCGTTCCCACCCCACCAATGGACCAGTTTGCTCCGAGCCTAACTTCTCTCTTGGAGGGGAAAGGGCCCAGAAGAACAGCTAGTGTCATTTGGAAGCAGAGCAGTGCCCCAAAGGGGCTGTTAGGCAGAGCCAGGCACATCATTTACCAAAATAATTCCCCCCAGACACCCTTGTGCTTAATTCAGGCTGAGGAATTGGTGGCACTAGGGACATGCCACAGCACTGTGCAGCCCTGTCTTACTCCTCAGGTGCCACTGAGATCATCAGGAGGCACGTCTGGGTTGATGTTAATCATCAGAGGGCTGGGGACTACCGAGGTGGAGCTGGCTTGGATGCTGCTCCACAGTGAGTGCCACCTGCTGAAGAACTGTCCTCGGGTAGAGCGGTACCAGCTGCTGCTTTGGCCCTCAGTCATGCCAGGATACGGCCCTGGGGCTCTGCTCTTGAAGTTATTTAATCTGCCACGTGCTTCCTCTTTGCCTGTGCAAAACAGAGGCAGCCCCTACCCCACCTCTGCAGTGCTGCGTGCACGAATCCATTAAAGTCTCCGCAGTGCTCCGATACTCCGGAGCTGAAGGACCTATCAGTACCTTGCTAAAATGGCTTTGCTAATCCCCACTGTTCACGAAGGAATCAGCAATGGTCCCTGAGGGACCCTTTTGTTCTGCTGTCAAGGCCTGGGCTTCTTAGCTGAGTCTAACAACCCTGAATGCTTTCGCAGGAAAGCTCCGTGTGCATTATTTATTATTGTCAGGTTTGTTACACTTAATAGTCACACTCACCTGCCCACTGCGCGCTGCAGGGTGATATGATGCCTTCACAGCTCCCGTGCTGCTGATGCACAGCCCTGTCCTGCAGTGGTAGAGGGGTTAGTATGAGTGTGGCAAGGTCATGGTGGATCAGGGTCTTTCTTGGCCAAAGAGAAGGTCCAGGTGCCTACACAAGGGAGGGATGCTGCAGTCAGCTCTGCTTTAGGAGGGAAGTGAGGAAAGCGTTCAGCGAGGCCAGAGGCTGAAGGGGGACACTGAGGAGGGCTTGCGGAGGGAAAGGAAAGCATCTTCTCCTAAGCATCTTCCACAGCATGGCAGAAAGTGCTGTGCCTGAAGGCCAGCGAGGAATTCCTGTCGCTAGAGCAAGCTTGGGAGGTGCAAGGAGAGAGGGCGAATGGAGTAAGAACAGAGATGGGTTTAGGACTTCAGTTGTGATGAAGACTGAGGAATTTCAAGGGGCACAGCCTCCCTCCCCCAGAGGTCTTATGAACATCGAGGATGGATGGCAAACTCCTTCTGGGGACCTCCCAGCTCATGTGGAAATAAGGCTTGGGGGCACAACAAGCTCACAAACCTCCTTCAGACTTGCACAGTGATGTAAACCCATGGGACATTCAGGAAAAATCCTGCCCGTCTCCCATGTCAGAGGGGAAGGGCTTCTAGCCCTGGGGACCTTCTTGGAGGTCTGGCCCTGGCCCTTCCTCTCCCTTGTTGGAGAGGAGCTGCAAGGCTGGGTTGCCCTTGGAGGTCGGGTGGATGGATGGATGCCTGGTGTGGATGCCCATGACACTGGCCTCACGCGGTGCTGCAAGGGCGAGCCGGCTCCCACCAGGGTCCCCATGCTGTGCACCGGGCGGTCACCATCTGGTCCTCACCACTCAGAGTGGCCACAACCAGCCAAGCAAGCGACACACGGGGGGGGAACGGCACGAGCACAATGCGGGAGAGGAAAGGGGAGCAGAGTGGGAATACACACCGGGATCCAGAATTGTTTTTTCCTCCCAGAAGCCTCCCAGTTTTAGCAAAGTCCTTTTCTGTCTTTAATGAATTCTGGCTCCCTTCCCCCTGCCGACCCCGGAGAAGATGGAACATTTCCAAGAGCAGGAGGGAGAGAGCGGCGAGAGGGCCTTGGAAATAAAATTTAAAGGAAAAAAAAAGAAAAAGGAAAAATAAAAAAAAAGAGACTCCTCTTTAAAAGTCACTTTGCATCCCCTCCCCGAGCGGGAAGGGAGCATGGGTCATGTCAGAGCCCTCCGCCGATGTGCCTTGCCTTTGCCGCTTTGCTAATGACACTGGAAATATGCTAAGGAGCTGGCTGCGAGGGGCTTTTCTAATGCGGTCACTTCCTGGGACCTCAAAGAGGCTTTAATTGCAGGGCCGCGGAGACGGCAGGTGTGCTTGTCATGTCTAATCAGCGCGCTGGGCGCACTGGGCCGCCCGCGCCAAGAAAGCGGGTTTCTGGCGCTCCCCCTCCCCGCCTCGCCCTTGTACCCCCCAACTTTTCAACCATTGCACACCTGTCAAAATGATTATGGGAATGAGACTCCATCATGGGCAGAAAGAGCAGATTTGAAGGAAATCCTCTTTCTCCCTCACTCTCGCCCTTTCTTTTTTGTGTGTGTTTTTTTATTCTTTTGCTCACGTTCGCTCAGCTCAAGAGGGATTAAGAGAAAGGGGGAAAAAAAAAATCCCCCTGGTAAATGGATCCTAAACACGCATTGTTGTCGGTGGGTTTTTTTCCCTGGTACATTCTGCAGTCGTAGCAAGGTTTCCATGCTGGGATCTCATGGATAAAGCTGTAATGTAGCAAATGAGAGGCAGCCCCTGTGAGAAACACCAGCCTCCTTGTCCATCGCATCTCTTGCACACACACAAATACCCACAACACACACACACACATATTGCCCAATACACTTGCACACACACAAAAATATAGTGCGCAGCTGAAATTGGTCATGTCCCTGTCTCCCCACGGCTTGGGAAGCAGCAGTCAAAGGCACAAACACATGCACACAACCACCTTCGCACAAACCCACGCACACACTTACACACACCCTCAATGCACCAGCACACATGGATAAAGGACCACAAACGTGTATTCACGTACATGCACAGAGGCTTTCCCCGGCTACAAGTGCAAATACTCCAACTCAGCCCCACATGCATATACATATACCTGCCACTAAGCAGCTTTCCTCACACTTTGGTGATTTTAACACAAGTGGATGACACTCCCTCATTAAATTCCTTGCTAATTAGCAATTAGTAGTGAACAAAGCATATAAATGCAGCGTTAATGTGTGCAAGCTGCAGCAAATGCTGTGCTGGTGGTTGCAGAGGTGGATCTGACTCAGAGGTTGGGTTGCTCCTTGTCACGCACGGGCATCAGAAAACCAGTGGGATGGTTTATAAATTAAAGCATGTGTTAGAATAAATCGTGGTCACCCACACAGGCCTTTTTACTGAATCAGTCGTCTTCTGCCCACCTGCATAGGACAGACTGAGAGACACCAGCCGGGATGCAGCCATCCGCTGAGATGCCAGCCTGCTGCAGGCGGACAGCTGACTCTGCAGGTGAACGGAGAAGTGTCGAGCTCTTCCGACATGCTTCGGTGGGGGGGCTTATAAAAACCCCTCTTAGCCTGTACCAGTTCTGGAGGGTGTCACCTCTCCCCTAACCTTTTAGCACAGGTGCTGAGCGATGCTTGGGCTGCCCAGGTGGTGGGACCTGCTTCTAAACCTGCAAATAAAGAAATCCCACCCGGAAGCGAGGCAGAGGTTAGGAGGAGAAGCAGGAGTTGTTGTACAGGTTGTAACATGGTACCAAGTAAGGCGGGGGAGCTGCACTATATGTATATTTTATAGTACATGCAAAGTGACTTTTAAAGCATCTCCAGTGATGTTGTGATGCCAGCTGAGCCCAAAGCTGCTCTGAATCTCAGTCAGTCTTATCTTGGGTTGTTTGGAAGTAATTTGGTTTATTCTGCCTGCCTCCCCCTGATTTCCCCATCCCCTCCTCTCTTTGCCTCCCATGCCTCTACCACCTCTGTTTGCTGCCTCTTTCCTTCCAACCTTCTGCTTTGCTTTGAAAGGTCATCTTTCCTGCTGCTCCGACCTGCTGGATCTTGTGTCTGGCTGCTGCTCTTTCTCTGCACCTCTGACACTAACATGCCACACTCGCTGTCTCCCTGTGGCTTCGGAAGCATCAACCGGTGGTACTGCTCTCACCATATGCCTGCAGCTCCCGGGTTCCCAGGCACAGCTGCCTTGAGGCAGAAGGAAGCCTTCAGCAAGATTTAGCAGCAAGCCTCCAAATTATTCTTAACGGAGGAAATGTTCCCTGCTCCTCTCCCCTCTTGAAAGCTTGCTGCAACAGCTCCTTCCCCTTCCCATGCCAACAGCGCAACTCATGTCTCCCCTACCCAACTACACCCCGGACGAAACACCAGCCTCTTTTTTCCTCTCCTTTTCCTCAGACCAAATCCTGCCCCCAGAAGCTAGGATCACTGCCACACTGACCAACAACTGACCTTGCGAAGTACGACCTCAGTCCGTACGGCAGCCATGCCACCACCTCACTGCCACTGAAGTGCACAGGGGCTTGATAGCTTTACTTCACAGGATCACAGAATAATTCAAGCTGGAAGGAACCTCATGAGGTCTCTAGTCCAAACTCTTGCTTGAATTAGGGTCAGCTATCTCCCTCAGGGCTTGGTCCAGTCAGGTGTTGAGTGATTGCCCAACTTCTCTGGGGAACTTTACGGTGATATTTTTTTTAACTTATATCCAGTCTGAATTTCTCTTGTTTCATCTTACGCCCACTGTCTCTTGTCCTTCCACCATGCACCACTGTGAAGAGCCTGGCTCCATCTTTCTGACGACCTCCCTGTAGGTATGAGAAAGCTGCTGTCAGCAGGATGGCAGCTGCTGAGATGGCTAAAGCTGTCTCTTCTGCAGGCTGAACAAGACCCGCTCCCTTAACATCTCCTCACAGAGCAAGTGCTTCAGCTCCCAAACATCTTGGTGGTCCTCCACCGAACTGGGTTCAGTTTGTTGTCTTTCCTGTCCTGGAGGGTCTAACGAGTGCTGAGTGGAGAGGGGTAAGCACTTCCCTCGATCTGCTGGCCATGCTCCTTTTCATACAGCCTGGGCACGCTCATGGCTTATGTCCAGCTTGCCATCCACCAGGACCCCAGGACATTTCTAGCAGAGCCAGTCACTCCCCAGCCGGTGTTGCTGCAGGGGTTTCTTCCTTCCTGGGGCAGGGCTTTGCATTTGTTCTCACTCCTCTGACTTTTATACCAACACTGGGGCACACAGTATGTCCTGATGATGTGTCCTAGGATGCTAGCTGTCACTCACACTGGTGACAGGATATTGTGACTAATCTCTGCATCAGCCTTCACTTCCCTCCCTGTGCACACTCCACAGCTATAACTTATACCCCTCCACCAAGGCATTTCTTTTCTGCTGTGGGCACATGCTGTACCTGATCAGCTCATCTCTGCAATATCTCTTTGATGAACCAGACTGAACACTGGGGGTCCAGTCCTTATGTTTTCTAATCATTCCTGTGGCTTTTCTTGAGTGCTTTCCAGTGCAGCAGCAGCTCCTGCTGCTCTTACGCTCCCCTATCAGCCACAGCAGTACCAGTGCCAACCCAGTATCCCTCACCTTCTCAGGAGCAGCATCGTGTGGCACATCCTTCCTTCCATCCTTCGGATGATGACCTTGCTCCAGAGCAAGGGGAGGGGATTAACATCACATTCAGATATTTATAATAAAGGAGCCTTCAATGCCCCAGAGCTCTACTGTGCTAGGTAGCAAGATACACAGAGGAAGAAACAATTACATCTCAAAAGTTTTTTAAATCCCAAATTTCTCTTAGGGGCCTTGGTCTTGTTGAATTAGTGGGCAAGAGACGTAGGAGATGAGAGACAGAAAATGTCATACACCACCAGCAGGAGCAGGAAAGGATGGCTAAGAGTCACCCAGGAGCTCTTCAGAAGATGTGGAGAGCAGACCTTTCTTTCCCCAGCCCTATCCTTGCCAGTGGCTTTTTGTGTTGATCGTGGAAAGCAATTCCAGAGGAAAAGAGTAGAGGGCTTTCGATGAGAAGCCATCACTGTAGCTTTAGGCACATTTCAATGCTTGGTGGACCAGTAATAGTCTTAAACACATGTTCAGACATCGGGAGTCCAGGTCTCCATTTAACCCCGCACCTCTTACCAAACTCAGGAGTATGAAAGAAAGAGGAAAAGCAGAATCTCCCCATGCGGGAGGCACCACTGGCAAGCAGAAATGGGGGAAAGCAAGAGAAAACACAAGTGAATGAGTGAGGACAGAAAAGCTCATTTTGTCTATTGAAAAGATTCTGTTTAATAAAAAATTGATGACATTTTAGTCTCTGAGATAGGCCTGTTCCCCTTTAAAATGAATCCCATCACTCTATTTTTCATCTCACTTAGCTCCTTTCTGATAATCAAGCAGGCATTTTCTCCATCTCCCCCACACCGTGGGATCCACCAGAGACCTTGCACGTGGCCCCTTTTGAAGTAGGCGCTACTCAGCGCGGGAGGGAAGGCAAGGGTTAGTCCTAAATAAATAAACAAACAAACAAACTAAACTCTTTTTTGTTTTATTCCTATAAGGAATAATGCAAAGGATTTCAAAGGAGAGGGGGAAGGATCGTTAAAGCAAAGAGAACAAACAGTCCAAGCTTCATCCTGAGAGCACAGGCGCTTCAGAAATCACCCAGGTCAGCCGGTGGCTGGCCAAGTCCCTCACGTACACGGCACCTGGCTTCTCCTTTTCCGTGTTAACCATCAGAGTCATCGGCTGGACATGGGAATGGCTGCTCACCATCCGTCCTAAGAGAAATCTGGGACCCTCCACATGCAGGTGGCAGGTTCAAAACAAGTAAGAGGACATGGTAACTCATGTGGCAGAGTGAAGCTGCAACGCTCGTGGTAAAGGTTGGCATGGGTTCAGAAGGTGATCAGCCAGATCAGGCAATAGAGATCCATCAGGGAGAATTAAATGTAAAGATATCACTTCCTCCTGAGAAAGTGCCCAAGCCAACTGCTGCTGCAGGCAGGGAAAGTGCCGTGGAGAGGTATCTCTGCCTGCCTCTCTTGGTACCTCCCTAGGTCCTGGATCCAGTCCTGGACCTGGCAGGACCAAAGGAGCTGCCCCTTAAGGCCTGACCATTGATCGGGCTCTGACATATCTTTCCACAGAGCACTATGGCAGATTTGAAGACCTTGTGAGATGGAGAATCCACCACTTCCCATGACTGTTTAGATACTTTTCAAACTCGTCGGTTTGAAACTGGAGTCACTTTAGGCCCTGGGATGAGCGAGACACTCGAGAGTGGTAAGTGACTTTATCTCCTGGTAAGACACTTCTTAATGAATCAGACTTCTCCAGTTAGGGCAGAATGAAAAGCAACTTCTGACCAAAAAGGCTAGGGCTTTGTACTGCCTACAGCGGGGCTGTGTATGTGGGTAAGGAAAGGGAGAAGTCTCTCTAAGTAGGTGGAAACACCAACTTCTCCACCAGCCCAGCTTGCGCTAACATCACTGGAAGGGCTCCATCTCCTTCCACGGAGATCAGCTTAAACTTGTGTCCTTTCATTGGATGCACTGGGTGAGGATACAACTGTGGGAATCGGGACTGAAAAAATCAGCCAGGATTGTCATGGCTTTTTAGCAGTTTATCTCATTTCTTCTTTAACTAGTGGAAAAAATACCTTACCATGCAAGTACTTTGACTGGATTCTTCTCCAGATTCCCAGTGAAATTGTCAAAAATACTTCACTGTTTTTCACAGTGTTTTAGACTAATGTTCTTATTTATTTTATCAGATCTTTCTTTTTGTGTTTTGTCTTTATTCCAGTGAGACTTTCCTTTTCTCAAATCTTCTGTTTTCTATGGGAAAATCAGAGGGGAAAAATTTACCAGAGATATCACTCAGAATTTTTTTTTTGGTTTATGTTGGTCTGAAAAACTGCATCCCTCTCCTTCAGAACCACACACGGCCTTGGAAAGGGCAAGCACTTTGCAGAAGGTGGCCCTAAAATTAACAATGTGAGATTCTGATGGAAAGGATGATGTTTGCAAAGCACAGCTGGCGTTTTTCAGACCCACGTACTCACTACTCATTTTCTCAAGGTAATCTCAGACTGTCTGTGCAAAAAACATCTCTCAGAGAATCCTTAATTAGCTCTTACTGGAGAGGAGATAATTTCTGGGTCCTTGTTCAGATTTGCAGGCAACATTAAAGTCCTTCATTTAGTGTCTGGCAGTCGCCGAGACACCGAGGGGGATGTTAAGGAATTAGCAGTTCCTTCTCTCTGTGGTTCGTCTGGGCTATGTACGGGTCTCTTGCATATTCCAGCAAACAGGATTTGAAACTGCAGCCCGCTGCTTTCCAGGCAGGGGCTGAAACAGGCAGAGCGAATGGCTCTTTTGGGGTGCGCATCTCAGCTTTTGGTACGTCTCCTGCACAGACAACTGCACTGTTCCGGGGGTAAGTGGTATCAATATTAATATGATTTTTGTGTGAAGGTTTCTGTGGAATACAGAGACATTTCAGTAGAGTTATTCTCCTTGGGAAGCATGAGAAATGGGTAATAACATAAAGTGTGGGGAAATTCACCCTAGTAGATTACGGTGTCTGGCTGGTTCAGACTGTTACTCCTCAGCCCATCAGATACAGGATAGCTTTGGCCTGTAGATATTCCAGATTTTGCAAGGCAGCTAAATCCTAGGGAAACTAAGGAATATAGGCATATGTCCAGGTCACCCAGCAAGTCAGTGACAAAGCTAAGAATTGAGCCCACATCACCCGAATCCTATTTCAATGTGCTTTATCAAAGTGAGCCAGCTCGTTCATCTTGATGGAAGCAAGCCCTCAGTGAAAATGAACATGGACTCCAAGATCTGGTCCTACAAATTGATTTATGTTGATATGCCATCCTCTTGTTAACGTATGTCTTGTACTTGCTATGCTGGCTGCATTAACCAGACCCTTCTGGGAAGTCCTGTCTTCATTCACTGGAGTAAAAGCTCAACAGGGCGTTACTGGACATGGTCAGCAAAGCACATACCAAAGCACACAGGGTGCTTGGTCCAGTCCTCACCTCACTCTGTGCCATCTAATTTATTTAAAAGCAGCTCAGGAAATATCTTTACCAAATACCTTTCTCCAAACTATACTTCTCAGCCATTCAGCTGAAAGATAGTGTAGATCATGCGTGTCATTCTTTCTTTGAAATTTTAATCATAACTATCAAAAAACAGGAGCTTAGAGAACTAAAAAAAAGTCATCAGCTGCAGTTAATTCCTTAGCTAGGTCTCTAGCTCATCTGATCTGATACTGGGGATGTTCGCTTGGATGTTCTTCTTTGCAAACAGCATCGTTAAAATGCCAAAAGACCGGATAAAGGTATTTAGCAGAGCATGAAGCATTGCAGGAAGTATCCCTTGCTCTGAGACTGTTCTGCTGGGAGCAGCTACTGGCTCCAGACAACTCAGCCTGTCTCTTATCGAGGTATCAGAGGGTGAAAGGGCCTCAGGTTGATCATGAGACTCAGTGGGGCATCCTGAAAGGAGGGTCCTTGTAGCTGAAAAGCTGATGTCTGGGGGGGAGCTCTTGGCTTGGAACAGCTCATGGGCAGAGGAGTGAGGTTGTGGCAACCTGCTTATTAGATGCAAGGGGAGAGGCAGAGGGAGCCTACTGTTGTACCACCAGTTGGTGGATCTATTGGAGACACTGAGAACAGCTGGAGTTGGGGGCAGAGCAGCCCAAGGACTGGAGACTTTGTGATGTTTAAGTTAAACCATGAAATGACCTGGCCTATAAACTTCAAGCTACTACCCCTCGCACTGCTCACATCTCCCAGGCTTGCACTGAGATCTATGGGTGCAAGCCATAGGAAGCTCCACGTCAAGGTCTGGAGCATTTCAGAAGGAAAAAATGCCTGGGAAGGACTTTCCACCTGCTCTGGGGGCAAAAGCAGGAAAAGGGCTAAGAGAAGAGGCCAGACACAGATGCAAAGAGAGGACAGTCCACGAGAGCAAGGCCTGTTTTCTGCACCAAAAAGCAGTTCTGCAAGCTTAGCCTAATTGCACAGAGGTGTTGGCAGCATGTCAGTGCTGTAGAAAATCAGGAGAGGTTAAGATCATGTTAATTTGTACACACACAGGGGGATCAGGAGGACTGGAAGCAGGGGAGGGAGAGAGGGAGGGTGGATGAAAAGAGGAGGAGGAGGAGAAGAAGAAGGAGGAGGAGGAGGAGATGGAGGAGGAGGAGGGAGAAGACTTGCACATGAAAATGTTGGGTTTATGTGTGTGGGGGGGTCCATTTCCAAAGCAAGAATACAAATGATCCCAACAAAGCCCAAGCTGTCCTGAAACCCTGTAGCCAATTAGTGCACATCAATATTTAATCAGATCTCGCTATTGTGCAGCCTGGACTGTGCTACCCCAGCCCCTGCCACACTCACTCTTTCCCATCACAGACACACTGTTATGACACATAATGATATTGTCGATGAATAATTTAGAGCAGTTTTTCTCCTCTTCTCTCTCTGTCTCTCTCTCTCCCCTTGCCCTTATTAGCAGAAAATGTGGAACAACTTCTGGGAGGAGGTGAGGAAGGAGCTGCTTCCGTAATGCTGCTCAAGGACCAGCCCGGCCTCCTGCCTTCCTCAGGCATCCATAATCCAGTGATTAATGCTCCCAGGATGGGTTGGAGATGACCTTACCTTAGCGGAGGGACTGGGCAATAACTTAAGAGGGAAGGTGGACTTGGAAAAGCCTGTTGAAGCTATGTAACAACTTAGACAGAACCATCTTAAATGCCTGGGGTCATGACCAGCAGGGAAAGCACCAGCCAAATGATGTCCAAGGAAATGTCCCTGTGCCTAAACTGGTGAAGGGGAAAGGTTCAGTCTTCCCTGTCCGCACCTTGGCTCTGGCACTGCGGGAAAGCAAGGTCTGTCCGAAGATGCATTGGGAAGCACTGGCAAAGATTAAACTTCATTACATGATTTCATGGGTGTAGCCCCCCCATGCAGACGCTTGTACGCAAACTGTTGGTGATCCTTTCAACACCTTCATTATCCGTTTGTGTTTGGACGAAGCATAAAGGATGTCTGTCCCCTTTTTATGTGTGTTACCCATCTGGTCAGCTGTGGCCAGGCACTATTCACATGCAAAGTGATGGACCGTTGAAGCCATATGATATGTCAAGACCATATAGACACCAGTGTGAGCAGTCACCTTGCTTGGATTGCAGGACACGGAGCAGGGTTGTCAGGGATGCTGCAGTGGGAAGTGCTTCGTGGAGGTTCATGGTCCTGTCTGTGTGGTCAGTGAGGGGTGTCCTCTTGCAGGGGCTGCAGACAGGCACAGCCCTCCCCTGCGTCGTGATGGGGCCAGGGAGTGTTGAGCTGTACCTCCATCCCTACCAGGTTGAGCTGTACCTCCATTCCTATTAACCTAAGGGTTAATTTGTTACAGCTGACTGATCCTTGTGCTGATCCTTCGGTAAAATTATGGGGCAAATGGTGGTGGAAACGCAGATCTTTCTTAGAAATTACTTTTTTTTGTAGATTAACCTGAGTCTAATCAGGGAAGCTGTTGAATTTGAACTGTTTCTCTGCTAGCGCTGCTCTCTTTCCAATCCTGGCCTCCCATCAATAGCTTTTGACTTCGTGTCTGCCAGGCTCTGCCTTTCTCATTAGCAACTTCTGAACCTGTTGGCTGAAGTCAGGCTGTTGGGGTGAGGAGTCTCAGGGATTATAATGTTCTTACAGAATATAGGTGAATATAGAAGAGAGGGACTAAATTAGCTCCCGTGTTGTGGAAAACGCTGAACGGGATGGGTAATATAACTCCTGGTTGTCAAGTCCAGTATGGATGACAAGGGAAGGAATAATTATCTCTATCAATGTTTCTTCTAAAAATTGCAAAAAGTCTTCTCCCAGCATTTTTGTCACCAAAAAAAGAGATTCTGTTTGGCTAAAATTATTTTGGGGAAAGAAAGGCTTGTCCTGATTTCAAGCACTGGAGTGTAGGAAATTCAGTTGTCTTCTGACACGAGTCTCTGATATAGAGACCAAGCACCCATGGTCAATAATTCAGATCTCCCATCCGTGCCTGCCATGCTTACCTGGCTTTGATGCCACCGCGACCTCAAGTTAACTAACTGCTCTGTCCTGCACGCATGCGTTCAAGCCGGAGCGCTGCTCTCAATGGCAGTGAAAACTCAGGAAAGATGTCTGTCCCACGACCTGCGTGTTGGTGGTCCTCCAAAGTTTTCCCACAGTTTTACAACAGATGATGTAACTCAAGCTTCAGGTCTTGAGTTTCCAGATCTAAATAATGCTTTCTTTAGAAACTGAACTTGACCTGCGCTGTGCTGTTTGAAATGAAAAACCAGAACCAGCCTATCCTTCTGGAAATAAGGCAGCCCCGAGACAGGTAAGCTCTCCCACAGGTCACCTAGGCGGACTTTGGGGAGGTTTGATTTCCAAAGCCTGGAGAACTCAGAGGTTTGGTCCCCCGAGCCCCACGGGAGTGTGGTGGGCACAGCATGACCCCAGGGCTAGCTGCTCACAGGAGGTAACTGCTGGCTGTGGGGCAGAGCTGGACGATTCACAGCGCTCTCGGAGTAAGGGATGACACGGATGGAGCAGGATCTCCAAAGACCTTGTGAAATTCTTTTCCTGCTTGTGGAGACCTAGCGCAGAAATCCTTGATAGGCATGAAAGTCTGGTTAAGCTTTCCAGGCGCAGCATTGAGGGAAACGGTTAAGGACATCTCTTGCTGTGTGCTGTCCCAACATGCAGATGGTAAGTGTGGTCCCTGTGCCTCGGTCGGGCACTTTCTTGTGTTTCATTTGCGTGGTCTAAGCTAAGCAAAGCTAATGTCTGGTTACATCCGTGAGGTTTCGTCTCCTTCTAGATTTGCATGCAGTGCTGGAACAAACCCAGCAACCCTCTGTCTACCCCTCCACGTCACCAGCACAGCATCAAAGATCCTCTGTCCTGTCTTGAAATCATTACTATTGGCAAAATAATTGCAACAACAAAACTACTAAAAGCCCTGTTTGCACTCCTTTCGTCTCGGCTCAGCCAAGATCTAGCCAGCCTTCATAATATGTACCTTTAAAAGGGAAGGGGAGGAAGGGGAAGAAATCTTATCCCTATCCTCATCTTTACCAGGGCATCATTGGCTATTCTTATGCTATAAAGCACAACATTATTTGAGTTTAGGGGGATTTTTTTGTGTTTGTTTCTGAAGCAATGAGTGTCAAAGTTGATTATTGATTGAGACTGGGGGATCTGAGGACTGCATGAGGAAAACTGGCTGATTATTCAAACTCTCGTCTTTCCCTTTCTTTCCTTTGCACCATGATTGGATTAATCGACCCTGTCTTCATTATCTTCCCTTCTCCTTTCTCTCTTCTGGCCCCTACTGGGGATTCCTGACTAAACTACGGCAGGGCTCAATTGATCCTCCGCAATTCACTCGCTCCTCGTAAGGAGGAAAAACTGCACCGCTGCATAATTCAAAAAGCAAACACAGAGAGGAGAGGGAGAGAGGAAAAATCAATACGGCTACAACTGATCCTGCAGATAAATGAAGCGGCGAGTGCTGACAAGAGGGAGGATCCCTGGCAGCGGCACGGCTGAGACCAGAGAAAGTTCAACAACTTGGAGATGGGCTCAGGCAGAGATGGACCAGCTCGAAGCCCTTTTGGAGGGGGGGGTAGGAAGGAAAGGGGGCCCTTGCCTCACTCAGCAAACAACCTGGGATGCAGGAAAGCCCAGGGATGAGCAGGAGAGACCCTCTGCATCCACCGTGCTGTGCTGTGCTTGCAGCAGACTCCTCGCTCCCTGATAGGGGATGATTTAGTGAGTGCAGCTCTGACTGCACGTGCCAGAAACGTCCTCTTGCTCCTCTCCCTCGTCAACCTTCAGGGCTCCTCCTGCCTCCTTTCCAGCTCAAGCCAGGCTGTTTCAATGCTGCACCCCATAGCTACAGTGGTTTTCTTGCTGGACTGCTGCTCCAGTGACAAAGCTTTGCCCTCCACGAGCTGAGGAGGTTGTGATGTGGGAAACAAAATGGAAACAGAGGCTCTTCTGCCTCTCCGCAATGGCAGAACTGCTCTGAGGGTCACTTGTTGCACTGCACAGGCATCCTGACTCCCCGGGAGGCAACAGACATGCAAGCTTGTCCTGAGAACCCCGAATATAAACCCACCAGCAACAGAGCAAAACATTAAAAAAAACCCAAATCAAAGGCTACAGCCTCCCTCCTGCACAGGGAAGATGGGCTGACTCCAGGGCTGGTTGCTGGTTGATAGCTTGGTGGGAAAGCATTTTTTCTCCTCACCTGGGTGGTGAGTAGGTAAAGGACTGGACTCCCCTGTAAGGGATGTGCTGGGCAGGTGAGCACGGAATGTCTGTATTGCAGTAGTGGCAGTCTCCCGTCACCCTTCCCACATATTTTGTGTAGCAGAAATAGGGGAAAGAAGTCAGGAAATCAGGGGGATGACATCTCTTGGATGATCTGGCAAGGACAGCCACTAAGGGATGGCATCTAGAGGCACTGCTGCCCTGGCTGTGCAGGCCAATGTCCTTGGTGACTCCTCCAGCCTCTTCCTTCCACACACATTATGCCTGCTGTTTAAACTGGCCAGGAACGGGTCCCAAGCACGCTTACAACAAGCCTGCAAAAAGTATATCCAGAAGTCTACAAAATGTTTTAGGTTTTTTTTTCAGTGGTTGAACTTTGACTCTACTTCTGGCACTAAGAGGGGGTGTCTGACTCTGCTGGGGAGGAGCGTGCTGGCTTCTGCACTGCTGAGCACTGCCAAAGGGACTGAAAATGGCCAGGAGTTTCAGATGTTGGCAAGGGGAAGATGAAGTAGGAGATGCACTCCCATCCCTGGATAGGGGGTACTGCCCTCTGGGTCTTCCCAATGTCCCCAGCTCACCACCCCTGTTCCTCTATCTGAGAGCGCATGGCAATGTATTGTGCAAAGGATAAAGCGGGAGAATTTAATTACCTGGGCTTGAAATCAAAACCTGTGTGAGAATGGCAGGATAAAGGACTTTGCAGCCAAAGCCCTGCCTGAACCACCAGGAATTTGGGTACATTCACTCTCTGAAGGTGAATTTTGCAGCTGAGCCATCCATTCTTATCCTTAAGCAGCTTAGCAAATATAAAATACAACCTTGAGCACAGAGATCTAATATATTAAATGACAAAAAATAGGAATGTCTGGGCTACATATGCAGTCCTGTTGAGTGTCTAGAAATGACGTAGCAAGAAAATCCTTGCTTATACCAATGCATTGTCATTGTCAGGCAGTGCCCAGCCCTTTCCTGGCTTGTAATGGATCCCCAGAAAGCCCCTGAGCTGGTGTCTCACAAGTGCAGGGAGCTTTGCTGAGCTGCTCTGAGGTTTCCTGCAGCCAGGAGAGAGCAAAGGCTTTTAAAACAATATTGCTCTATATTTTAAAATGATTTAAGAACCCAAAGAACAGCCCAGCACTGGTTTTGCCAGCAGAGAGGATAGATTGTTCTCTTAAAAGCTTTTAAATGCATATGATAGAAGGGGAAAATACAGCTGCCTCACTGAAAGATATTGCTGTGGCACCAGCTTCCAAGCTGCCCACGCATCACTTTAACTCTTCTTTTATTTGGAGCTAAAGACACCTTTGTTCCATGGTGGGATCTTCAAGGATCCCAAGTGAATCAGGCACCCAGGAGAGGGATTTCAAAAGAACGTGGGTGACAAAAGAGGATGGGAAGATTTTAGTGCTTCTTACTCATCCAGGTGCCTGAATGAATTCCCCTGAAATGCTACAGCTATTCAGAATCCAACTCGTTGCACAAATCTTGTCTTTACCATTGTCCTCAGATGGTTGTGAGGTGAAGTCCTCCATTCCGGAGTTTCCAGCAGAAACACAAAGCTACTTTTCTTTGCAGACACATTTGTGCTGACACACTGCACCCACCCAAGACACGAATGAAAGATGCTCGCTCAGTGCTGCTGGGTGAGCCTGGAGCCAGCTGAGCCCCGGGAGGCTGGAGGAAGGCACTGGCACCCCAGTGCAGGATGTCTTGGCAGCCTGCAGAGTTCAGACCTGGTTTCTCCTCACTCTCCCCTTTGCCCTCAGGGCTCTCACGGCTGTGAAGCACCGAATCAACACCTCCAAGACTGCTTTTCTTCATTGCTCTGGAGCAGAGCTTGGATGAGTTTGTCTCCCAGCAATAAAATGATGAGGGCCATCTTGTGTGCCCAGGACTCCAACTCCAGATGCACCGTCTTGGTGCAGTCTGCAATGTTACCCTAAAATGTATTCCCAATTACTCTGTGCCAAGCGCTTTGCACGGAATAATGTCCAATTATCTGCTCTGCTAAAACTTGCAGCATGGATCTAGACACCCTCCATTCCATTTCCCCCCGTGTCTCTGGAAAACCTGTGCACACCCCAGCTGTTCTCCCACATTAGAGGCATCTGCATCTCGCGTGCTGTTGGCTTTAAGGCCATTTGTACTTCTCCTAGGCCTAACAAAACAGCAGTTGCCCTGACCCTTCTGGTCTTAGAAACTGTTGGATCTGTGGAAAGGGACAATCACAAGTCCTCAGCAAAGAGAAATAATCTAATTCCTAGACAAAGCTAAACTATTTTCCCTGTGTACATGTTGGTGCAGCTCAGATGCTGGGATGGGCTTATTAAGCCTTGGATTTTGGTTCACTACAAATTCCCACGAATCCCCAACGGACTCAGATGGTATGGGCAGAGCGGAAAGAAGTTGTAGACTTGGAGACAAGATCCAAATTCTGACAATTATTTGTGTTCCTGGGTGTCGCTTGGCCACCTGCTCACCATCAGTAGTCACGAGGATTCAGTGCCAGGTCTGGAGCATAAATGGCTCTGAAGAATCCTGGTCAAGGCTCCTGTGAACCATTATGTTACTTTATCCACACAGGAGTGTGTCCTTTAAATGGCAGCAATCCTTGTGGCTTTCCCTACATTAAATTTTTTGTATGCTGTGCACTCCCGCTGTCTTTCTGCCCTCCAGGGATGGCTTTTGTCTTCTGCCGATGTGCTACACGTCTCAACTTTTGTCATCCCTTGGATTGCCTGAGGCAGTGGAGGTGACCTTGTTGCTGAGCTTTCGTTTCCCTTTTACATAGGAAGCTTCTTCCCCCTTTGAGCCACTCATCACCGTGCTGTGAAGCTCATTTTCCCATCTTGTCAGAACAAGTCTCGCTCAAGCAGGATTTGGCCATGAAAGACACCAGAGAGAGGGTGTTATAGCTCATGCGATCAGCATCCACCACCTGGTCTGCCTGCCCTGGATCTGTCTTGAAGATGGAGAAAGTGAGCCATGGTCTGCCATGCCCGAGCCCAGCTTCAGGATCAGCACCTATCCCTCTCCCAAACATCCATCTGCCTCCAGCTCACACACTTCTCATTGGGTCCTTTCTGCCCCGAAAGCCCCTGAGGTGGGTTACAGAAGATAAAACAGGTGGATAAGGGTGAGTTGTTGCAGTGGAAAGAGAAGGGTTGAGAGGTGTAGGGTATTGGACAGTCGTAGGAGAAGGGTGGGAAGATTTGTGGCCAGCACATGTCACAGTGTTACCAAACCTGATGGAAGAAGGATGGCAGCTTAATTGCTCTAAAGAGGAGACCATTGTGTACCTCTGGCCATCTTTATTACCTCTGTCTGTACCTCTCCTCATTCTTCTAGGTCCTATTCGAGAACAGGGTTGAAGCAGTGAAGTAGTTTCAAGGAAATAAAAGATTTGCGCAAATGAGCTGGTGATCACAGGTCTACCTAAGGTGTACACTTTCATGGTATTCTCTACTCATGCGTATGTTGATGCATGGGAGGTGATCAGCAGAGCACTGGCCCATCCTCTGGCTATGCCAAGATTGATGTCTCATGGTCAACGATGACAAATGGTCCAAACAGATGCATAGAGTGGCTCACCTATGCTCGTGAACGAGAGTAGTTCATTTTTATGCCATGGACAATCTGGGCAGTGTCCTGGCCTGAACCTTTTCTAAACAGCTCCCAGGATAACGCTGCTTGTTCTTGGAGCATGGTGGTGACTTACTTGCTCCTTGATCATTTATCAGCAGTCCTGGCTAACCGGGGAGGTCCCAGTTGACTGGAGGTTAGCAAACGTAACGCCCGTCTACAAGAAAGGCCGGAAGGAGGATCTGGGGAACTACAGGCCTGTCAGCCTGACCTCGGTGCCGGGGAAGGCTATGGAGCAGATCATCTTGAGTGCCATCATGCGGCACGTACGGGACCACCAGGTGATCAGGCCCAGTCAGCATGGGTTTGTGAAAGGCAGGTCTTGCTTGACTAACCTGATCTCCTTCTATGACAAGGTGACCCGCTTAGTGGATGAGGGAAAGGCTGTGGATGTGGTCTACCCGGACCTTAGTAAAGTCTTTGACACTGTTTCCCACAGCATTCTCCTGGAGAAACTTGCTGCTTATGGCTTGGATGGGCGTACTCTTCTCTGGGTAAAAAACTGGCTGGACGGCCGGGCCCAGAGAGTTGTGGTGAATGGAGTTCAATCCAGCTGGCGGCCAGTCACGAGTGGTGTTCCCCAGGGCTCAGTTTTGGGGCCAGTTCTGTTCAATATCTTTATCAATGATCTGGACGAGGGGATCAAGTGCACCCTCAGTAAGTGTGCAGACGACACCGGGTTGGGCGGGAGTGTTGATCTGCTCGAGGGTAGGAAGGCTCTGCAGAGGGACCTGGACAGGCTGGATCGATGGGCCGAGGCCAACTGTATGAGGTTCAGCAAGGCCAAGTGCCGGGTCCTGCACTTGGGTCACAACAACCCCATGCAGCGCTACAGGCTTGGGGAAGAGTGGCTGGAAAGCTGCCTGTCGGAAAAGGACCTGGGGGTGCTGGTCGACAGCCGGCTGAACGTGAGCCGGCGGCGTGCCCAGGCGGCCAAGAAGGCCAATGGCATCCTGGCCTGTATCAGAAATAGTGTGGCCAGCAGGAGTAGGGAAGTGATCGTGCCCCTGTACTCGGCACTGGTGAGGCCGCACCTCGAACACTGTGTTCAGTTTTGGGCCCCTCACTACAAGAAGGATGTTGAGGTGCTGGAGCGTGTCCAGAGAAGGGCAACGAGGCTGGTGAGGGGTCTGGAGAACAAGTCTGATGAGGAGCGGCTGAGGGAACTGGGGTTGTTCAGCCTGGAGAAAAGGAGGCTGAGGGGAGACCTCATCGCTCTCTACAACTACCTGAAAGGAGGTTGTAGCGAGGTGGGGTCGGTCTCTTCTCCCAGGTAACAAGCGATGGGACGCGAGGAAACGGCCTCAAGTTGCACCATGGGAGGTTTAGATTGGATATTGGGAAAAATTTCTTCACCGAAAGGGTTGTCAAGCATTGGAACAGGCTGCCCAGGGAAGTGGTTGAGTCACCATCCCTGGAGGTATTTAAACGACGTGTAGATGTTGTGCTTAGGGACATGGTGTAATGGTGGACTCGGCAGTGCTAGGTTAACAGTTGGACTTGATGATCTTAAAGGTCTTTTCCAACCTAAATTAATCTATGATTCTATGATTGTGCCTGGGTGTGGAGGCTGGAGAGGGGAGGCAGCTGTAATATAATTCACAGGGACTGCTGGGACTAGGATGGTTGGCCAAACCTACACAGTGCCCCAGGGAGTTGCTAGACCTGTGTCACTAAAGGAGACTTTCACCAGTTCTAAGGACAGCAAGTACCGTTATTCTCCCTAGACCTGAACCAACCTGGAGGGTCACGTAATTGCGTTGTGAGGAGAATGAAAGTTTTCCAGGGCTTCTTGAATTTTAAAAATTGGTTTTGTGGTACACATTTGCTCACAGAAGGTGCAACAGGATGCACACACAAGTCTCACAATGCTATTTCAAAAGACATCAGTGCTTTTATCCTCAGTGTAAATGCGGAGCTGTGAGCTTTTCAGTCCAAATTCCTATAGGATCCTAGCTCAAGACTAAAACCAGACTTCCCGAGTCTGCAGCATGTGTTGGGCCACTACATGTTGTTAAAGAGAGAGGAAGATATTCCTGATTTGGAAATGGCAAAGGTCAGTTGGAGATATTTAATTGTCTCATGGACGTAAGCTGTGTCTACTACCTGTGCTGTGACGTTGATTTGAAGATTTTGAGCGTTTGAGCCGGCTGAGCTCCCTGCCCTCCTGCTGTGAGCCCCGAGTGCTGCTCATTGCCTCCCATCAGGTCATGCTGGTCCTGCAGACACTGTCTCTCTGGCATAGCCACCCACGAGCCCTTCAGCACCCATCGGGGCCACGTTGACCTGACCTTCACTGGCCACATCTCATGATAGGCTGATCCAGACCCTTCATCGCGACCTGTGCTCTGCTCACTCTTCATTGAGCATGTGAGAGCTGGTGTGATTCCAGGCAGGAACTGAGAAAAAAAGTTAACTCTTTCTTTGAAGAAAAGTGGGGATTTTCCCTGCCCTGACAAACCAGGACAGGCAACACGTGGGTGTCCTTTTCCACAGTCTCCCTGTGGAATAACATTTCACCGATAATTGACAGTGAGAGACAACCGTGGATTTTCTGCAGAGACCCTCAGTGCTATTTGCCCATTGGGATCTGTTCGCTAATAGTGATAGATGAGAGAAAAGGGGAAGCAGGCTCAGCACACAGATAATTAATACTTCTCTCCAAAATGTTCCACCTGCACTTTTTCCCAACATATTTCATGGGGAGGAAAAATGTCGAAATCTGAAAGTCTGCAAAACAGCTGGAAGGGCTCTTCCTTCTTCAGCCAGAGCCCGGCAATTCAGATTTGCTAGGTACACAGGACTTTTCAGCTATTCTTTTTGATCTGGCAGCCAGGAGAGGGAGCTCGGCATCCTAGTCCCAGACTCCACTCGCCAAACATCGCTGAAGACAATGTTGATGATTCTTTTGTTCAACAAATAAAAGAAGTGGCCCACGAGGGAGCCGTGTTGGCAGCTGCTTTATAAGGGCTTTGGGGAGTTGCGGAAAATCAATGCTTGCCAAAGGCAAAATGGACAGTACCGATGGAAGAAAACAAAAGTAACTATCAGGCTTCTGAGAGATTATTGCACGTGGAGGACCTGATCTTGGAAAACTGGGGTGTCTTCAGTCCCCACAGCCATCAGCGGGAGCATCGAGCACTCGGTATCTGTCAGGACACGGAGCAGTAGAAAAGCATGAGGCTGAACTTGGGACATTGGACATTTGTCACCAAAACCCAGAAAAAAGTCCTCTTGGTAAAAATTCTAGGTTCCCTTCCCAGAGCACCAGGGACTTGCAGTTATCAGCCTCGTCAGGAGCAGTAGGATATTCAGTGATTTTTGTATTTCAGTGTTTAAGCATGGGGATAGTCACCTAGCTTTAGGTGTCAGAAAGCGAACGTTCAAAGCATCAGAATGAAAATGGATTCCCAAATGTACTGAACATCGGTGGAAAGAAGGCACTTTAAAAATGGATAATTATTCAGTGCCAGCCTGCCACTGAGGCCAGGAATTTAGTAAGATTTGGAGGGAGACATTTGTGTAGATAAAAAGAATCCCGTACTCCTAGCGCAAAACTTTCTGAGTTTAATGACGTCAGTTTAATCAGTTCTGATTAGCAGTGCTGTGATTCCTGGATTTATTGGAAGTCTTATTCCTTTATTTCCTTTTGATGTTTAAGATCCTGGGAAGAGCAAATTGTGGACCTGGCTTGGCCAGCCTGTTGATGAATTAAAGATATCACCTCAAGGATTTGAGAGATGCTCTTCAATGCTCTTTCTGAAGGCCCCGTAAACCCGTAACAGGCCAATTTCAATCCATGTGGTGCTGTTGTGGTCCCCCAATCCAGAGATGCTGGCTCGCCAGCAGCTGCTGGTCTTGGGGATACCCTTCCATAATGCAATCTTTTTTCTATTTCTCTTGTAAATGATTGTATTTGTATTTGTGCATCTTCTCTCTCATGTTCAGTGTAACGCCTCTTCCAGGTGACTTGTAGTTGTAGGCACAGTGAAGGAAATGCTCCACATTCAGGAAGCTGAGAGGAAGAGTACGACTCCCTGGTGATGGACTTGTTCATGGACCGTGTCTCATCAGCCATTCCCAGAGCTGCTGTAACCACACAGCACAGACTGATCCATGCCCCAAATATCACCCATCTACTGCACAGTTTGACTTCTAGACAGTGCTGAATGATGTATTTCAGACACAAAGATTGCAGTCGCTAGCTTTAAGGAACAAGGCTGTCCAGCCTTTTTCACTCACCCCAAATGCCATAGTCTCACCGGGGTCAGTGGTGCCCCATATCATCCAATGACCATCAAAGTTGATGAGTCTTTCTCTGTTTCTTTCCAAATCCTGTTTGGATAAGGACAGTGCCTGGAAGGAAACCACAGCCAGCCTTATCCTGACAGATACATTTTCCCTTGGGCTAGAGTGAAAAAAAGTTATTTTGAGAGTGCCAGATGGGCTATGGAGACATCTTAACAATACCTGCCATTAAAATATCTAGCTCTATTACGTGGTTGCTGGCACACACCTAAGTGCTTTCAGGCTGAAGCTTGCACCTAAGCTGCAGATCCTTGCAAGGTCAAGCACTGCCTAAGCCAACTGATAGTGATAATAAAGGGTGCGGGCCTTGGTCATGGAGAGAGACAGCTCTTGAGAGAGCCCCTGTTTTGGCTGGTGACTGGAAGTCTTGGGTCTGTTTTTAACTGAGCCAGTCCCTTTGTTCTCTGTAAATACTCTGTGCAAGATGAGAACATGCCCCGTTAACCTCCCAGCAGGCAAAACCCGGGATATCACCCTCCCACCCCGCTCCTGGTAAATGCTGTCTGGTACGGCTGGCATTCCTCCATCAGTGTCTTCATTTAAAACGGCACTTCAGCCAATCTTGAGAACATTTCCTACCCTTATTCAGGGTGTTTCTCTACCTGCATGGATCTCACTGACATAAAAAATGAGCACTTTTTTTGAGGATCACCTTCACTTGCTACCCCATCTTGGAGAATAAACAATGCCTTGAAGACCAAGCAGCCAGCCATCGACTACTTACCAGCAACCCAGATGGGGGTTTGCACATCCCTCTCTCACTAAGTTTATACAGCAAAACCACCATATTTTGTGCTTTAACTGCAGCTCTTCCTTTGCGTGGTCCCTGCTCCTGATGGGCTGTTCTTGCCCTTAAAAGTCATTCAGTGCTGTGACATCTGGTAGTGCTTATCAGGTGACTTCTTCCCTAGGCCCCCTCCTAGCCATCAAAAGATGGAGCCTCTTCACTGAGATCCTTCTGCAGGACGGATGTCTTCCATGAAGCTTTCGCATTCAGGCATCAGTAAAGTGAATAAAGGAATCATGTACAAGTAACTTTAAGATATTAGGCTCTGGGAGGATGGACCTCCTGGCTCCTAATGTTATGTGCTGTATATTTTTGAACTGCAAACATTGGTGAATAACATATAATCATGCCTTGTTCACTGACTTTCACCTCTTTTTCTATGCTTGAGAAACGTCTCTAGCTGGTGAGCGATTTCCTTGTTCATCACTTGTACTCAGTCTCATTAGCAGATCTTCGGATCCATCATGAATATTCAAAATTGGAGCTCACTTGGAATTGGTTGGCTATATCACATAGCATATCTCTCTCTCCTGGTTGGAAGGTTGCCCTGGCTGCCCTGTTGCCCGTTCAAATAGAAAGTATGTTTTCTGGGACTGTTCACACATTGACTTTGAAATTTGTTTCCCACAAACATTTGTCCTCGAAATCCAATTGCTTCGACGGCTGAAGAAAGCAGACATAAAAGAAACATGGGCATTTATAATTGAAAGGGAAAGTCCTTGGCTTTGTTGAATCTCCTACCGGAGGTCCCAATTAGAGGCTGCTGGATCCTGGATGCAGACACCTGCCTGTTCCTCCCCAGCTCATTTTGGAAAAGAGAGCAGCAGGTATTTGCAGGCACTGCCATGTTGGGTCAGGATTAGACCTGCAGCCTCGAAGCAAAAGTTGTGAGTCCAGCTCCCCTGTCCTGAAGCCAGCCAGGCCCCAGAACTTTTAGAAACTGAAAAGCTGAATGAAAACATCAAATACCAAGACAGTTTGCAGGAATATCAACCAGAGGAAAAAAAAAAACCAAACCAACAAAAAACCTGACTGTACCAATACCATCACTGGGCACGGATGGCTCCAGATTTTGTAGCTTCCAGACAAAGTCAGCAGCAACCGTCAGAATCTGTGTTTCAAGTCCGACCTTCTGCTTTTATCTATATTTTAAACCCCACACAAGGTATACAAGGCGAATGTTGCTGTTACAGTCAGAAAAGCCTAAATAATGGATGAAGAACAGAGGCTGCAAAGGGGGGGGGGGGTTAAGAAAAAAAAGAAAAAGAAAAAAAGAGGAAGAGAAAAGCTTGAGGGGGGAAAAAAAAAAGGCAAGACAAAAAGAAAGGAAAGAGCCCTCCAAAATCAGAAGAGGCTGACACCTCTGACAAGGTGGGAGCTGAGGCTGGCAGTGGGAGCATTTTTTCTTCCATTGCTGCAGTGAGGCACACAGAATTGATCAGGGGCTGCTGCTGGAGCAGCTGCCATTTGCCACTCTCCAACCAGAGTCAAAATCGAGCAGCTTCTGTGCTGCCTTTGCCCGTACTCTGAGCTCATCTTCCAGAGGGCACACAAATATTCTCAGTAGGAAGGAGCCAGGAGAAGTCTGAAGTTGCGCATGGTAAGAGAAGAAGGTGTCCCTGTTGGACAGGGCTCTGCTGTACTCAGAGATGCTAAAATATTACCAGGATTGGGTCCTCTTGCACTGAGGTGGGGGGTTGAGGGGAAGGTTTGCCCACCATGGAAGCACAGATGGGGAACTGCCCAGGCCCCCCACCCTCTTCCAGGCAAGGGTGAAGACAGGAACCCTTGTTTTGCAGTGGTCTGAAGATGCTTTTTGCCTTGCCTTGCCTTCCCCAATTATCCATATCTTTTGAGGTTCGTGATTAAGAAGGATAAACCAGGACTTCAGATGCTGGACCAGGAGCATCTCTGTGATAAGGCGAAGTGACAGAGCTTATTCAACAGGCTTGGACACAGCTGGCACATCCGCAAATCTCCTCCTGCACTGGCCACCTCTGGGACAGCCTCCATGACCATGCTTTTCTTCCTGACACCGCAACCTTAATCTCCAGCTGGGCTCAGGCTTCGCGGTGGAAACTGTAGTCACAGTGGTGTAGACACGTCTCTGGGCTATGTCCCCCCCAAGAGCTGCAGTGAGGACAGGAGGGGGATAGCAGGGTGATTTCAGGGGGCTGCTTTCACCCCAAAACTGCCTGGGACCAGCAAATACCCTGATTTGAGACACCGTGCAGTAAATAAACCCAGCAGCTCAAATCCCCCAGCACTCCCCATGTCCAGCTCTCTTCCCCTGGCATCACACTCCTGAAGATCTCCTTTTATTCACGGGAAGGTTTCAGGGCTAATGAATTAAGGCCATCAGGGAAAATTGCTATCTAATGAGGATTTTAGCAAAGGGAGTCATGAAGGCAGAAGATCTTTGTGTGGAATCATTTGCTGGATGCTTTATTATTTCCATAAAAAGTTAATATGGAGGCAGTGACTGTGCTTTTGCAGTGGGACTTGGAGCACTGGGGAGGTACTTGCTTTTGGCAGTGTTTAGCTTCACCTGGATCCCTCCAAGGGCAATTAGCATCTATTGCCATGATAACCTACAGCAGAATTTAGACCCCTGAACAGGAGAGTTTTTTACTGAGTTACATATTTGGAGTGGCTTGCAGGAGGCCACCTTCCTCCCTCTCCAGCCCTCAGAGGGAGGCTGGCTCCAGCCCACAGGAGCTAAGAGCCTTACGAAGCAGAATGAAGCCATCAAGGCTTGGCGCAGAGGCAAGCTGCATTTCCACTCCCTGCAAAGTGCACAGTCACTCGTTCACGACTCCCTCCCGGTTTAAGTGGATTCTTGTATTCTCTGTATCTGCTCTCACTTTTCAGGTGCTCATTGTTTTTAAGGAGCGAGCTGCCTTGCTGGAGTGGAAGGCTGTGTTGGGAGCAGAATGCAACACCTTGCCAATCAGCCCGAGTCCTCTCTCCTCCACGCAGCCACCTTTGGAAAGATGCCCAGGAGCAGGTTTTTATCAAATCCTCTATGCTGGTGGTCATGGCTTATAACGTGCAAGTGACTGCCTGACTCCAACCTCATCCAGCAAAAAGAGTACGATACACCGTGATCTGTCCCCGCCACCAAACCTTTGTGTGTCATCAGTGCTTAGAAAAAGGCAGACAAGCAGCTTCCCTTCCGCCCGCGCTCCTCGCAGGGTGACCTCCCCTCTCTCCCTGCCCTCCCCAATCCACAGCCCCCAGATCACAGGCGGTGAGTCAGACCCTGGCACCATCCCAGAGTGATGCCACCGCATCACCCGCTCTCCTTTGCGAGGGGCAGTTCCAGCCCAGCAGGCGAAGGAGCTGGAGCTCAGCAAACACCAGCAGCCCCTTGTCCTGCTGCTTACTGCAAACGAGGCGGGTGGGTAAACGCCAGCGGTGGACGAGATGCTCTTGCATTATCTTGGGGAGTACTGCAGTGGACCTGCCGAATCAGGCAAGGGCTGAACTGGAGATGTGAAGGAGGGAGGGAGGGAAGGAGGAAAACAATAGCTGAAGAAGAGCTAAACAGAGGTTTTCACAGGGATGGCCTGAAGACGTCTGCTAGGCTCAGATAGATAAACGTGGTAACACCAAAGGGTCATCATTCTGCAACTGGCTTATTTATGTTTATGGCCTGTCAGAAGAGACTGTCTTTGCACTGTGAGGCTACTTGAGACAAAAATACGGTGCCATGCACAAGGGACTTTGTCTTGCAGGAAGTGTATAAAGGCTGATGTGACAAAGGGAGCACAGATGATCTAGAGAGGCTCTTGTCTGAGAATAACTAGACTCATGACTGGTTCAACACTGAGACCCCACCACCGGGCCCCACCCTGCCCATGCTTCTGGGGGTTGTTATTCCCAGAAACTTTGGTGCTCAGGCAGTTGAGTGTTCAACTGTATTGGACACTTTAACTAGCTGGCCCGGGGCATTGCAAGGCAGTCTGTTGATGATAACTATGCACACCTCCTAGAGGGATTTTTTGCAGTCAGTAGCTGTGGTGAGAGTTGGTGCTTTGGGTGCGAGTACTCTAGCAATAGCAGAAGAGGTGATAACTTGTTTAGGTTTGCCCCTGCTATGCCTGCAATTTCATATACTTCATAAACCAGGGACATCTGGGATCAGCTGTCTAATTGCTGATGGTGCCAGTATCAAATGGCAGGAGAAGTGGGGAAGGTGGGCATGTGGGCATTACTGTGGGAGAGGGACACCAGCAGACACCATAGTGGCCCCACGGGCAAGTTCATCACACTGCCCAATCTGTGATCTGTGCCTCTTGCAGATGTTCTCACCTGCACAGAGGAGGCCTCATCCCAAACCTTTACTAATCGAGGGTTTTTCTTGGCAGTAGAAAGGGCAGGGAAACAGCAAGGTTGGCAAAAATTGTAGGCGTGAAAGTTGGTCTGGAAGGATATTGATCCATCAGTCAAGGGAGAGAGATGTTCCCCTCATTCATGAGTAGTATAGCAAGCCGTGCCGACGTGATACATGAGTAATAAATGGTGGGAGAATGGAAAGAAACAGCATGTCTGAAGGGGATACTCAGGTAAGAGTTCAAAATGCCTCTTCTGTCAGAGTTGTGTCAATCGGCTTCTTTAACGAGGCTTCAAAAAAGGTCTGTCTAGAGCATCTAAAATGCGGATTGCTGTAGCCATCACAGCAAGTGCAGTACAGGTGGGGGGTTATTTCTGCATCACCAGCCAGATTCGGTCCTTTTTAATACCACCCCTTGCTGAGGACCCAGAAGCACAAACACTGACAAGTCTACGATTGCAGACCTGGGTGTGCCAGGGCAGCAGCGTCACCCTTAGAAAGGTCTCACCTCCAGGGCCAAGAGATGACACTGCTGACATGCCTGCAGGAGCCCCTTCTCCACTATTTCATAGTAGGCTTGAGATGCTCCAAGGCATGAAACAATTGGAGGAGTGCAAGACACCCAACGAAGGAGGGTCCTTTAGGATCCTTCCACCCCACCTTATCGCCTTCCCTGCTCTCCAGCTGGGAACATGGCATGCTTTACTGGATTAGTTTCTGCTCCCATGGAAAACCCATGGCAAAGGATTCAAGACCTTGGGAACTCCATGGGGTGTAACCTGCAGCAGAACAAGGCCAAGGCTTTCAGGTGAGCAAAATGACGTGCACGAGGAAGGCTACCATGCTGGGAACAGCTACAGGAAGAAATGGTCTTCTGTGGTGCTCCCTCATGAATCCAAGAAACTATCCTTTCTCCTTTTCAATGTCTGGACTCCATCCCCTCATAAATCTGTGCCAGCCCAGCATGGCTCTAATGGGACCAAGTCCCTCACAAGAAGACAGAAGTTCACATCTCGCTTTCACACTCCTTTCCAACTTCCCTGTGTGCCAGCTCATCTCTTTCTGCACAGGGGAGAGGTTGCAAGCAGATCCTGAAAATTAACAACACTTCATTGTGTCAGCAGGACGAAGGATGCTTCCAGAGTTGGACTCCACAGAGCCAGACACAGTGGACTTGGGCATCACCTCTGAAAGCACAAAACAGGAGAGAAGCAAGAGAGGTGGTGGCTCAAGAAGCATCTCAGGGGTGGGAAAAGGGGGGATGATTCCTACCTGCTGTAGAAGACCTGAAAGCAGAGAGCAAATCAGCCAGTCCACGTCTTTCCAGACTGGGGCTGTCCTAAGGCCTGATTTTGCTGAGAAGCCACCACAGCAGTCCATTTCTCCCATTCTCATGCACACACAGAGCAGAGGGCATTAAAATTTGATGCTAAATGACATGATTTTGTCTGATGTGATGAAGGAAATTCAAGGCTTGGCATACACCTGGCGTGTATAGTCAGGTGGTCAAGCTGAGCAGGGACATGTTGTTTTCAGGATGTGAGATCTGAATGGCAAGGGGCTTGTGAGTGGAAGGGACTTAATTAGGTTAAACTATTGTTCAACAATACTCAAAGCAAGAAAAGCCTTTAATCTCTAGGTGCTAGAAGCTTCACTCCTCCCTCCCACTCCCAGTGTCAGAGCTATGGTACTGGAGAAGCCTAATTTGATGTGAGTCAATCTTCTCCCAAACTGAGCTACAAGAACCATCCTCATCTCTGTCATAGCCCATGGGCACACAAAACCACCCACAAAGTACTTACACCTTGCACAGACACATTCCTTGGCACCACACGATGTCGAAGACCCTCTGGGGGTTACTCTTCTCATCAGATGAGTTTGCGCTCAGCTGTGGGCTGCGGAGAGAAGATGAGGGATGCAGGGAATTTGGGGCAGCTACCAGAGGGTCTCCTCCGTTTGAGCCTCACACGGCTGCACAAGTACTGAACATGCAGCAGGACCAGGGGACAAACAGGGGGAAAAACAAAATCCCATGAAGGTGCTCAACATGGAGGGGGCTGTGGGGGCTGAGATAAGTTTTTGCAGTGCAGGTGGTTGCCCACTGGAGGCTTTAGGGTAGCTTAAAGACCAGTCTAGATATGGTGCTCTCTCTTAGAGCAAATGGGCCGCTGTGAAAACGTGTAGGTATTTGTGGAAGTAAAGCCCACCGTGGGGTTCACAGCTGTTTTCATTTGCATCCCCACAGGCTTTCCAGCGAGCAGAGGGAGCACTTGTGCATGGCCCAGTTTGCAGGGGGATCGATGAAAGGTGCATTCACCCAGCCACCCTGAGAGGACTTTGTGGCTTTGGCCCCTTTCCAGGCAGGGAGCTGGAACATGGTCTAACCCATCGGCAAGCACACAGAGCAAAGCACCATTAACAAACAAACGGAGCTACAGGCCCTGCAAACATCTCCTTAACCATTCGCTGGGAAGCACTTGATCGGGTGAGAGTAAAAGCCGGTGCATCTGCCCATGAATGAGGAAGAGAAGAGAGTCTGGGAGCGAACTGGCCCATCCACGCAGCCTGCAAAAGGCTGGTAAAGTCAGGAGTCACCGAGGGCATGATGCAACATGTCGTCCTGCCAAGCTGTAGCCCCAGTAAAAACCCAAAAAATTAAGTGAAGGCAAGGGTGGAAGCAGGAGAGATGGCCTCAAGCCTCTGCTTAGGTTCAAGTTCCCCATGCAACTTTGGGGTGTAGGGTCCCATTAAACACTCAAGTGCTACAATACCTCACTCTGAAGCATCTGGTTCCCAGACAGATCCCAAATGCATGTTGGGCTCCTGAGTCTGTGCAGTGATTCAGGTGCTTGAGAAGGGTGTCCTGGCAAAGCGGCAGGATGAGACATGGTGCAGAAGAAACTCCATCCCAAGGAGGTGTATGAACCCCACCTCCAGCAGAGCATCAGTCAGGGACTCTGCTAAGCCTGCCCAGCTAGGACTCCTTACTGGATACACACTGACTAATATTATCTGGCAGGGCTGAGCAGGACCCCTTTGCTTTTAGAAAGCGGAGCTGCTATCCCCTGTTATGTGCTAGCACAGCAGTTAGAGCATGGTGGGGTGTTAGAGAGCCAAGCTTCAACATCCACTTCGTCTCAGGGGCCATCCAAGGGGCAGCTCTGGTCCCCGAAGCAGTTGGTGTGAGAGCTGTGCAGAGCCTGAGGGACAAGGGGCAGCAGGGCCAGGGCGTGAGTGCTGCTGAGGAAGCAATCTGGGTGGTTTGCAAGGGCATGAAAGCTGGGACAGGGAGCGTGGAGAGGCTTGTGGGGACCTGGCTTCAGGCTGGGTGGGATGCCTTCGCTCGGAGCTGTGCAGAGAGTGCTGGTCAGGAAGAAGAGTTGCCCTGCCAGAGCTGGCTGATGCTCAGACCTCCCCAGCCTGCCATCTCCTGTTCCATGCAAGTCACCATGCAGGAAGGTCCAGGATTGTCTGGGGGTGCAGGATGTGAAGCTCATCCTTCTGGGAAAGGAAGGCTGTGGAGGAGGGACAGACAGACTCCCAGAACCTCTCCTCCCTTTTTGGGGTTCTCGTCTGCCCTGCCCAGAAATAGGGCTAAGCCATATTTAAAGAAAGCAGGCACTGAAGTAAAGCCTATGTAAGAGTGGCCACCTCTGAGTGCAGGGTCTGGTCCCCGAGCGCTGTTTTTGATCACAGGTCTGGTTTCACTAGTCTCTGCAATTTTCTTACGGTCAGAATAAAATCCCCCCTGGGGGCTCAGTAAGTCCCGTGTGAGCTGCTCGACACCTGCACTTCCCCTCGCCTGCGGAGTGGTGAGGAGGTCACATCTTGGCCTCTCTCGCTTCTGAAGGACTCCAAATCACTTGAAGATTTTAATGAACAAATGTACCAGGGCTGGCGGAAGCATCATCTATCCCCACCTCTGTGCAAGGGCCGCTGCATCCCTCTGAGCCCTGCAGGGCCAAGCAGACCAAGTGCCCGCTCACTAGCTTGGCCGAAGTGGCCCTGGGGAGAGGAATGGAGGACCTGTGTCCCAAGAAGGGCAGGACAAGTGGCCTGGAGGCCAGTTCCCTTCAGCAGCTAAGGCAGCAGGGGTGTCCCTGCCAGGTTGGCTCAGCTCTCTGCACCCACAGTGTGTAAGAGCAGCCGGAGCTCAGGCTGCCAGACTGGTCCATGTAGGAGACAGAGGCCAACTTGCTTGCCCGGAGCTGACCATGCAAAGGCACTGCAAGGTCTGTGAAAGCACTGTCCCCCCAGCAGCGTCCTCGGGCATGCTGAAGCATGGCTGTGTGGCCATGTGGTGTGTGCATGGGGCAAGCCCAAGCTCAGGAGGCAGCACAGCCGGTGTTTCAGGCTCTCTGCAGACTCAAGGAGACTCTGCAGACATGGCTTTGAAGTCTTCTTGGTAAACACTTCACCTAGAAGTTTACTGTTGGAAACAACGAAGCTGAGCTATAGAATTGATCTCCACGCTCCCATAATTTCAATAATCAAAGGCCATAGGCAGAGGCCACAATGCCTGAGCTTTAATTGAACCTTTGCTCTCAGCAAGGCCAAAAGAGCAAGGCCCTACAGGGGGAGCTTTAAGGTTTCCTTAATTTAACCAAAATATCCTGCAGCCCATTTAACAGCACATTATGAAGTTTTATCATAAATAATTAACACTGAACTATAATTGACATTATGAAGCATGTGGCTGGCTCAGTTAGTATCTTACAACAGCCAGTCATTCAAGGGGGAATGCACAGCCATCATGGCAAAAATCAGCCACTTCCACCAGCAAGAGGAGCACTTATTGCAGCTGCTTCTGGTGCAGAGCACAGCAGCTGCTGAAGAGCACTCTTCCAGAGAAGGAGCAAAGGAAAACATTACATCTAAACTGGATTGCAGGGTCAATTTGGGGTGGCAGAAGGTCAAGAGCCTTTGGCCAGGACTTGAGGGTTGGTACATCACAGGGATAAGTCCATAGTTGTGTCTGAGTCTCTGCCCTCCTCCGGGCTGGTGCAGCACCATGCTGGTCAGCATGTTGTTTTGATGGGACACCAGTTCTTGGGTGAAAGGCAAACCTGCTTTTCTGCTCACTTGCAGTCACTAACATCTCCTGGCAACTTCTGCAAGAAGCCAAGGCTGGAGGTCCATGCCCATGCATTGGAAGCCTGCTCACTCCCTGCTCCCAAGGGCCAGGCAGCACTGGGCGCTGCTGCTTACACTCCAGAGGTGGCTGCACGTCTCAGCGACAGGCAGAGGGACTCCCAGAGACTTGGCTTTCAGCGATGTCAGTACTGCCTGGAATGATTGCCTCGATTTCAAGGTAGCTGAGAACAAAATTTGACCCAGGGCTCAAAGTTTCCCGAGGGAAACGTATACGTCATAAGCTGGTATCATGAATAAACTGACCACTTTTCATCCCCTGTCTCACAACAGAGCTGGTCTCCTCCACGAGCCATGGGGAATAAAACTCAGCATCTCGATCAGCTTGCCCACCACCCCTCGTGTCCCCCCGGCTGGTTCACACCCCTCAGGGACATGTCCCTGTCTGTCCACCTGCCTTTACACCAGAGGAGACAGCAGCACAAAGGTAACAAGCAGAGGGGCTGCACTTCATGACGAATTAGTCATGGCCGGAGAACTGACCCCGTGTCCTGATGATCCAGCTGGCTGTACCGCGCAGCTGTTGGGGGCTGTGAACAGTTGTAGAGCAGAAGATTCCCATGGTTTTGGCTAGAGTGCATCTAGAGCTGATCCATCCCCCTGCCCCAACCCCCTCCTTAAGCTGTGTCTTTTAATCGAGACATACAGGCAGCACGCTTGAAAAGCTCACTTAGGTCTGAACCAAAAAGCACAGCTAGGGTAAGAAAAAAATCCATGTGAGAACCCGGAGGTAGTCAGCACTCCCATATGCTGGCTGCAGGAGAGAGGCATAGTGCTGAAACAGTACATAAGAGGCGCTGAGCGGAGCAGCCTGCGAGGGAGAAACCTGGGCAAAGACAATTGAAGCGTCTCCGGGAAGAGTCATCAGAAGCCATTAGCCCGTGCACGGGAGGCTGTGCTGCCTCCCGGGCTCCCTGCGGGGAGGTTTGGGTCTCTAATGGGAGAGCCTGGAGCCTGGGACTCTCTTGGTGCCTCTCTGCTGTTGGTTCGGTCCTGGTTTGTCTGCCCGAGCAGACCAGCTTAGCTCCTGCTGCAGGAGGTGGGAGAGCAGAGCAGAGGCCGGGCACGGCCGGCATCCGCTCCCTCCGCGCAGGGAGATGTGAGCGGGTCTGCGCTGAAGGGTCCCTTCTGAAGGAGCAAACGGTCCTCCCAGCAGGAGAAGGGAATCCCCCCAGATGTGAGTGTCCCCGACACCAGGAAGGCTGGGTGGGTTTGGGAGGGAAAACACCCTCCTCTCTTCGCTCAGCCGGCACAGACCGTGACACAACAGGAGCCGTGCTGAGCCCGGGACACGCTGCCACCGTTTCCCATGGGACGGGCTAGTCGAAAGCCCTGGTCTTAGAGCAGGTGGGCTGGACCCCATGTGAGAGGGCAGACTGCAAGGACCGAGAGTCCTGCACGGGCAAGAGGGAGGAGAGACAATGGAGGGGGTGGAGGGAGAAGATGAAGGGGGAAGAAAGAAAATCGAAAGGCAGGTATGACAGGGAACAGATTCACCCACGGTGTGACTCAGAGCGAGGAAAGGGGCCTCCAAAACTATATTGACTGATTTTGGTGACTGCACGAAAGCAACACTCCTACCCTGAACTTCCACTACCACCGGTGGGACCCTGACCCAGCTCTACATTCGTGTCTTAGTGTCAGCAGTGCATGGCTAAAAATGGGACAATGAATTTGTCATTCCTAATCTGAGGGTCCTGAATGCTGATCTCACTTGGGACCCCGAGGTACGTAGTGGAAATATTGATAAACAACAGGAAAAACTCTGCACTGAATGTTAATCTTGGTGTTAGGAACTAGTTCAAAGTCTGGATAGATGACAAGATCCGGAGTGGACGAACGCGTGTGGTGGACACTCCCTCATCGTATTGCGAGACCAACAGGCATTTCCTCCTTGAGTTGGGTGCCCTGTTTTATGGAAGAGACAAACATGGCTTTGCTCCGCTATTTGGCCAACAGTAACGTGCAGCGAGGCTGGGAAGTGCTTTCCTGGAGCTGGTGATGAATGAGGCAGAGTTGCTGGTGACTAGCTTGAGACAAGGGTCGCTGAAAACATGCTCTGCAAAACAAACTCCCTCTGATTCACAGGTAGCAGCTGGGTAGTCACAGAATAGTTGAGCAAGTTTTTGTACAAAAACACATGCTTTTTTTTTTCTTGTGTGAAACAAATACCTTCCTCGCCTGGTATAAATAAAACATCATTCTTAGTTGACATTTTCATATTTCTCAGAAAGCTCTTCTCTTCCTACAGCTGCTGGAAATGTTGGTGAGATGTTGCAGATGAAATACAGGTTTTATCTCTGATCTCTCTAGCTCCAGGATCCCAAATCCCCCAGCCCTTCCTCAGAGCTTATGGCTAAAAATGAGGGACTGTTTCTGCAGAGCTTCAGTAGGACTGCTGGTAAGCAGAGGGCTATTCTCGTAGGTGAGGGTTGGTGAGATCAAGACCTTGGTCTTTGCATGGGAAAAGCACCAGATTAAATTTCTGGAAGTATTTCTTTGACACGAATTTTAAATAAAAAACCAAACTTGTAGCTTTATTAGGATCCCTTATCGTCACTGGGATGAGTGTGTGGAGCGTGGAGCTCTATTTTTGCACACTAGAGTCAAAGGTTAAAGCTGCTCATACTGCAGGCAGACTGAGCACCCCAACTCCTGATTTTGGTAGCAAGAGGAGGAAGCTCAGAATTTGGTCCTTGGAAATGCAAACCAGGAGATATCTCAAGGGTGAGTGTCAACCAGCTTTTTCTGTTGCTTTCTGGAGCACCCACCCTCTTCTGACCAAACCGGGTGGAAAGTGGCCCGATTTCTGCAGCGCAGAATGTGATAGCCGGGTGACCAAAAGCTGAGGTCCGTGAGTATTCACCCACATTTGAGTGTCAGGCTGCAGTAACGCAGACCAGCCCGTCCATCTTAGCTTTCCCCCACCCTGTGAGCTCTCCCCAGGCTTTCCCCGTGCATCTCCTCTGCCCACCAAGATGTTTCCTCTTCTCTTCTACTCAGAGCAGGTCACCAACGCCTACACCCTGACCTGATCCCACGACACAGAAAGACCTTTCCTCGCCTGGTGTAGCTGAGCTCTGGTGGGAACATACAATAGGGGACCTGGTCCCGCACTCCCTGCTCAGCCAAAATCCCCAGCAACTTCCCCAAGCTGGGGGAAGGGTTTGGTAGCAGAGAGCGAAGAGCACAGATGGGAAACCTATGGCCTGACCGAGGACTTGTTACTTGTGAAGAGCGACTGATCAGTTGGGGAAGGGGATAATTGTCCTGCCTGCTCCCCTACCCTGCAGTCAGCCATGGGGTTTGCCCCACGCAATACCCTGCTCCATTTCCCAAACTCTTTCCAGAGACAGACAATTTCTAGCCTTCCTCCTAGGTTCGCCCTCAAGCCAGGCTGTCCTCCTCCCTGCTCGGGCACCTATGAAGCCTGTAATTACTGCTTTACTCCTTTTTCCCCTGTAGTGGAACAGAGCCTACTTCAGGCATCGGCCTCTTTAAAAATACATCTGCTCTGCACTGCACTAAAACACATAGAATAATAGAAGAGAGTCCGTCAGCAGGGGCACCCTTTACCTGTATGGCTTTCAAAGGCAGGAATCTTTTAAAGAACATGGAGCATTTTCTCTCCTCCAGACCCAAAGCTGAGTGCAAAGCTGTGACGTGCTGGTAATATTTGAACGAGGGGGTTCACGTAGCCCTCCTCTGGTTTACGGGCTGGTTGCAGTGACACACGTGTTCATCTGGAGTTATCTCTCTGGGGTGAGGCAATGCCCGTTGCTGTTACTGGGGATGGCTGGTGGTGGTGGCCACCTTGCTGACGCTCCACATCCTTTAAAGCTCTGCCTGAGGACCAGAGCTACAAGTTCCAGGGATGGAGAGATGGGATGCACTGATGGTCCCCAGACAGTCCAGCTATCAACAACCTTCCTTGCCTTGTTCTCCTTCCCAGGGGGGAAATCAGCCCCTTGGCCATGTGATTTGCTGCTGACACAAGAGCTGTGCTGGCACCATTTGCTGCCATCCTGCAGCTCAGGAACCACAGTCGGGCCCTGTGCCTGTGAAACGAAGTGGGGTGAAAGGGGTCTGGTGCAGCATTACAGCCATACTCCATCCTAAATTACTCTATTCTAAAACATAAAGGAGGGACAGTGCTTCCCCCAAGATGTCTTCAAACATGTCTGCATTTGCCTGGAGTTGCCAGACTCAGTTCAGCAGAGCATGGATAACTTTAAGCAATTCCTGCACCCTTTGGTGGTTGGTGGCATGGACACACTGGCCTGGATCATTTATCTATATGCTCAAGGTGCCTAGATGCCCACATTCTTGGAGGGTCTTGGCTTTTATAGCAGGGAAAAAAAAAATAAAAGAGTGTGGCATGGAGCTAAACAGCTTGGAAGTGAGCACTGTGTTGCAAGAGAGATCCTTGCTAGAGAGTCATGCACCAGCTCCCAGGGCTCACTGGGCAGAGCTCCAAGAAGTGATGTCTGAGAGCTTCAGCAGCCCAGAACTGGTGGGCAACTTTCCTCAGGAAGCCTTTGGAGCACCAGGGGTAGGACTCATATCTGCTAAGCTGTCATGTCCCCATTTATAGATGTCTCCATCTGAGCTGGTCATTCAGCATCTTTATAGTCTTCAAGGTAAGATGCCTCTAGAGTACCCTTCACCTGCCCCACTTCAGAAGTCGATCTTAGAAAGAGATGAACTGCACTGTAGGCTCCTTGGTTCCTCGCCATTCACCATAAGTGGAGCCTAGAGGTCTACACTCACCTGTGCACCCTTGCTTTGAAGACCCCAAATGCATCTGTATCAAGGCTCAAATCCCTGGTGAATTAGCTGCGCGTGATGCTTTTGAGTTCCCAGCATGAATCGTCTCCTGGCTGGAGTGTTGGGGGAAGGGGGAAGGCCTAGCCCACCCTGTCCATTCCACCAGCTTGGAGGTAGATTAGGAACCAAGTCCTCTAGGGTGGCCGTCACTTTCTCATTGAGCTCTGGGCCAGCATCAGTGGTGGGTGAGCAGGTACCCTGAGAGGTGGACCTGCTGCCAAAGCGACAGGTTTGATAAATCTCAAGGCTAGCTCATATATCAAACCTCAAATGAAAAAAAAGTGGGGAGAGCCAACTGTCCAGTCCAATCAATATTCCTTTGATTTAATGCTATTTTGGCTCTAGGGTCACGTTCAGGGGTGTCCTTTGCATGTGCCTGTGACACCTCTGTGTGTGTATTCCTTTTCCTTCTTCCAAAGCTTTGCCTGCTCTCCTTGTCCTGGACTTTCCCCCAACCTCACCCTGTGCAAAGTGCACTGCAGAGAGGCTGAATTCAGAGGGGTTTGGGTTCCTTTTAGGTTTCTAGCCTGGGCCTGAGTGCTCAGGGTGAGACCCACATGTGCTGCCCCAGAAGAGGGACAGCTGGGAAGCCCCACAGCCTCGGAGATGGGCTCCCTCACCACCCCTGCCCACCAACCTTTCCCCAACCGTGGCACCTTGGCGAGCAGCAGCAGGAGCCGGACAGAGAAACCGAGACGCGGGACCATGGCTGGGACCTGTCCCCGGGCTGTCCTGGCTCCCAGACCTTCTGCCCGGAAGGACCAGCAGCTTTTCCCCGACCTGTGACCAGGAGGTGGCTATTCAGGGGCAGGGGGTGGGATGCAAAAGGGGCCCTTCTCAACCTCCTCCCGGACCGCCCCCCCCGTGCACCCCGGAGCCTCGCACTGGACCAGGGCGCAGCGGGCGCTGCTGGAGCAGGAGCAGGAGCAGGAGCAGGAGCAGGAGCAAGATCGATCGCCGGGCCACCTCCTGCCCAGTCCCCTGTGTGTGATGAGTTCGCCAGGCCTCATCACGGCTCCCGGAGCCGCTGCCCGCCCTTCCCCAGCCCCCGGAGCCGCTGGCCATGGCTCCCGCTGCTCGTTACCCAGGGCTGCCCCATCCTTTGCTCTAGTCCCCGGCCGGACACCCACCCCCCCCTTACCTGGCGGCCGGCAGCGCCGTCCGGGGGCCCGGGCTTTGCCCCCCGCCCGCGGGGGAGCCCCGGGCGGCCCAGCCCCGCTCCAGCTCCCGAACCGAGCGCGCATTTGCCTAAGCGCTCTGCATTTGTGCCTGGGAAACACCGACTCGCCTTTTTATGATCGCGGGTGATAAATATTGCATCGCTCGCCTTTGCAAACTTTTAAGAGCGGGGGCAGAGCGGCACCTGCGAGCCGCCGGCACCGGGCACCGACCCCGGCCCGGCGCAGCGACCCCGGCGCCCCGCTCCGCACCCCGGGCAGGGCTCGGGCTCTCGGCTTTGAGGAGGGGGCGGCCGGGGGGGACGCTGCGAGGCAGGAGCAGCGGCAGACTGGAGTGTGTTATGTCTGCGAGGGAGAGCCGGGGAAAGGGGGGGGGAGAGCGAATAGGGCCCTGCTAATGCTGCGCGGAGCTGATTCTCCAAGGCCCCCCCGGGCAGCACTCAGCATCCAGCCTTCATTAAAATTTCATCGCCAGCACTTGGCCAAGGTCTATTTATGAAAATGCGCTTTTCTCTTCGTGGAAAAAACAGGAACGGAGCGAAAGAACAAAGGCGGGGATGGGGTTTGCGAAGCGCCCAGGAATAGAGCCGTGCGGCCGCAGCTGTGCGGGCCGGGGGGGGCCGGGGAGGGTCGCCCCCGGAGCCGCCGCCGCCGCCGTCCGGGACGCGGTGCTGGTCCCCTTCCCACCGTGCAGGCGGGGCGGGCAGGGCTCTGCCGGGCACCGCCGAGCCTGCCCCGCTCGCTCCGGTGAAGCGGCTCCTCCGACAGTTATTTCGGGCGCTGCACAATTTTCCCTCTTTTCAGTTTATTTTGTTCCCACCCCCGTAAAATCTGCGGATTCGGGAGCCGCTCCGTCCCGCCGCAGGGCCCCGGCTGTCGGGCTGCAGCATCGCACCCCCGCTCCCCCCCCCCACGTCCCGGCTCCCTGCCTTTGGATATTCCACCCGCCCTCCCCGAATAAGTTATGAAACAAAAAAACCCCAGCAAACCAAAAAAAGCACCCCCCCCTTTTTCCGCGCACCCCCCGGGACAGAGGGGACAGCCCGAGGGACCGCTCCCCCCGCTGCCCAGCTGCCGAGCGGTTTACGCTCGTTTCGGGAGAGGTTTCGGTGCGAGCGGCTGCGGGAGACGAAACTCCGGGATGAGCGGAGCCGGGAGCGAAAATATCCCTTTCTCAGCCGTCTCAGGCCGCACCCCGGTCAGGGCCGGGGAGGTGGCAGAGGCTGCCCGGAGGGACACCCCCCCCCACCCCCCCCCCCCGCCCAGGGAAGGCGGAGTGGGGGGCGAGGGGCGCAGCCCGTCCCCGCAGTCGTTTGCGGGAGAGCCCGGGCGATGCCGGCTGCGCTCCGCCCGACCCCGGCCAACGAATTTAACCCGTGGGGGCATCGTCCGGGCTTCAAAGCAAAACCCACCTCGGGAACGACACGCGGGGCTTCAAAACACGCGGAGTTTGGGCTGGTCCCGGGCGGGGAAGGGACGAAAACACCCCTCGGCTCCAGACCCCGCTTGAGCCGCCGGCGGGGCTGAAACACGGCGGGTTTGCTCGGGGCGAGCCCCCCGCTCGGTCCCGGGGTGGGCGAGGGCAGCTCTGCCCCGCGTTTCGTTGCCTTTCGTTTCATTTCGTTTCTTTTCCCACGGAGGAGGAAGGGCCGAGCCCCCACCCCGACGGGAGCCGGCGGCCGGAGGCGGCGGGGATGGGCTGCAGGAGCCACCCCGGGAAAGGGGCTCCCCGGGCCGGGGGTCTCCCCGGAGCCGTGCCCGGCGGCAGCAGTAACTCCAGGAGGCAGGAGAGTGAGGTAAAACGTGCATGATTTATTTGAAATGCTGCAGCGTACACAGACACCAAATTTCATTCAGCACACACACAGCGAAACGAAATCTCCTTTAATTTAAAAAAAAAAAAAAAGGAAACGGAGGCAAATTTCTCTATTAAATATGCAAAGCAAAAAAAAAAAAAAAGAAAAAAAAGAGTATTCTTGCCTTAGAAAGTGCAGAGTTCACTATTTGCAAAAGCAGCGGCCCCCGCGGAGGGCCGGGGCCGGGGCCGGGGGCCGGGGCTGCCCGGGCATCCCCGCTGCCCCCGGGCCGGTCCCGCCGCGGCCGCGCCGCTCCTGTGAGCCCGAATGATTTGATTGTCGAAGCGTAGGGTTTTTACAGTGAAATCATACGGATATCGAACAGTTTGAGTGAAACCGAAGCAAAATAAATCTCCATTGTCCCCGAACAAACGGTGACTCCAGGGACGTGCCAAATTTTTTTTCTTTCTTTTTTTAAATTCTTTTCTCTTTTTTTTTTTTAAATCCTTTTTTATTATTATTTTTAATTTAGCCGATGAGGTAGAAACAGAAACGTTATTGCAAAAATGCGATGGGTTTGCTGGGGGCAGGGGGGAGCGAACAAAACCATGCAAGTGCGTGTGTGTGTGCGTGTGTGTGCGTGGGGACCCTGGCAGCGAGCGCGGGGAGCACGGGCCGGCACCTCCCTATTTACAGCCGTCCGGGGCGGCTTCGAGCTCGTTTTCTTTCTTATTTGTTTTCTTTTTTCCTTTTTTTTTTTTTTTTTTTTTTTAATTTTTTAAAAGAAGAGGACCGGGCACCGAGGAGAGAGCGGTGCCGCGGCCCCCGCCTGCCCGGCCGAGCCGGGAAGGGGCGAGGGGCTGCAACAAAGACCCGCCGGGCTCTCGCTGCTGCTGCCCTGTCTCCGGGCACCCCGAATCTCCCCCCCTAAGCCTTTCGCTTTGTCTTTTCCTTTTTCTCCATCTTTTTTCCAGTTTTATCTACAAAAGCAGTCTGTACCAGTCATAACAGCGGGGCCACTTCGCCCGGGGGTGAGGAACAGGCACCAAACTGTTTGCTTCGCTTTGGGCGGGATTCCCTTTTTTAGGTTTATTTTTCCTTTTTCTTTTTTTCCAATTTTTTTTTTTTCAAACAACAAAAAAAAGCCAACAACCCCAAACCCTGCCCGTTTCGGAGGGGCCGGGGGTCAGGACCGTGGCGGGCCGGTTGGGGGAGCAGACACTCCCCCCCACTGCCCTCCCAGCCCCTTCTTCAGTAGGTGGCAGAAAATTTCATCCTTTTCTGCTTCTGTCTCTGATTGCAAAACCAGACCCGCACCACGTTCTTCTTCAAGTCTAACTTCTCGGCGATGGCGGCGATTTTCTCTGAGGAGGGCCGCGGCTGCACGGCGAAATAAGCCTCCAGCGACCGCTTTTCGGGGGCAGCGATGGAGGTGCGCTTGCGTTTCTTGTCGCCCCCCGTGTAGATCTCAGGTTTGGTCATTTTCTCCCTCTGGGCCCGCTCGGCCTCCTCCAGCCACGCTTCTAGGATGGGCTTGAGGGCCACCATGTTGTTGTGGGACAAAGTGAGGGACTCAAACCTGCAGATTGTGCTTTGGCTAAGGCAGCCCACCCCCGGGATCTTCAGGTTGGCCAACGCGGAGCCCACGTCCGCCTGGGTCACCCCCAGCTTGATCCTCCGCTGCTTGAACCGCTCGGCGAAGGACTCCAGCTCCCGGGGGTCCGTCTCCGTCTCGGGGCCGGAGATGACAGCGTGGGAAGCGAGGCCGTGGGGGTGGGACATGTTCATAGGCTGGGAGTGGTGGGCCATGTGGTTGATGGCCGACATGTGGGAGTGAGGGTGCGAAGGTGTGGAGCCCACGTCCGGGCCCGGCACCCCTCCGAGCGGGAGAGCAGAGTTGAGGTGGTCCAGGAGCTCGCCGTCCAGGCCCTGGGAGGGCTGGTGGTGGTGGTGGTGGGGATGGTGGGTGGTCAGCACGGACGGGTGGTGCAGGTGGACGGAGGACGAGGTAGGCGTGCAGGACACGCTGCTCATGGTGTGGTAGGTGGCATCCGGCTTGAAGGGGTGAGTTTTCTGCGATACTATATCCACAGCGGCCAGAGCCTCAGCACCCCGCAGCAAGGTCTCGTCAAAGCCCGCAAAAATGTTACCCTGGATCTGGACGGGGAGTGGGGGGGATAAAAGTGGGAGCAAAAACAAACCGAAAGAGCAGGAGAGGATTAAAAGGAAAGCAGCGTTACGGAGATCCCACTCTGCCCCTCCAGCAGTGCCTGGGACAGGTAAGATGAACCGAGTTCAACCCGCCTTTCCCCCCCCCCCCGCCCCCCCGCCTAAATGAAAGGACCGGGAGCAGGGTGCCGGACCCCGGGCACCCACCTGGCCCTCCGGGGCGACCTCCCCAAAAAAGAGAGCAGCCGCAGAGGGGGACGGAGCCGGCGGGAGTCCTGCCGAGTCCCTGCTCTGCCGGATGGCACGGCCGAGTTGGGCAGGACGGCTGCTCTCCCCCAGCCCGGGACGGACCTGCCAGCTCTTCCCCCGGCTTCCCCAGCCCCTCTCCCCGCTCCGAGCACCCTCGGCGGCAGGGACAGCCCCCAGCCCGCCGGACCAACCGCCCCGGAGGAGGGAGGGGGGACCCCCCCCCCCCAAACCCAAACCCAGGCGGAAACCGTCGGCTGCCGAAGTAAGTTGGGGAGGGCGCAGCGCAGGGCGGTCCGCGGGTGCGGATCCCCCGAAACCCGTCCGGGGGGGGGGGGGGGGGGGAGCGCGGAGCCCCGCCGAGGTGCGGCTTACCTGGGGGGCGGGCAGGCAGGCTCTGCGGATGGCTTCGGAGCTGGTGTGCAGGTGGGGGTACTTGGGCTCGTGCAGGATGGGGTGCATGCTGAACGCCTGCTTGCTGTTCATGGACATCATGGTGGGAGAGGAGCGGGGCAGGGGCAGGGGCGCTCCGGGCTGCCCGGCTCCGGGGGCGCGGTATTGTCTGTCTGCGCCGCCCGGCATCAATGGCATTATAGCCCGGCCCCCCCGCCCCCCCGCCCGCTCATTGGACGGGTCTCGGGAGGCACCTCCCACCGCCCGCCCCCGGGCAGTGAGCTCACCCCCCCCCTCCGGTTGTACACCCCCCCCCCCCCCCCCCCCAAACCGGGGCTCACCCCCTCCACCCCCCGCCCCCGCACTGCGCAGCCCCGGGGGTCCCCGCCGGTGCGCCGCTCTCCCGGTCCCGTCCCCCCCGCCCCGTCGCGGGGATGGGGGGGGGGGGGGGGGCGTCGGTCCGGGCTCCCTCCAGCCCGCACCGGCGGCGGGGGCAGGCGAGCGGCGCCGGACCGGTGCTGCGGCCGCCGGGCCCCGCTCCTGCCCCGGGACGCCGCCGTCGAGCAGCCCCGCGGCTCGGCACGGTACGGCCCGGCACGGCCGGCGATGCTCCCCGGCCGCATCCTCCTGCCCGGCTCTGCCCGCCCTGCCGACACCCTGCCCGACATCTGCCCGGCCCCTGCCCGGCTCCTGTCTAGCCCTACCCGATCCCTGCCCGCCCGGCCCGGCTCTGCCCGGCTCCCCGGCCGGCCCCTGCCCGCCCTGCCCGCGGCTCCGGGCTGCCTTTCCCCCGGGGGGATTTGGGGAGCAGAGCAGATCCGAGCCCGGGCGCGAAGAGGAGCCTTCCCGACCCCCCTTCTCGCTCTCCGAAGGGAAAAAGTACCTTGGGTTAAAAACCATAAGAACAATGAAATAAAGAAAAGTTTCACCAACTTTTTTTTTTTTTTTGCCCTGTTTTGATGAAGCTACCTGGCTCGGTTACCCAAATCCTCCTGCCAGTCCAGCATCCTGTGGGCTCCATGTCTGTCTGTCTGTCTCTCTGCAACCTCTCATCTCCCCTCTCCAGCCCATCGCTGCCTGCCTCTACCCGACAGTCTTCATCCCTCTGCGCTTACCCACCCATACGAATTTCCATGCAGCCCGCTGCCCATGGCGTTTCCTTCCCTCTCCTCCCTGCCCGCCACCAAGCCCGGATCCTGTTGCTGCAAAAAAGCGTGGAGGTGAAGTCTGGTGGTTGCATGCTGGACTGGGGGGGGGCTTCGCAGCCCCCCAGGTGCTCCAGCTGCTCCCAGCCCTGCCGAAAGGCGGGTGAGAGGTGCGACAGGCAGCAGCACTGTCAGCCCAGAGCAGGGGGACTGATGGAGGAGGAACCCCAGCGCCTGCTGGAGGGGGGGAAGGCGGCCGTGGGGTTGATGGAGGATAGGAGGGCGCTCAGCCATGCCCAGAGCAAATGCCTTCTCAAGGGAACAGTGTGTGTTTATCCAGCCCAGAAAATCCAGCCCCAGCAATGCGTGTAAGGACGATTTTACATGGTTGTGGGTGTTTTAGGAGTCAGGGTTAGTATCAGTTTTCCTGGCCCCTTTCCCACTCACCCTCTTCCCTACAGAGCCTGCACACAGCACCCTCTGAGACCTCCCTTCTCACAGGGATCTGTCAGGCACTGTGGGTCAGACGGGGTCAACAAGTGTCACAAGGAAAGGAAAATCCTGACCTAATCACAGCCTTACCTGAGAGGCTGAAGTGTCCCCCAAAAGATGGTTCTTTGGGTCTGGACATGCATGGGGAAAGGCCAGATCCAGCGATAGGAGACTTTGAGAGCAACCATCACCTGGGCGTTGCTGCCCAGATTCAGGCAGATTCAGGCACAGCCACCAAACAGCGATGCTTCTGCAGGGAGAAGATCTCTAAACTAGATCTGTGTAGCACATCGCTCGTGCAGAGGGATGGAGGAGAGGCCACAGGGGGCCGAATCCTGACTCTGGAGTAGTCTGCTTGGGGGAAGAACTGCATCAGCACTACGGTGCTGCCGGGAGAGCCCTGTCCCTGGTGGCCTGAGAGATGGGAGAGGGTCAACGGGCAGTCCCTACACACCACGGTCCAGGCAGACCTTCCTGTTCATTAAAGCATCCTACATGTGCCAGAGGCCACTGGGCCCAGCAGTGCGGCCTGCCAGCGTGCTGATGCTCTGACTATCCACAGGCAAGAGCAGGCAGGAGCTCTGAAGCCTGTTCCCCTTCTGCTTTCTACCAGCACAGCTCTCTGAGTCATGGTCTCCCCTCTGCTGCTTGCGGAGAGATTGCAGCATCAGGTGATGGGCAGAGGAGAGCGGCTGCCAGAGAGGTTCAACTGGAAGCTTTCTGTACAAGGGAGACTCAGGCAGAATTATTGCAAAGGGGAATTGTCCCTCCCGGGTGCTCTGCAGCCGGCCCAGGCACTTTCTCTCCCCTTCAGCTGACAACCCCTGGATTTGTTAACTCTCTCATGAGAGCCAGAAGCCTTTGTCAGGGTATTTTGCAATTTCTTTTGCTGGGCTTTTCTTGGTGACCCCTCTGTCTTCTTTCTCCTCGCTCTCTGCATTTCAGCAGCTCAGAGAAGGAAGGTTGGCAAGAGCAGTTCAGTTCCTAGCCCTGGATTTAACTCTCCTCAAGGAAGCAAACATTGTCCCCAGCTGCATTTTGCTGCAAGGAACTGACTCTAGACTTTGCCCCAGAACATGCCCAGGAGGCTGGGGACTCTGGGGTTAGACCTGGGCACGCTCCTCTTCTGCACATCACTCAGAGTCAGCTGGAGCAGGGGGAAATCAGATGAGAGTCTCCTCTTTGAGGGGCTCATCAGTTGGTTTTCCACACCTCCAGGAAGCTCAGGACCTGAATGAACTCAGACCCCGAGGACAGCACAAGGCTAGCGAGCTCAGCAGGAAGCACAGAAATACCTTTTCCACTGCACTAAGCTATTTCTGATCTCATTTTCCACACTTGCAACCACTGAAACGATTGCTGGAGCAGCAGAACAGCTGTCCCAAGCCAGCCCAAAGACTCAGCTGGCCTTGGGTCTTGGGTGTTCATCTAGGAAAATTAGATAAGAAACAGATGAAGTAAATGGCATTCCCTCCCTTTCATTCCCCTGTGTGTCAGAGTTTAGCAGGCCTCTTTTCCAAACAGCCAAGCCTCCACCCTTTGAGTCTCTCCTCGTCACACCCCCGAGCACCCTGCCCTGGATTTGCTTTATCTTGGCAATGAACTTTTCGAGCAAGAGATACTCAGGGTAGGATCTCCGAACGCACCTCTGCACACACTAGCGCTGACACTGAAACATAGACACACGTGCATGCACAAGTAGGGACACAGTGGGGCACCGCGGTGACAGCAGGAACCCCCTCCCAGCTCTATTCCATGGATGAACCTGTCCTCCTACCAGCTCCTGCACGGATTTGTGGGCTGGCCCCAGCAGGGAAGAGAGCAGGTCCCCTCCATATCAACTGTCCCAAAGCCTCTGGGTACATTCAGGAGTTATCAGGTTCCTCCTGGCTTGGGAGAAACAGGTCTCTTACAACCAGGATGTGCAAAAACATGGCGAAGCACCGAATAAGAAGGAAAGTTTCTACAGCAGCGATAATAACTAACATCTAAACTGCTTTCACAGCAATGGTGTGCTGGTTTTTTTCTTTAGCCCTTTGCACTTCTGAATCTTGATAATGTACTTTGCAAGGAACGGGCCAAACTTCAGGTGATTGCCAATGCTGAGCTATGGCTTTCCTGAGTAACGTGGGGCAGCTCTGCAACGCTCACTGTATATACTAGATTTCCTCCCTAACCACTCCATAAATGCAATAGTCCAGACTCCCCTCTCTCATTCATCCGTATCGGTAACTCCTGTGAAGCAGGAGGTATTTCACCAGAATCAGGATAAAAGAGAGGAGAGCCAGGATGTCTCCTATTAAGACCGAATAAAACCACTGAGTAAAGAGCCTCATGATCTGAATCCTTTGAAAACAAACTCCTTCTGGGGGGAGCCCAGCTTCCAGGCCAAGACCTGGCACCCCAACCTGGTTGGTGGCTTCGGGAATCCTTTCTGAGATAAATCCCTATGCAGAAGTGAAGAGCCAGAAAGCTCTTCACGTTAGTGTTGCTCCTTGTGATGGTCAGATGTTGTGGTTATCTGCCATGGCACGAAAAATTAGCAAAAGGGGCCAGGGATATCGTGGGTATCACGACATCTACAGCCAGCGCATCAGATGCTCTCGTTTGTCATTCCCACTGGAAACTAATCTTGGAGACTCTCTCCAGCAAGGTCTGTGTTCAAGAAACCCCATCTCTCTCTTGCTTTTTGAAGATGACCCATAGTTTCTCTGCCTGGTTTCCTGTCTTCTAACCAATAAAATCTTGCAACGCTCCACCTAATCCCCACGTTTTCAATCAAAGGACAACTCAATGCAGACTTTTGAGAGGATTGTCCTGCCTGCCATGTGGTTTGGTGCCTCAGGCAGTTGCCTCCAGACTCCAGCTGTTTTTATTACCTAAGTGGGTTTGATTGCTCCTTCATTTGTGCCTGAATGAGAGCCTTTGGCACCCTCGTGGGCTTTAATGGGGTCTGTGTGTTCTAGCTACCAATTAAACCCGCTGGCAGCGATTAACAGCTTCCAGCATAACACTAACGCAGAGCAGAGGGGACCGGGCTTTCCAGGTCTCTGGGAGAGGATCCGGTGGAAAAGGGACACGACTTTTTGTAGAACGATGGAGCACAGGGGCCCTTCCTGAGCAAACAGCTGTGTTGGCTGGAAATGGCTCTGTCCCCAGGTGACCGCTGCCACTCTCTTCTCATCAGCGGAGGCCTGGCTCAGCTGTCCCGGGCTCGCTCCGTGCGAGCTCAGACACGTTTTCCAGCAGTGGGCTGGTAAAGGTGACGATGCTGGTGGGCAGCCGAGGGCGGGTGTCACCCCAAAGCGTGGGTAGAGACGTTAGGGGACAGCTACCCACTCGTATGGACTGACTGTCAGGACTGCTCCTGGAAAACATTGTGTGGGCGGATGCGGAGATCAGGAAATCAGTGCCTGGAGGGTATCCCCCCAACTGGTTAGTGTGACAGGTAAGGGGGACCCTTCTCCCCCCCCTCCCCTTTCCTTGTGGTTCTTCCCAGGACCTGAGCAGGTGGAAGTAGCCAAAAATGGTGAATTTCTAGTGCACTGGAAATTTTAGGCTTATACTTCATTTCAGCCCCAAATAGCCAATCGTTCTCGCTACTGGCAGCCGTCCCGGTCCCTGCCTGCAGCTCTGCCTGGCCTCTGGCAGCATTCTCGCCGTCCCAGGGCCACGACTCCTCTTAGCACATCTCCTCGGCCCTGCTCGGCCGCTTGGCAGCTCTGACACAACCCGCCGCCATCTGTGGAAACCCTGGGGAGGATCCATCCATCAAAATTAAGATGTTTGGGGATTAAATGCTTCGATCTCATTGGAATTGACATTTTCTGATGAAAATTGGTTTTGTCAGAAAATGTGGAAGCGGCTCTACCTGCCAGAGGTCCGTACACTGTGATCGGGTGATGGTTTAAATTGCCTGCTTGAGTGCAGGAACGCAAAACCAAGCCCCAAGCGCTTTTTAACTAAACTAAACTCTGTAAGTTGTCTCACTTGGGAGAGAGGCCCATGGCATCGAGGAGAACATTTCTCCTGCACAGGGTACTTGTGCTGATTTAAACTTGGTGTGAGATCTAAAGCATGATCACGACAGGCTGAAGTGATGCCCCATGCAACTCTGCGGCAAACAGTGGTGTTACGGAAGACTCAAGGGAGCCCAAATTCTGTGGTGGAATGAGAAAAAGATATCAAGTCATGATTAAAAATATCGTGCTTCCAAAATGCCTGTTTTTCTGGCAGCTGGGAGAGGAATACAGAAATAGCTCCTGATGACGACGAGATCTCTTCCTTAGCCTGAATAGCACAGTGTATTTTAATGCACGGGTCTAGCACTTTAGGTGTAAGAGAAAGACTATCCGTGCAGGCCAATGCTGCAAGCCAGCTTGTAAAAATCCTTATTAAAACCCCGCTGAGCCTAATCATGAAAGATAGCTTTTAATTAAAAAGTGCAACCATTCAGCCAACTTTTATAGGAGATTGCTACGACCCCAGGAGATGCCAACCAGCAATAGACTAAACTCCTTCCGGAGGGAGGGATTTTTCCCATCCCTTGTTAGCTGGCAGGGAACATCTCTGACTGTTTTAAATGGGCAACTTCACAAGTTTCCTGAGTGTGGTTTCTTCCATTAGGAAATGGGAATCTTTTAACAGCTCACCCAGGCAGCAAAATTCCTCCACTCCGTCTATTGCATTAGGAGCCTGGAGTCCACGCTGCTCAACTCCGCGGAGCAGGAGAGAGAGCAAGAGAAAAGAAAATCCAGATGGGGCAAAGTGTAGCTCGACTTTTTAATACTAAATTATTTACAGTAAGTAAAATCGTGTGTGTCAATTGTGAAAAGAGTCCAATTTGTTTGATTTACATTGCAGGGGGGTGCCCTAGGGTAGGGGGTGTTTAACTATCTCCTCTAATGTAATTGCCTATGGCAGCCTGTTAAATATTTGATAGGCTGCCTGAGCAAAGTAAGGAACTTCGTCTGATACGCTCCCGCAACCCTTTCAGTGTATCAAATGTATTTGCAGCCAGAGAGTACCTGAGCCCTTTCTATTGTGTAACCGGTGCTAAGCACACTCGTTTTAAGCCCATGCAGACTGCAAAGGACATGTTTTAGCCCACTTTTAGGGTGCGCTTGGGTTCTGTGGGAACGTGTGCTTTCCACTGGAAAATAAGGGCTCTTCCCCTGTTCCAACAGTTTTATTTTACATAAGAAGCCCAAGTTTCTCTTTCCGTGCCTCAGAGGGAGCATTTTCCGCAGCTGTCCAGCAGCAAAAGCAGTTTTTGCTATTGCCAAGGCTGTTCCCATGGCTTGGAGGTGTTGGCCCCTGGGCAGCTCCCTGCCCCAAACCATGGTGGCTGTGCAAAGGTGACCTTCAGTCACAGGACGGTCTGCCCTTGGCTCAAACCTTGGCTGCAGGATGGTGAGCGGGGTGGGGGTACGCGGGATGCGGGAAGGACAGCAGAGGGGCCTGTGGGCACCAGCAGCAGAGACGGACTGCAAAAAATTCAAGGGTCCCAGCTTGCGCAGCCCAGCCCCAAACCAGCCTCGTAACAGCTTTTACGTTATTAGTGTGCAAGAAGAACAAACTCAGTGACCTGGGTATGACTGAGGGGTGTGTGAGGAGAGGCACAAGAGGTCTTACCCCTGCCCCGTACACTTCTCCTTGTGTAGGAGACATGCTGGGTCCCTCCTCCCCACCACAGCTACATCCAGCCCTGGTCCCTACATGCAGCAGTGCGGCCCAACCTGAAAACTGATCAGAAGATCAGTGGTTGACACTGCATGGCTCCTGGCTATTTCCACTCCAGCTTTTGGCACTGGCAGCTCTGTTCCCAAGAAGAGATCTGTCCCTTAGCCCAAGCAAAGAGGAGAACAGCAAAGTGGTTGGGTAATCTGCCCCTGGGAGATGCTCCGCTGCTTACAAAGCCTGCTTCCTGACTTGGGGATCTGCCCCAGCTCACGCTGTTCCCTTTGCACAGTTCAGCAGCTCAGTTTGCTTGGAAAACTAAGGGGACACGTGCACAAGGCTTCCCTGGTTGTAAGGGGACCTCTCTTTTAAGGGACTCCGCTGCCACGGGAGATGAATCCTGCTGCCTGATGAAATGCTGAAGGAGCAGGCAAAGTCGCCTCACATGATCCCCTTCGAGGACCACTTTGGTTCTGGGGATATTTCCACTCTTTTCCTCATTCGTGTGTATTTGTAGCACAATTAACTTGGCAGAGCCTCTGGGAAGGGGCTGTAGAGCATCTCTTCCTCTCCAGTATGCCACTGTCTCAGGTGCACTTGCACCGCCAGGAAAATCCAGGGGATGAATGAGATTTGCCTGCCCTCCTCCCTCCTGGAGCAGGGAGCTGGTTCAGTGACACCTGCATTGCAAATGGCTGAAGCACCAGCCAGCTGGGGAGCCTGGCTCCCACTGTCTCCCTTCTGTGTTCTAAGCAAGCGTCCTCCCTGAATTACAGTCAGAAAGCAGTTCAACAGCCCAGCGTGTCAACCAGGACCGTCAAGTACTGGCCCCCTTCCTGAAGTTACTGTTGAGGAGTAGCAGCAAAGACCTCAAAACATTACCTCCGTGAAATATCATGAAATTAGGAGCTGGAAAAAAGCGATGCAGCGGCCAGGAGCAGACTACCAAAGATGAGACAAGCCCCACGTAGTGGCCAAGAAGACTCCTCCAGCAGCAAAGAGGCGAACGAGCATTTCTATTCAGCTTGGGAAGCTTCTCCATTTTTTCCTGGCCAGTCTGACCCTGATATCACAGATGAAGTGATGCCCTGATGCCTCTCTACTAAGACAAGCCAGTGACTGAAGCATTTCTGGTCATGTCCTGAGTCTGCCAGCTGGACTGTCCTCGTGACTGTGGTTTTTGGGGAATTCAGCACTGCTCGTTGGGAACTTACTGTGAGCAGTTAACTACACTGAGGTCAACAAAGAGCAACTAAGACCCACAGTAACTGACCCAGGTCCTGAGACAAACAAAGAATACAGTAGGTAGCATTGCTTTCCTAAAAAAAAAAATATGCTAGTAGTACTTTACGTGCATGCACATCAAAAGTGATTCACACCCCACATGTCTGGGCAGCTCCAGCTGTAACACCGGCTCTACACAGGTACAGGAACAAAAGGCAGATATTGGTACACAGTTTGGTGGTCACTGGAGGATGCTGATGAAGAAAAGGAAAGAGGTGGTTGACCTCCTCCTTCAGACAAAGAAGAAAGAGGTCCCAGAAGACAGTCCGCAATGGCTGCCGTAGCTATTTGGTTGCAAAAGGAGGAGGGAAAGGTGAATTCATAAACTCTGCCCCGTTATACTTTCTTCCACAAGGAATAAAGCACTTCTCTCCTTCCTCTCCCAGCTGGAAGGAAATCCCAGCTCTGCTAGAGCCTGTCCAAGCCCACCCCAGCACCACCAGCTGCCTTGACAAGCAGAGGATTAACTGCCTCCGTGCCCCACCTGAAAGGTCAGACCTTTCCAGGGACAGTGCCGCCCCCAAGGCCTCAAACACCTCTGGCATAGGGACAAGGTTTTGCTGCCTAGGTAAAGCTGGGAGAAAGCCCCTGTTCCTCTCTGGTCAACCTTGCCAGTCCCTAGGAATTCCTACAGGGTAGGAAATATCACATCACCCGCCTGGGATGGTAAATATTTAACAAGGGGAACACTCCCTTCTTTTCTCCCTCCCTCTTCATGCATATTCAACGCCTGCATCTCTTTCAGCTGGCAGCACTGCCCCTCTCCCTCTCCTGCTCTCCTCCATTGCAGTGCCACGGCAGCGCAGCAAAGCCCTGCAGCAACACGGGGACTCACAGGCCATGGGGAATTAATTGAGGTGGCCACAGATGAAGCACAGTGAGAGCTTGGTAGGAGTGAAGAGCTTTAAATGCACCTGTGAAGAGTGTTTGGCCCGGAGGTAGAAAAAAGTGGAATAGCCTGTGTCCCCACTGCTGGACACCCTTGACTTGTGCAGGCTGCTTTCTGGGACTTGCGCTACGCCCCGAGTGCCCCCCCCCGATTGCTGTGGCAGGGTACCAGTTGGTTCAGGTGAAACCACACCAGGGAGTGCACTGATAGTGTAAGATGCCGCCAAGAGAGTTTCGGCAACCAGGAGGGTTGTTCCCCAGCACCCTTCCAGTTACCGACACAGCCAGACACGCAGCCCTGCTCTGAGATGTACCTCTCGGATGTCCATCAGGTGAGGGAGATGGGGCAAGGTGGAGCTGTGTTGCCCTCTGGAAAAGGATGTCCAAGTCATGTCCCAGAAGGGGTGGTGTCTGCAGGTCCTCTGCCCTTTCAAGGGGTATGGAGTCCCAGATTTGGAAGAGATACCTAGAGGTCTCCAGTCCAACACCCTGTCTGAAGCAGGGCCAGTTAGAGCAGGTTGCTCAGGGCTTTATACAGCGAGGTTTGAACATCTCCGAGGATGGAGATACCACAGTCTCTCTGGGCCCCTGTTGAGTGATCAGGGAGAGGCTGTCAAGGATCTTAATCTACAAATGCAACCAAAACTTGCCTGGGGGTGTTGCATCTGCCTGATTTAGCATGCAAACACTGCAGGGCTGCGGGTGAAGGGAACTGGGCTGAGATGGCACCAGCGGCCGGGCAGAGAGGAGCAAGTGGGACCCACACCAAGCTCCACACCGGTCCCCATGAACCCGCTGGGGTTTCTCAGAGTATTTCTCAGGGTGGTGGTTGCTGTGGCTGGGAGGCAGGGCAGCCGGTCAGGATGGGGTGGAGGGGGGAATGGAAGACCAGCGGGAGAGGAGCAGGAGGAGAGACCTGCTGGGCTCCTGGGATGCAGAGGGAGGTTTTGCACAGTGTGGCCACGCAGGAATCCAGGCTGATGCTCCCGGGCCCCTGGGGGCTCCCAGCCTGCTCCGGCACATACACGCCTGCCGACGCGGAGGCTCTCTGTGGTTCTCTATCCCTTGCTGCTCGCTCCAGCTCTTACAGAAACCAGCTCTATTAATATCCCCATCTCTTCCTCTCGGCCCATTATTCTCCTGATGGCCCAAATTTCCAGTTAGCTCCTCTCCAAATTTAAACGATTGCTTCCCCCTCTCCTCTGAACCCCCCCCCTCCCCACCTTTCCGAGAGATGATGTCACTGATGACCTATATTCTCCTTCCTCTTAAATGGCTGGCGCCGGGGCTATTAGATCCCTGCTGCTGGGCTGTGATTGGCTGACAGCCAGTCCCAACCTCACAAGTAACCACGGCCATTCACCAGGAGCGGGGAAACTCCGGCAGTGCCAGCAGGGTTGGAGAAAGGCAGAGGAAGGAAGGATGGAGCTGGATGGAGCCTACTCCCACCCAGGGGGCACGTTACCAGGGAAGGGAGGAAGAGGAGCTGTAAAACAGTTAACAGCTTTGACCGGATGAAAGCAGCCATGGAAGCTGTGGAAAGCATCTTCACTGTCCTACTTGCTATCAGGGTCTGCCAGGACCTGGCGGCTGAGACCCCGTGGGCTGCTGGTGGGATTGCTTCTCCTCTGACCCATCTTGCAGCCCCGTGGCTCCTAAAGCACTGCAGACACCGATGGGAACAGCATTGCTACGTGTGTCTGCACACCTCAAAGCCTGTAGAGCCCAGAAGTGCCATTTTGAACAGTCCCTTGTGTGCCCGGAGGGCTCAAGCATGTTGTATTTCTTTGTAAGCCAAAGCACCATAGCAAAAGCCAACATGTTTCTCTGCAGAGTCAAACCCTTTAAGTCTTTTTTTTTGTGCCGTGATTCGGTGGAGAATCTCAGCCCATGTCTGAGCAGGCAGCGCTCCCCGGCACCAAGTCATTAGTCAGCGGAGAGGCCAAAGCTCAATCAGTCTATGGAAGAGAAGTCCATGAACAGCTGGAAAGAGACCTTCCAGAAGGTGGGAGGAAACAGGACAATGCCCCCTCTGCTGCCCACGACTCTGGTCAAGGCATCCCATTCCTAAAGCCTTCCTAAGAGTCACCTCTGGCTCTTCTCAGCAAGCAACGGGGCTTCAGTGTCCCATTTAGTCCCAGGCTGGGGAAGAGCTGCCATGAGCCAATGCCTTTGGTCCCACCTGGTGCTGATCAGCTTGAGACCGCATTTCTAAGAAATAAGAGAGGGAGAGGAAGGGGAAGGGAGATGAGTAGAGGTAGGGTTAGAGGTCCCTTCCTCTCCTCTAGCCTTGGGCATCACTACCAGTTCTACTTTGTGGCCCCGTTCTTCTACATTCTTTCAGCTTTTCAGCCTACTGCTAATCCCTGGTGTCATGAGTCCAACCCAGGTCCTTCTAGAGCAGGGATCCCCAGGCATGGGATTGCTGCCCATGCAACCCCAGCATCCCAAATCCCTCATGCCATAAGCCCACCCCATCCTGACCGACTCCCACAGCTGGCAGGAGACTTACTTGAGCAGAGGAAAGGCCCAGTCATGGAGGAAAGGCATCCCAAAGGCCGGTTGTGGCATCCTGCTTCACCCAAACAAGTCGCATTTGACTAAGAGGCGAGTTTTTGGCTGGATGATCCAAAGTCTAGCTGCAATGGCACCTCCATGGCACCCGGCCACAGGGGCCCCACTGTTCACGAGCCCTAGCCAAAGGGATACAGCAGCCACACAGGACAAACATGCTGACTATCTCCTCATCCAAAGGAGATTCCTCTGGTCCTCACCTTGGTTTATTCAGCAAAGGGAGTTCCCTAGAAATTAATGCAGTTAGGATTTGCAGCAAGAGGAAAAAAAAAAAAGAGAAAAAAAGAGGGGAAAAAGAAAGAACAAGAAAGAAATGATAAGAAAAAAGAAAGAAAGAAAGAAAGAACAGGAAGAAAATGAGGAGAGGAAGAGAGAAAAAATAAGGAAGGGAAGAGAGAGTCTTGGTTTTCTGAGTTAGAAGCAAAATTATCTTGATTTCCATTTGAATAATTCATGTTTGCCACGGGCCATGTATTCCTGAGCTTGGGTGTCAAGTGTTTATTGAATATATCTCTTGACAGGGCACTTGTGTGATATTCAGCTATTGCCAGAGTGTTAAAAAAACACACACAACAAATGTAAAAGGAGGAAAAAAAAGGAAATGCTGAAATGACAGCTTCCTCTACCTCAGTTTGAGAATAATTGGTCCAAATGAAGCCCCTTTCCTTTAAATAAAGAGTCTCCCCCTGCCCCCTCCCCTACATGGGGAACCAGCTGGGATCCCAGCATGGGTGGCTGGGACGTTGTCCTTACACCCAGAGGGAGAAGATCTGTGATCATCCTAGAAGATGAGCCTGGCAGGTGCTGGAGGAACTGAAGCCTTTTTCACCTCCTCAGCTTTTGACAGGACACGGAGTTGTGATCCTGAAGACTAGAGATGTCCCATCCCAAGTGTTTCCACCTTGGAGGGAATCCCAGTTATGCTGTAAGCCAGGTAGTCCAGGGTTGGTTCCTGGATGTCTCGGACCACTCACCTCCATCTCATAGTCCACATGGCCATGGCACCACCAGCTAATGAGTTTAAGTGTATATCACATGTTCTCAGGTATAGGGGTTCGTTGCTGCCCAGACAGTGGTGGAGCAAGGATGGAGGTGGTGAAATACCAGATCACCCTTCCCAGGTTAAGCCACTTGAGCAACAAGGGAGAAGACCCAGCCTCCCTGGTCCTCGGTCCTGGGGGACAGGAAGAGACAGGAGAGACAGAAGCTGGAAGAAGGACATCTCCTCTGCCCGAGGGAACCCAGACCTGACCAAGAAGATGAATCCATTACCAGGGGCTAGGTGGAAGGTTGTGGTAGCCCTGGAAACAGAAGGAATGGTGAGTGCCTCCATCAAAGGTAGTGCTGTCAATGTACTCAGTGTAGGATAGAAAGAGGCACCAGAGCCAAATCTGGTTTCAGGGCAATGAGTGGGGAAAGATTTGGTCTCTATCCTGGACGATACAATTACAAGTTCTTTGGAGGATTCAGGGAAAATCTAATACCTTCCTACCCCGGCACTCACACAGACCTTACTCTTCATGCGGCTCTTAAAGGCAGTGATGGAGGGGACCTAGGGTGGTGACATCCATCCTGAACACCTCCTCAGATCAGGTGTGTCTCCTAGGGATGACTGGCTCATAAGCACCAGGAGTCTGAGTGGTGTTGGCTACAACAACACAAACCGGGCACGGCAACTGTGAGCAGGGACCTCACTGTGTCACCCTGGGAAACCCTATGAACCTTTTACTCCTTATCACAGGAGTGGGACAGACAAGCTCTCAGTGCTTTACAGTATTGACCTGTTCAGACACAGAGATAGGAGGTAGGGGTGGTGTCAGTGCCCAGCAGACGCCCCATGGACTCCCCAAGGGATGAGGTGAGCAGCAGAATACAGGTGGAGATGAGTATGCACGTCGGGGCAGGTGCCAGGAGCACTGCGGGGAGCCAGGGGAGCCCTAACACTGCCCAGCCACCTGTAAGCAACCTAGATTCCAAAGCCAGATCCACCACAAGGGGAACCACCACCATCCGCCACTCCACATATAAACATGTCCCATCTCGGGATGGGACCAACCAACCCACTGTACCATAACAGCCATGCAGGAAGATGGGTGAGGTCCGGACCTGCCTCTCTGGAATGGAAGGAAGTCTGATTCCCCTGAACTGCTCTGCACCCAGAGGTTCTCTCCAGCTAGGTGTGCCGGGCTGGAGGGGAGTCAGTTCTGGCAGACCGGAGGGCTGGGGGTGTCTGGCTTCACCCATTCCCCATCTTCCCCCATGATTTTTCAAACCACCTCACGTGGCGGTGGTAAAATGCCACCCACCGGTAACCCTTGTGGTTTTTCAAGGCTGAATGGTGGCTGGATCTAGACAGAGCAGTGGCACTGAGCGGCTGTTCCCTCCCCAGTGTCACAGCCGCACCTGAAAAGGGACACCAGAGAGCCAGCTGGCCCCTGCAGGGACAGCATGATCCCCCTCTCTGCCAGGCAGGAGGGCAGGTGTCCTCTCCACCCACTGTCCTAATTTGATCCCCGTTGCAGTAAGCGAGGGCTGCTGTCCTTCCAACCTCCATGGACACAGAGCCCTCAGTGCACCCCCTCCATACGTGGAGGACTGACGTCCCCCTTGTCCTGAGGACTTGCTGTTGGCTGCTCTCCTTCCACGGGTCCTTACCTAAGGCAGGGGTGAAGCTTTGAAGATGAAAAGTTATTTGGGGAGCGGGGAGCGGGGCAGAGGACAGGGCAGGATGCCGGGGGGCGGCCACCTCCCAAGCCCCTCCGTGCAGAGACAGCACCCATATTAATCAGATGTCCCAGAAATGGTAAATTTGGTGCCAGAGCTCCCACCATCTCTGCAAATCTCTTGCGCTGCCAAAACTGATTCTGAGATAACAGATTTTGCCATGTCTGAGGTGGCCCCGTGGGGATGTTTCTGAATGATGTTCCCCAGTGTGTCCTGAAGAGCTTGTAATATCCACGTGTCCCTTATACTCAGGTCTCCCTCTCCCTGTCAGCCCACATCACAGAGAGAGGGCTGCAGGGCTGCGCAGAGCAGGGAGGAAGGCTGGGACTGGAGTGATTTCTCATTCAGTCTTTTCTATAGGGGACCTCTGAGGGGACACACAAGAGGGTACGCAATAGCATGTGACTCATGGTAGGTAGCTTCCTCGTGGGACACATCATGTGGGAAATAGGAAATGAAGGCTCCAGCCCTACAGCAGGCTAGAAAGTGGCAAAAAAAAAAAATCCACGTGGGGAAGAGCAAGGTGAGAATGGGCCCGTGCCCAGATCCCCTCTGCCTGGTCAGTACCTGTGCCTAAGGACAAGACATCTCCCCAGCGTTGTCTGGCTCATCCCAAAACTGAGCTGCAGAAGGGAAGCACCGCAGCAGCTGTTGGGCTTGATCAGAGCCCCAGTGCCAGCCTGAGCTACCCTGTGGGTTGGTGCAACGTGTGTAATGAAAGGTTGTCCCACTCCTAGTCCGATGGGTGATGTGGGGCAAGGGTGGGTCACTGTATCACCACTTAAGCTGGTCTCTGAGGGACGGAGCTGTCAAGTTATACCACGGCAGCAAAGGGGCTGAAAACTCACCCAGCCAGGACAATCCCCCATCTGTCTTGAGAAGAAATGCAAGGGCGTTAGGGGACTTTGGACATCTCACACGGCTCCTTCTTCCATGTCATGTGAAAACACTTTATGGAGGACCACCACCTCAGCCCATGTGGCAGGAGGGGAGTGACCTGAGCTGCAGCAGCAGGACCATGCTCAGAGGGACACATCTCCCACCGCAGAGCAGTCCCTCCCCAGCTCCTGCCCTGAGACCCTGCATCCCATAGAGTCTCAGGGATTCCTGGGAGGGCAAAGGACACAACTTTGGGGAGACCAAGGCCCAGCTGTCAGGGCAGAGGAGGGGGTCTGCAGCAGCTGCAGCAAGTTCACTTGCAAAGTGAGGGTCTTCTGATGGGAAACAGCCCGGTGCAGGGGGACCCACTCCTGGGTGGCCGCTGGCAGGCGCCCATCAAACCCACAAGCTGCCCCACAGCACCACCTGGGACCCTGAATCCCATAGCAGAGCTGGTACATCACAGGAGCGGGGGGCAGAGCAGCCGGGCTGGGGGGGCCGGGGAGGGGCAACACCGTCAAGGGGGGACCTGAGGGCGAGGGGAAGAGAGCAATGCAGGGATGCCCAGGATGAAACCTTGACCACTACCTCCCGCCATCCCCGGCACCCAGACAGCCAGTGAGACCCCAAACCGCAGACCTCTTTAAGAGGTGTCATTTGAATAACCGCTTGGGCAGAGGGAGGCAGCCAGACAGGGAGACGGGAGCCTCTCGCCGCCTGCTCTCTCCCAGCACCCAGTTCACAGCTGGTGCACCAGCAGGGATCCCTGCTTGGCCATATGCTCTACGTGCTGCTTCAATTACCCCTCGGAGGAGCCGGGGCTTGCACGGCTCCTGGGAGGGGGAGGAGGGGGCCGTGGGGGAAGGGAGGCGAAGCCGGCAGGGAGGAGGGAGATCCCCTCGGACGGGTAGGATGCCAAAAATGGGAGCAGGGCTGATGGGTTTAAATCAGAGCACCTTTGCTCTGGTCCATGTGGGACACCCCTGGTGCACCCCCAGGGCATCTTTGCCTACAAAAGCATCCCCAGTGTACAAGAGCATCCCTGGCATATGAGAGCATCCCTGTCAGCCTTCTGCTGACACCAGCTCGGGGCCGGGTTGAACAACCCCACACAGACCAGGAAGCACACCAGGGTGGGGAGCCCCTCCGCACCCTTTGCGGGTGGATCTGGCTCAGAAACCTCCCAACCAGGACTCAAGACCTGGCTCCTGGCATTAGGGATCCATCCCCCAGCTGTAAGGACGTCCAAAACGTCCCCAGTCCTCCCTCTAGAAAGCTGATTATTTCCAAACTGAGCCCCCGAAGAAATTGTGTAAGTGGGAAACAAAAAATTTCCCACTACTGTTTTCATTTTCATAAAAATACCCTTGTGACTAAACAGAAGCGTTCATGGGAAACACTCTGATTCCTTGAAAAATTCCTTTCTTTACTGGAAAGCCAAGAACCTAAAACCTAATATTTTTTGACCTCCAGCCCACATTTTTTATTTTCTCACCTCCTTTTAGCTTTCTTCCGAAATTGTTTGTGTTTGGGTTTTTAATTACTCAAGAAATGTCAGTTTGTGATTAGCTGATGAAAGTAAAAACTATTTGGTTTTCCTGAGTAGTTCTAATATTGGGTTATTCACTAGACCTTGCAACCAGACCAGAGGAAAAATCTTTACATCAGCAATACTTATTGCTCTGGTGCTCATTAGACAGATCACCCTGGTCCTTTTCATGCCAAAAATATCTCAGCCTTACACACACACACAATTTGTGTCCCTCTGAACTGGAATCAGGTTCTCTATTCCTTAGGAAAACTGGTAGGGTGGATTTTTTTTTTCAGTTTCTAAACAGAATAAAAAAGAAAACCCAAATGTGCATGGAAAAAAGCTTAAACATAAATCACCAGGGACTGACATGAAGCTTATCAGATAATTCTGAAACTCACCACCTTCATTTCAACTTTTTCCAGCTACTGGAAATATTTTTATGATCAGAAACAGCAGGCTTCATTTCAAGCAGACATTGCGAAATGAAAAACATGTCAACGTGTGCTATCAAGAAAAGCATCAACCCAGGACATGTCAGCATTCAAGGCAGCATTTTGAGTTGGCAAAGATTCATCCAGAGGGTTTTGCTTGTACTTGTTTTGATCTTGCTGCACCATTTCTGCCGGACTGCGAGAGCGCTGCCTCTGCTGTGACTCCAGAGCACTTCCAGGTCCACAGCCCTGGTAGACACTCCTGGATACAGGCAAGATTTGGGCACAGTTCCCCCCATTTCTACAGAGACAACTGTGCCTTGATGTTCACAAGATGGAAAACTCAGTGCAGAAAGAGGTCGTCTCATTAAAGTGGTGTTAAGCGAAGGCAGCCAGGCTGTGTCCTGAGTTATCTGCAGGTGGATAGCCATTTCCCCACAGCTCTGACTGCAAATCCTGTCTCACTGCATCTCTTCCCCATGCTCTGCCCTTGCCCCCCTCGGCCATAGCCGGCAGCTGCTGACCAACGCCAAACCCACGCCAGCATCACCGAGACCACCTGAAATAGGAACGTCTGTCCTGCCTGGGCTGGACCATTTTTCCATTCACCTGGACAGCGCGGGCTGTGACTCACACGATGCCTCCAGCGAGCATCGCCAACATGGGCTGAAGCCGAAATCCTCTGATGCCAGCAGGACTCAGCACAGCGAAGTGTGGAGGAGCTGCATCGGGCTGGGCTGCGAGCGGAGGCTGGCGCCGATCTGAGACGGCCCTGCTGAACCATCTGAGCATCTTGACCCTCCTGGAGCGGGGAAGGGAGATTAGCAAAAACAAATCAAGGACTAATTCCAAATGTCAAAGCGACTTGAGGAAATTGCTTTGCTTCTGGGAGACCCGCAGGCAGAAAAGCTCGTCTGAATAAATGAGTCTTTCATCCACCAGTCGCAGAAACTTCCACGGCTCACTCGTGTACTGTCACTGCTGTCCCAGCGACTTGTCCCCACCCTCGACCCCCCCTGCCCAGCACCCCTCGAGCCCTGCCCCCCCCTCCGCTCACACCAGCAGAGGTCACGGTCGGAGGAAAAGCCCAGCCTGACGCTCTGCGAGCCAGGTCGAGGTGTGGAGTGGTCCGAGCGGACTGCTCCGGAGGTGCAGGGTCAGTGCCAACATCCGTGGGTGGGAAACAAGAGGCGATTTTAGCCCAGAGCCCCTCTGCGGGTGACAGCGGCCCGTGAGCGCGCGGCAGCAGCTGTACGGTGCAGGCTGGTTTTGTTCTGGGGACAAAGGAGGGCTGAGACGAAATTGCACTTGGGCAGCAGTTCAGCCGGGCTTTCCAGGCGGTAAGTGCCCGTCTGCAAACAAACCCTCCCCAGCGCCTCCGGCCGTGTGGGACAAGGCCCGGCAGGTTGCCCGCGCGGGCAGCCAGGAGCCCTCGCAAGGCTATCTGGTGACAGCAGCGCGCTTTTGTCACCGCTCCTCCGGGGAAAGCAAGCACAGGGCGTCAACAAAGCGGAGGGGAGGCATCTAAAGCGGGGAAAGTTTATCCCGTCGGTCGGCAGGTTTCTTTCCTCTCAGAGGAGACAAAGCTGTCTGTGCTTTCACAGCGCCTGTGTACCCGCATCTCCTGGGGAATGGGATCAAAGCAGCCCTCTGTCTCAGGTACTGTATTCCCACCGCGCTTATCTCCCCATTTTTAACCCCATGTTTCTAGTCCTGGATGGCACCAGCACTCCCAGCGCACGCCCTGGCGCTTTGGTCGCTCAGAGGCTGGTGTTCACTGCTTTTCCTCTCCAGCTGTGGTCCACCTTGTAGGGTGACTGCCCACCCATAAGGTGGCCCGACAGCCTGGCATAGGAGCATCTCTCCCCTGGGTTTGCCTGGAGGAGCTAACGCCCCATGCGAGGTCAGCTTGCTTTGCTGAAAAGCAATGCAGCTTGGAAGAAAACATCTGACATGGGCTCAGTCCTTGCACCTAACGTGCAAGTTAGTTCCCAGCTGTCCTGTTAGGCAACCACATGACGGTAACCAGAAGTCTCACGCCAGGTGAGGCTAGCTTCAGCCAAGTGTCCACGGCCATCTCCGCTGCAGTGGTAGGCACTTGGACTTGGACACACAATGGACACAGATTTCTAACTTCCCACCACAACAGCAAGAACAGTAAGGTGTCAAAATGTCTTTGGATCCCCTGCGATCTCCTGCAGCCATAGGAGAGGAAAGTGTCTAACAAGCCCTACAGGAGAGAGTCGTTTTCAGAGAGGAGGAGGACGGACATGATGGGGGGAATATGTGAGTGGGATGGTTTATTTGACCTTTGTGCATAAACGTTCATTGTCCTTTCTGACAGGCAGAATTCTTCCAGGCAGGACCTGGGGGACTCAGGGGAGGAAAGGGTTAAGAGCCCTCCAGGCCACGGGCTGACCCACAGACCTTCCTATATTGTCCCTTTTCTTATCCCCTGTCACTGGGGAGATTAGCAGCCAGCAGATTAACCTGGTCTATGCCCTGCAGGCACTTTGGAGATGAAGGGCAGAGGAGAGAGAGGCTGATCTTTGAATTCCAAAATGTCTGGATGTCCGCGTAGGAGGCAGAAAGGGGCTGGAGGGATGGAAGGGGAAAGGATGTGCAAGGATGGTGGAGAATATTAACCAGGTACATCAGCTTTCTGCTCTGAGGGAGAGAGGTCCAGCCCTTGGAGCTCATGTGTTCCCAAAGGGCTTCAGCAACTCAGGAGCAGAAAGGTCCCCACGAGGAGGTTGCAGAAGTCTCTGGGACGGGACTTTGTGGGCAAACCTAGAGCTGCGCAAGCCAGGCAGCCAGCAAGGATCTCGGCGGCAGGCTGAGGTAGGTGGAAAAGCTGTCGCCCACAGGTCAGGGAGGGCTCACGCAAAGTCTTGTGTGAGCTCTGGCCTTGCCCAGCACACATGCAATGGGCTGAACCTGCTGTGCACTAGTTCCTGGGGGCCCTAATTAGCACCCTCAGCAATGCATTAGCACGAGGGGTGCAGCTGAGCCACAGCCCTGACACGAGAGTAAGGCTCTGCAGATAGTGGCTGCTTGGTTGAACTAAGAAATTGCGGAGGGAGAGCAGAAGGGTGATTTCAGAAATTATCTGATTTGGGATTTTCTTGCCTAAACCTGAAAACCTCCCAAGTTAAGTGAAAACAGCATGGCCAAGCGAAGCAGATGAGTTTCACAAAAGCAAAGGAGGGCGAATGGATGGCAGGACTTAGGTACATGTTGTTCACGAGGGCAACGATGAGAAAAGATTATCTTTTCATGATGGAAAGCTTCAATATCCCAGGGGAAGCCTTGAGCATGATTCCCATCACTTCCTGAAGGGACTTAGGTCACTCACGCTAGAGCTAAATCCTGACCTCAGGCTATTCTGGGACTCAGAGCTCTCCACTCCTGTGAAGCCTCTTCCACTTGGCTGAGAACAATCCAATATCCACACGGGGGTGCGTGTGATCATGACTGGAGTCCAGTGGTTAAGACGTCTCCACTTCAGTCCTTATTCTTGTGAATTTTCAAGTGATTAATGCAAAATAAAGCCGATATCTCAGGAAAGTGCATCACCATGACCTCCTGCAGCGTAAGGGAGAATGTGGATCCAGGTCCCAGCAGGCAGCAGCTTCTGTTGGCTGAGCGAGAACTTTTACCTGTCCCTGGTGGGAAGGGACCCACCTCTTTCTATTCAGTTTTGTGGTATTAACTCCCAAAAGATGTTTCTTTCCTTTTTCCCCAGCTGACACTATCCAGTTCCCTTTGCTCAAACACACTGGAGGGTCTGCCTTGTGGCAAAGGGAATAAACTCTCCAGCTCATCCTGGCTGGAGCCAAACCTGGGAAAATACTCGAGATCTCCCCCCATTATTAGCAGGTTTGTGGGAAGGCTGGAAGCTGCTTCTAGCACGCACCAGCACTTCTAGTTTTTCTTGAAGCCATGAGGTGACCAGGAAGACCAGGCACAGTGCCTGGCATGCCCAGCGATCCAGCACCTTGCATAAAGCAATTTAATGTGGGATATAAGACACATCCTTAAGGAAACTTCCTTGCTAGAGTGGGAGCAAAACCAAACATCCAGACCCCAATACTGTCCAAAGCTCTGGTTTATGGTACCCACCTTACACTGAGATCCTATAGTCCCAGACTAGCCAAGGAGAAGCGAGGGGATCTGATTTTGCTGTTTAAACCTGATTTCCAGCCTGTAATTCAAATTTCTGTTGCTGAAAACCATTCAGGGCACCTCCTAAGTTGCCAGAAAATGGTTTTAAGGGCTCACAACTGTTGCTTGAATCATACAATGGGGTGAACAGCAAAGCTGCATGAACCTTTCACAATAGAGCATTAAATTCTGCATATTTCCATTCTTTAAATGGAAATTCATAATAAATCATGTAATAAACAGTCATACTTCATGCAACATCTTCCCAGTTTGACAAACTGAGTGAAATTTGCAGTCACCTCCAGACAGGGGGAAAAAAATCCAGGTTGCCTTGCAATTTGGTTTTGATTTCAAATCCAAGGAAAAATCTCCGCGATGTCTCCTAGCTCAGACAGCTCTTCCCCAAAACCCATCCAAAAAAGCACTGGTGTTACTGTGGACCTCATCCATTTCATTACAGGATTCACCTGCACTCAGCCAGGTTGGAGGGAACCAGAGACAGAAAAGGGAAATCGATGGACGTGGAACTGAATGAGCTGATACTGATGGGAGAAGCTGTCAAGCTTCATATCTGTCCATCAGTTCTGGGCATAGTCGCCACAAGACGTAAGTGCTGCTGAGCTAGCACTATCACAGGGCTTTCAGAGGTATTCAGGAGAATACCCATGATTTGAAGGCGGATAAAACACCCGAGCGTCGCTCGCAGCCTGGGACTGAATCAGCTTGAGCGAAAGAAGGGGCACAGATCTGCTGATTGCCCCCTCCGTAGCAGAGCTGCTTTGAGGGTGATTAATTGTTGTTGCCCCAGAAGCTGCAGGAGCCACAGGGTAAGAGGAGAGCCGTGCAAGGACAATATCTAGGATTACTTTGCGCCACCCTTAGTCTGAGCCATGAGCGTGAATTCAGCCATGTCCCACCTAGGAAAGAACCTTTTAGCCCCAGATCCAGCTTCTCTTGTGCATCTCAATGTATTTAAGCTGAAACCTTGTTTCATTGATCAAGGCCTGAAATCGATGGGCATCAGAGTGCTAAGACACCATCCAAATAAAGATAATACAAACAGCAATAAAATAGCACCATTGATTTTAAAATTCCCCATCTAAGGCTTTATAAAGTATTCATTAAATGTCTATTAGGATAAATTGAAAGCATTAGGAACATGGGTAACTGGTTATGCAGATTTGCAAGTGTTTTTGGTTAATTTATAAATGCTGCATCCACATAGATAGAGAAGTAGACATTGATAATAATTATTCCAATCCGTTTTGTTATTCTCTATATAACTTGAAGTTGTGAATATCATGCTATTAGAGACAGAAAGGGATCCATTTCCTTCTCTCCTGTATTTGTAGGAGGTCAATAAGCGAAGGAAGACGACTGAATTTTTCATCCGTTAAAAGGAACAAAGACACATTTAGCGAACACTTTATGTGGCTTGGGGAGAATGGCACCACTTCATTAGAAAGGTCCTGATGCTTGCTGATTACACGGTTGTTAATATGGTTGAGAGGGTCACAATTTTCAAGCACATGGTGAGTTGTATCATTTTCATCCCTTGCAAAGAGAAGCTGCTTCGGTAACAGTGGGGTGTGTGTCATGTATCTATAGGGCTATCAAGGAGGATGGCAACCCGCACTCATTTAATGGTTGTCAATCAACCGCAGAGCGAGGATGGGGTCATTACTCAACAGCAGAGACTGGGGTACTGGAAAATGGGATCGTAAAACATACATAAGGGTCTGCTCCCTGCCAGTGATGCGATTATTGCTCACTGCAACTGAGAGCAATGAAAAGCTCTCCTATGCTGCCTGTTGCGGAGTGAGGGGTGGGATTCCCCTTTTGTAATGTCAGTGCCTAAAGGTAAGTCCAAACGCGCTGCCTGGGCTTTCTCTAGCTACGGAGAGAGATCGGTGCTGCCGGAGGACAATTCATGCCTCGCCAAGGCAGCTGTGCCACATCCTCCCTCCAGCAGCCATGGAGGGAGACCCAGCGATCGCCTCCAAGACGCGGGGCTTGCAGGCGGTGAAATATCTCTGCCTCGAAGACCTCGCCAGCTACAGCGAGAAGCCGGTCCGTGAATGGGGTCATTAGTCACACTCTCCTGCACAAACAAACGGCAGCACAAAGAGACCGTTAAGATGCCCAGCTCCAGGAGGCAGAGAGGGGATCTCCATCCTCCGGCCGTGTGTGTTCAGTGCTGAAGGCCTCAGCCTTACTTGAGGCTCAAACCGCCTGTAGTTAAGAATTACAGTTATTAAGCACAAATACCCTATGTTGGTCCGTTACCAAGCCCTGCAAAGTATATGCATGTATTTACAGAGCATCACCTTCCTCACTGCAGCCTCCAGGGTGAGTGTTTGAAACCTCTTGGAGGAGGGGGAAAGGGAGGGCATGAATAAAAACCTCCCTCCTGCTTGTGGACTGGTTTCTTTTGCAGTGCAGGTTGTTCAGCAGCAGCCTCCTCTGTGTGGTGCAAGACCTCTGCCAGAGACGTTTTTCAGAGAGCCACAGTCCAAAACACCTGAGATGCAGCTGTGGGAGAGTGTGCCAGGAGTCCTGGTTGTCTTCCTAAGTCTGCTTTTGGGGGAGACTCAGCCTCCCTGTGACTCAGTTTCCCCACTACACATCACAGAGGAAATCCCCTCCCCAGTAGCTGGATGTTACGGAGATGAATAATGCTGGGAAAGCCTTGGAAGAACAGCACCAAACAGCCCATAATGCTTCATCTCTCCTTTTAGCCCCTTCCCTCAACGTTCTTGCATTGGCTTGCCTCCCCTCTCCCCTGCTTCTCCTCTCACTGAATGCTCTGAAAATACCTGGTTCTGTTGCTTTGTGAATTATTAGAGGCATTTACCATAGGCCCTCTCATTAATTATTCACAGCTGTTTTGTTCTGGGCCTCAGATGTAATTAATGGCTCAATTAATATTTAAATATTAACTATTTTTAAAAACCCAAGACATCTCTGTTAAGCTTGTCCATTGAGAAATAAAATGCAGGGCAAGCGAGACTCGGGCAGGGAAGCTGAACAGCGCAGCGTGGAGTGGACAACTCGGTCCTTCTGCAAGCACAGACCCACGTGGAAAGCAAGCCTTGGAGCAGGAGACGGAGGGTGGGAGAGGATAACTGGGTGGTGACGGAGCCTACGAGCCCCACCAGCCTCCTCTGGAAGGCAGGGAGAGAAGAACAGGAGGTCTAGTTTTGTTAGATCCTTGGGGAACCACCACTGGATAGAAGTGGGCATCTCTCCATAGACTTGATGATCTAGGGACTCTCGATCTCCCTGGCATTTTGGATCTCCAGCAGCACTTAAAATCTTGCAAAGCCAGGTATCCTGCTGGTGTTTCCATCTTCTTCTCCTGCTCCACATCCCAGCCTCCAACGGAAAGAGAGATGGAGGGAACCAGAAAGTGGAAGAAGCACTGACCAGGCCCAAAGCTTGGATGGCGTGAACTGGGAAGCAGTGAGATGTTATTCCACCGGTGGGGCTGCCAGAGACCCCGCTCCTGCACGGAGGTCTGATGCTTTCTTATGTCTTTGCTACTTGGGACGGTTAATTCTACAGGTGTGTCGGTGAGAAACACAGAGCCATGCAGGAACTTGAATTTCTGTTTGATGGAAAAGGCTAAGATTGGGTTTTCCTGTAAAAGACGGTATTTGGAGAAAGGGAGAGGGGGAGACCAGCTTGACGTCTGGGTTGAATGGGATATTCCAATTTGATAGCACTATAATGCATATGTTTTTACTGGGCTTAAAAAAAAAGGAAGAAAAATTTAAAAGCAAATAAGTTTAATGAACTGGAACAAAGTTGATGTGGAAACAAAATAAAAATATTATATGCTAACTGTAATAAAACAGAACTCCATTGCCATCAACTCTGCTCATTTTTATTTGTTTGTTTGTTTCCAAACTGAAATTTAATCCAAACAGATTTATCCCGCCAACCCCAAATTCAGTTTCAGTGTCAACAAAACAACATTTCCCCACAAAAGACAACCCAGGGGGAATTTTTGCCCCGGGGAACAGTGCAGAAATATTTCCTTTCGCTCTGTCCTGAGCGTTTCTCATTCACTAAAAGTCTCTGGGTCCTTGATGCTGACAGCCAGGAGACGTGAATGATGCCCCGAACAAAAAGCCACGGCCGAGAGCCCGTTCACTGCTCCCTCCTCCCGGCTCTCCTGGACCCAGAGCCTCTTGAGGCTGAGGTTTATCCCACTGATCGGCTTTTTGTCCCCCGTCTACCCGGCGGTCTGGGAGGTCAGACCCATCTCCCATGGTCTGACCCGCTGAGAGGTTCCCCACGTTTCAGCGGCGCACGCGGGAAGATGCTGGTCTGACGGGAATTCGTGGGACGGGTTTCGCTCGTGCTATATAAAGCATTACTGGAGCCAGGTACCTCCGGGTGGTTTCCGCCAGCCTTCTGCTCACATCCTGATAATTCACAGCGGGTGATTTACAGCATCATCCCCCCCGTGCAGGCACTTACTGAGGCCCACCTTGCCCGAGCAGGCGTGAGGCCGGGTCGGCTCAGCTCCGCACGCCAACATATACGGTAGCACGCAGCAGCTGAATAATAGATGGCCGGTGCTTTGTGAAGGTCCCGTAACCTGATCTCCATCGCAGGGACACATGGACAGAAATGGAGCGGGGAAGCCGCCCGATAATGCGAGCTGCGGCCACCCGATATGCATCCCTCGAGCACGATCTGGTGCCCGGCCAATGGATGTCTATTGGGGAGGAAATGAGAGCCCGGTTTCTTAGGGACCGGCTGACGCTCGCCTCCCCCCCGCCAGCTCTGAAAGCACAGTAGGCGATGGGCAGATGCTGCAGCAACGATCCGCTCGCACCCTGCCCTTCCCTGCTCCCCCCAACCACGGTCTCCATGATCTCCAGCTGGAGGGCGGTGGGCTTCCTCGTGGCGGCGTGGCGCATCCCGCTGTCCTCAGCATCCTGCTGGGGAATTAGGCACCCAAACCTCCACAGAGGGGCTGTGACCACATCCAGAGCGACCACCCCATCTTGCTCCTGCTGAAGCGTTGCACCGGCGTTTGCCTGTTTGGCATTGCTGTGTCCGGTCTCTTCCAAGCAGAGCACATGTGGGGGCTTGCTACAAAAAAACCAGCTCCATTCCAAAGCTTGGAGAAAGCCAGCTATATCATTTCGGCTTCACGCTACCTAATAAAACCGAGAACAGCTCCTCTACAGCCAGCTCTTAGCAGCAATGAATTCACTGGTGCTGACCTCAAACTCACAAGCAAGCTCTTCTCCCTTCTCTCCCCCACAGACAGAGGCAGACACGTGTGGGACACAGCACTCTCCATGCTACCACAGACCCGCTCCCTGCACCCTGCGGTTTTCCTCTGTGCTGCAGGGCATGAGGGCTCATGCTCCCCTGGGACGAAGGATGAGATGTTCAGAAAAGGCTTGTTCCCAAGAACTGCAATTGCAGAAGGTTCCTGCCCCTGTCCCCAGGTGCTCGGGCACTGCCAAAGGTTGCAGATAGCTGGGAGAAGCCAAGGACCATCAGATCCTCAGCGAGCTGGGTCTCTGGGCTGCCAGGGGGTGAAAGAGCCCAGCTGAGCATCCAGGGGAAGGGGTGACATGTCCCAGCCCTACTGGTACCTGCTACCCCATGAGCTCCTCAGGTCATGGGGCTGAACATCCCTTTCCCACCACACCACAGCCTGTTCGCATCCACCAGCTGCACAATGGGAAGAGAAACTGCTTGCAGGAGCAGCCCTGCGTAACCCATACGGAACTCTGCCAGGCTGCAAATCCCAAGGGGGCAAAAAAGCCTTGAAGTTTCCATTTCTCTGGGAATCTCACCCACCATACAGACACCTCCTGGTACTTTCAGCTCCCCCTTTGCCTTTCCCTTTGTTGCAGACCTCTTGTTTCCCCTGTGCTTCTGCACCACCACTGCATGGTCACGCTGTGACTCCAGGTGGGCTCCGGGCATCGCAACCTCTGCAAAATGCATCATGCACTGCAAAGGGTCCATGGGACACTCGCAAACACAACAGCGATGGGAGTTATATCATCACAGCAAGGACAGGATGGAGTAACCTGCCAAGGTGTGGGATGCTGTCCTGTCCCGGCTGCAGCGGTGACCCTGCCTGCAGGCAACGGTGGGACGGGACGGCGGGTGGCCGTGCACGTCCACGCCTCACGCTGCATGCTGCTCACAGCCGGCAGCTGCTGCAAGAGCAGCTCCTGGAGCAGGAGATGCTCACCTTCAAACCCAGAGGGAGGGTGGTTCAGTGAGATTGGAATAAAAATCAGTGCGGGTGGCTGGGAGGGTAAGAGAGGGGTCATCTCCCCTGGGAGATGGGGGGAGAGCTGGGGAGGGGGTTCAACGACAGCGGTCACCGCTCCCACCTGCGGTTGCTCTCACTAAATCCCAACCTAGCCCCAAATCCTCCCTGCCAGCACTTCAACCCAGGAGCCCACTGCAAGCCCATTGCAGGGAAAGCTAGGGCTGGACCCGGCGCGCACTAGAAGCTGCTGCACTCCTGCCCCCTTCAACCACACGGATTTCCATCTGCCGCCTTGCTCGGGGGCTGTACCACTACCTGCCGTGCTCACCATATTGCTGGCAATTTCCAGCTCGGGTTAATCACCGTGTAGAGCTATTCTCCCATCCCCAAGCCTGACAGCCGGCAGCTTGTGTGCCTCAGCCCGGGCTTGAAAAGCCTTGGCGGGGGCAGGTTTGCTGCAGGCGGTGGCGGGCGCCGCTCCCAGCACACACGCAACACCCGTCCCAGCCCCGGCTGCAGGCAACGCGGTCCAGCGCCAGACGCGGGGCGGGATGCAGCGTGGGGGCCACCGCCGTGGCGCGGGGGCCCGTGGGGTCACCGGAGCCGACGTCAGCTGTCAGGCAGAGCCGTCCGCCGCAATTACCCACCCTGGCTGCTCGTGGCCGGAGGGCACACGCAGACGGCGGGGATGAGACGGCGCTGGGGGAATGTGAGGGGGTGAAAACGTAGCTGGAGCTCAGGTTTTTTTCAGTGGGGTGCCACTGCGGGGAGGCATCACCCAGCTCGTGCGCGCGCTGAAAACGCAGCTCCTGCCCCAGCCTGTGCGAACAGGTACAGTGAAACCCACTGAGTCACATCGGGGAAAAATTCAGTTTGGAAACATAGGAAGGCTGGATTTTTCCTCCCCCCCCCCACCTGGGGAAAAAAAGATGTTCCTATGAAAAAGATGCCTTACCCTATTTCTGAACAAAACATTGTATTTCGTTTGGCAGTTATTTGGACTTCGGCTTTAACCTGTTTTCAGCTTGTCATTTCCCAGTTTAGGACTATTTAAGAACCAGATCACCATTCTGAAGCAAAAAACCCCCCCTCAACTCCCCCCTAAATCAATGCTGTTTAACATTTTCTAATAATTTCCCCACTTTTTCTTCTCTTTGAACTTGACTTGGGTTTCATGAACAGGTTTCAGTTCTGTTCAGGTGAACATGTTCATGAAATCCAAGTCAAGTGAAAGCTTTGCATAACACAGGCTTGGAGAGGAAACAGAAAGAAAAACATGGTTTGAATCATGATTCATTGTGGTTTATTCCAACAAAAAGTTCCATGATATTCTGTAAAAGAAGTAGATCTGTTCAGTTTTGTGGTTTTATCAAAAGGCACGTTAGAGCTGATTATTTCTTGAGTTGAAGTAGGAGATTTCTTATGGACCTTATTTTTCATGCTCGGAAAGATAACCTCCAAAACCTCCCTACTCTTTGTGGCTCCGGAGTAAAATCTTGAAAGTTGAATCTGGGGAGCCTAAAGGATTAAAGATCTCTGTTTTTCCATCTCTCTTTACCATCTGAACAGCCCGTCCCTTGGGCAGGTGGCAGCTGAGAGGTGAGGTGAGAAAGAAAATACACACAGAGTGGCATCCTGGGGACCACCCTGGTGGCGTTGGTGATATTGGGGGGACATTTTCCCGGGGGGTCTCTGATGCCACCGGGGCTCTCACGTTGGGGTGACGCTGTGGTTTTGGTCCTCCTCTTTGCCTCACGGCCACCTCTGCAGAAAAATCCCAGTGACCCAACAGGTTAACGCTGTTCCCACGCTCACCTGCCCTTTCCCACATGCTGCCCCTGACTGCCTGTACCTGTTTTCTGGTCCTTGACCGTCGGCTTTGCAAGGCAGCATCAGCCTTTTCATTGATTTACCTCTTTGGTCCCATCAGGCTTCATCCAGCATCACCAGGGTGGCTGGTCACACGGAGGGCTGGTGTTCACCTGTGAGCAACCAGGAGAGGGGGCAAAGAAGGGGTTAAAAAGAGGGGCTGTGCAGAGGGATGTGTAAATAGACATGGTTTATGGGGCGTCTGCCAGTTTGGGAACACAAAATTTGTACTGAAGGTACGATTTGGTGGTGGGGGAGGTCACACCCTTGCAGAGGTCTGTGGGCTGGATGCGCACAGGCTGCATGTGTGTGCCCGGGGTCCCCGCTGCCACAGGGCTCCCCCAAGGTGAGAAGCGATGAGCCAAGTGCGAGCAAGTCCGTGGCCAGTTGTCTATCGCTGGGAGAGAGGAGGAGAAGGAGGAGGAGGAGGAGGAGGAGGGGGGACAGGGCTGCGTCCTTGCACGGGGAGGATTCCCAGGACACCCCTCATTGTCCACACGCTGCTCCCAGCTGCTCCCCTGCCGGCCCATCTCCATAACGTGAGCTGACACGGCTCCTGCGGGCAGACGTGGGATTGAAAACCCTCCCTTCAAACCCTCTAATTGGAGTTAACTTTTGCTCTGAGAGTGACTCCATTACCAGGGAACCCCGTGGAGGGGCAGGGGTAAATTGGGGTTTGATGGGTCCGGACAAAAGTCGTTTTCCAAGACTCCCCCACCGCTTCACACCAGACTTTCTCCTGTCCTTTCCCCTCCCACCACCCTCTTTCCTCCTCTCCCGATCAGCTGCTCTCTGACTGGTAAAATGTTTACACTCCATGCAGATCCACAAATCAATTAGAGACACATTTAGCTGACATATGGCTTCTCCAAGTCCATCGCCTTGACTGATACAGCCAGAGGGAATAAAAGACCTGGGCTGGAGGCCCTGTGTCCCACCCTTATGGACACCAACAGTTTTTAATGACGCTTTAAATCAGTTCTGCTTGAGGGGTATGGGCCAAAGCCATTATCCTCTGACATTTATGACCAGGACTCGCTGACTGCTCTGTCCCTACGGCTTCTGCAAGCCTGCTGGTTTTACCCATCAGGAAACTAGTAATTCTTCTCTTCCCCAAACATCAGCCACCGCAGCTGGGCTGGGAGACCTCAACCTGCCCCGTCTGGAAAGAGCAGCAAACGGCAGGGACCGCTGCGAGGGAAGGAGAGGGAGGGAATGACTTTCCCATCGCTTTGATGGTTCCTTCTCCCTCTGCTTCACCTGCCTCCACTCCATGTGGACAAGACCCAGCAGCCTCCAGAGCTGGCCCTCATCTGTACAGACGGACAGACCGCCATCGGAGCAGAAAGCTGCTCCAGCAAAGCTCCGGCTAAAGCAAGCCTCTGCCCAATAAGCAGATTGCAAGGAAAAGGTCCTTTAAACACTGAACTGATGCACTGCAGAGGATCTTCTGCCTCCCCTGTGTCCATCTGATTTTGCTCTCCATTAATGTATCAGATAATGAAATGCCAAAAATGATTCTTAAAATGCTTCCACAGGCTCCTCCACAGCAGCTGATGCAAGAGGACCGGGTGCTCAGCCGCTGTGAGAGCAGAGAGCGGTGAGCCGGGTGACACAGGGATGGTGACCAGGCAGGGCGAGAAGGAAGGTGGGAGCAGGCAGATCGGGGGGGGGACAGCGGCAGGAAAATGTGGAGACCGCCGTGTTTGGGCCACCCCGCTGGCCATAGGGTTTGATGAAAATCATAAGTTATGCAGCTTGTCCTAAATGTGTACCTTGTATGCCACAAAGTCCTGCAGCCTGCCTGGGTTTGGCTCCACGTAGACAAGGCACACTCCTGTCCCACCACCCTCTGGCAATGTTCCCCACATCCACCTTCCTCAGGGTGAGGGGATATAACGAGCTTGTGGTTATTCATCGCTCTGCATCCCTGTGCAGTAGCACAGGGTGGGAATGGAGAAGCTACAATGATACAGAGAGCGGGGACAGTGGCTTGGCCTGAATTCAGGCCGGACGCAGTTTCCAGAGCTCCCATCTGAATTATTTTTTTTCTGGTTTCTCCCCTTAATGTTTGCTCTGAGTCCCCCTGAAACCCTGTGTGAGACTCGGCAAAAGTCAAGCCCAGGTGCACTCCGCGTCGGGTCCTCCCTGTGTCACCCGGCTGTGGCCATGTATCCCGCTGCCACCGTCCCTGCGCAGCCGGAGTTCCGAGGCAAACCCTGCCATCACACTCCATCCCCACCAACGCTGCTGTCTGACCGGTCCAGCTTTGCAGAAATGGCAAGATGCAGAACATTTCACTCCCTCTGTGCTCTCCCCTGTTGCACAACTGGGCATTTACCGCCCCGGCCACAGCCCCTCACTCTGCTGGGAAAGCTGTGCCTTCCCCAGCGATCTCCACTGAGGAAGACTCCTTCCACTGGGCAAGCACAAACCCTGGAAGGCAACAGACTGGTCCCAAACCCACGCTCCATCGGTTCCTCCGTGACGATTTGCCTCCGGAGACACAGAAACACAGACAGCAACAGAGCGCTCACGCCACCTCCAACCTCCGCAGGAAGCCCACCCGTGCCCAACGCTTCCCGGGAACGCTGTGGGGATCTTTGCACCCAGCCAGCCCTTGCAAAAAGAGGCCGTGGGTCCGGGAGCACGGGGCTCCTTATTCTCCTGGGCTGAGCGAAGCCACCCCTTCGGTGTCTTTGGGACAGGGAAGGGGAAGCCACCTCTCAGGCCACGGCTCTGGGGCTGCAGCTGCTGATGCATCGCCCCATCTAGTGGCAAAGGGTGGCCAGAGGGATCTCTGCAGCCCCATTAATGCAGGAGAGATCAATGAATGGTTGCCCCTCTCTGAGTATTTTTAGTGTGCAAATGTTTCATGCTGTAATATATATCCCCTGGTTGAGGCTGAGCATGTCTCCATTTCCTTCCAGCATTACGAGGATGCCGCTGCAGCCAGGCTGACGAGAGACTGGTTTAAATTATAACATGAGGAACCACATGTACGGGGCTGGTCCGTAATACACTGCTGCGTGGAGAGCTGGGTGCTCTGGTAGTTCCAGTAAAGGTACAACGGTTTAAGTGGAAATGACTGGTATTGATCTTGGCAGGCAGATACCAGCAGAAGTAAAAATAAGCTGCTCTCAATTAACCTGCATTGATCTGAATTAAAAGAAAAATGGATCAGCCCTAAATAAAATACTAGCCTCTCAAGTCAGAGAGACTAGTGGTGGGTGGCTTTTTAGCAGAAACAGGTGTTTGACTTGAGAGAGGAAATGCCTGGTTTTAAAGTGCAGTTCTGGTTAGAAAAGCGGTGGTGCAAGACTGGATGTTCCTCATATTTTTCCCCTCTGTGGATGACTTCTGTATCACGGGGCCCTTGGTTTGCAGGTAAAAAGAGCTGTTTCGAGAAGCCAGTCTCCACGAGTCCACCAGGAACTTGTCCCACAGCAGTACCAAATGCAAGAGACTGGAAAATAGCCATGGATGAATAGACCGGAGTTACTCAGCCTTGGCAGCCTGCAGACCCTCTGCATTGGTCAGCAGAGCAGGACCCAGAAAGAAGCCAGTAGAGGAGCAACAGACCTTCTTCCCCAAAGGCAAGGGAGATTTTTGAGTAAAAATGATGGAGAAACACTAGAAAAGACAAGCCCAAGTCCTGCCTCATTCTCTCAGGGCGATGCTTTGAGTGTCACGAGGCCAGTAAGCAGTCCAGCTCTCAAGCACTGCGCTAGAGACTTCGTCCTGCTCTCCTCAATCTCAGGCTCTGTGTCAATGCTAAAAGCTCATTTGCATGAGTCTAAACAGAGAACTGGCTTGAAGACTCATGAGGAAGGCAGAGCTGACACATGAGTTGTGAAAGACAACATTATCTTCCCCCGTGGAATTTATAACGCACAAACACCAGTTCCTGGAGGGCTATGAGCTGACAACAGACACAGTCCCTGCTCTATTCCAGGGCCACCAGCTACAGAGAGGAAGGGAGCAAGGATGGAGTCGAGACTTTGGACAGAGGGGAATTCTCCACTGCATCTTCCTGCTCTGGGCTTGAGCTCATCTGCAGTTTGAACCTTCCTGCTTTCCCCATGGAGAATTTGGTTGAGGAAGAAACAGGAAAAGCTAATCCAGGGAGCAGATCACAGTGGGAAATGACGCAGAGTCCCTCTTCAGTTGAGATGGGCTGTTGCATCTGAGCTGTCTCTAACTTGTCTCCTTGGGTACTAACAGACCACATCACCTGTCCAAGAAGTGGAGAAAGTGCTCAGCACTAATTCTCAAAAGGTTTCCCTTGGATGGCAAAAAGGAGAAGGGTCCCTGTCCCACAGCTCACATGCACTGTCTCCACACCCCTGACTGTCCAACACTGCGACTTCTGCTGGAGCTTCTCTTTCAGGTCCCTGTTCTCCCCCATTTCTGAAAGCTGAATTTAACTCCATCTCCTGACCCGTAAGCTCCATCACAATAACTCCTCATAGCTGTCACAGGGATATCAACCATGATAGCCCCTCCCTAGGCAGTATATAGCCTAATAAACTAAGATAATGACCTTCCCTCCCTTCTTGCTGTCTAGCTCTGCCTGTAGCCGTCACTCAGCTGCCACCAGTCTTGATGAACCACCACCCTAGGGCGTAGAAACAGGATTGTCCCTAGTAGGAAATATAAACTGGAAAAAGTCCAGAGATAAAGATAAAAGATTTAGAAAAAAATGGCAATGGCAAATAAGACAAGACCGGAGAGGAGACACGTTAATATGCTTAAATATGCAAGGTGTTCCTGCAAGGAGACAGGCAACGGTCCTTGGTGGACAGGACAAGAAGTCATGGATTTAAACAGCAGCCAGGAGCACTGAGGTTAGGCTGTTTCTGTTTTGCACAGGTTGGGAAACTGGGGCCCGGGGAAGGAGCTGCAGAGAAGGAAAGAGTGGGGAAACCGGAACGTAATCCCCAGAGTTCACAACTCCTTGTCTCACGCTGTGAGCTCTGGACCAGACCTGTCTAATGTGCACTAATGAACCTACCTCCCAAGTGGCTCAGAGAGTGAACTGAGCTGCTCTCCTGGGAAAGCAGAAGAGGGATTTGTGGTGAGGAGGAAAGCTGGCATTGCCCCCATGCAGATGGATTTGTGTGCCAAGCCTCCGCCTGGGGGAGTGCGAAGAGTCTGCTCTCCCGGCTCTCCCCAGCAGGATTTGTAAATGGAGAATAATGCAACCTCAGGCATTAAAGAGGGAGACACAGATGGGCTTCGAGATCCCTCGGTGGGCAGAGCACCCAGACTCTGGAAGGTTGAAACTTGGACATACTGGCTTCCCAAAATGATCTGTCTTTGCAAGGAAATTCACAGCTCCCTGAGGTTAAAATACTCTTCTTTCCCCTCCCCAAGCTCCATTGCTTCCCCGTAACCTGCAATCTTACCCACCCATCTTCTACTACCACCTCTTTTCTACTAACTTTGGGCACAATAGGTTTCTCTCCTAATTTCATCTAATGATGCTGAGTACAGCTCATGGAAAGATTCAGACCCAGCTTCAGGTGAGCATCCATCCTGCCAAGCCTGGCTCTGAATGTGAGCTCTTCCCATGGTGAAAGAGGTTTAGTTGGGGCTGGTGCCTTCAGAAGACCTCTGGAGAGAGTTCAGGACAGCCCTTCAGGGGTGCCTTGTATATTGAGACAGGGTGAACGAGAGGGAAGCCAAGGGAGCAGATGACAAGGGAAGTTTTGAACCCCTGTCTTTCAGACAGGACTGATAGCTGGGAAACCCTCAGCAGCTGGAGCAGGCGACTCGTGGGCTGCTCTCCAGGTGAGTGGCAGCGCCAAGCTCTGTCTGCCCTCCCACAGGCCACCCAAGAGGCCTGGGGCATTCTGCGTGGTCTCGGGCATGAAACTGTGAGCAGCAGTCCAAGTAATCTCCAAGCAGTGGAGCTGGCCCAAGTGATGCAAATCAGCAATGCCCCACTGGCCCCCCTCATCTCTGCACTGGAAAGCACTCGGTGCCTTGCTGCTGGTCGGGCTTTCCTTGCCCGTACTATTCTGCTCTCTCTTCTTCTTCCTTTGCTTTTCCTTGCTTTTCCCAAAATATCCTCACGCTTGACTTATCTGTCATGTAATCTTTCCCGTCCCACTCCAGGCAATGTCCCTGGCATAGTAATTATGCCAAAAACTGAACCAGAAGGACTGATTCCTAGTTGCTACAGACAGCTGGAGCTCCCCAGGTATTGGATGAGGACGTAGCTTCAGCAATGCCCAGATGGCTATGAGAAAGGAAAGCAGACATCTGGTTCCCACATCTGGTTCTCTGGTTCTGGAGACCACAAAACCTTTCAGAATATGTGTAATCTCCAATAAATGTATGAGACCACCAACTGATCAGGACAGCAGGTTGAAGGATATAGCTCAGTGGGTGCGTGACCTCAAATAGATCACTTTCAGCTTCTACAGCTCACCAAAACAATTTCTGCTTGTGTCTGTTAGTGAGGCTGGACGGAGAGGTCTGGAACAAGCAGCCTGAAGGGATGACCAAGCAGGTCCTCCCTACAAGCCCTTTGGAAGAGCAATGGTTGAAAGCCAGCAAGCCTTGGAGGAGCCGTGCTGGGAGGTGGGAGAACACAGAGCCTGCAGAAGGTCTAGGAAGCAGCAGTTTCCCAGGGGACTCACTGGAGACCAGGACAGGCTGTAATGCCTGCCTGACCACAGCTTCCCGTGCCATCCCCACCAGGAGCATGCTGCCTTGTGAGAGAGGAGGGCAAGGAGAGGAGACATCGCCAGGGAGTGAAAGTACCACGGGAGATAAACACCTTCTGCAAGGGAAACCCAATGAGTGCAATGAGTCTGAGGCGTCACACTGAGGCCATGGGCCACCGTGCTGCACGTGTGCGGCCAAAGCACTCTCGAGCAGTAAGTCTGCATTACACTGATTGCTTTTCCTCAAGTCCAGAGACATGAGAAATAATTTGATAGCTCTCCAGAGCACTGGAAAGGTAGGTTGGCAACAGCGGGTGATGACATATGTGCAAATCCACTTCTTGGCATTGACTTGCTAAAGAGGGATTGAAGCAGAAACAAGGACAATGGGGTTTATTTGGAGGAAAAAATGGTATGTTGAAATGGAATGGAAACCAAGTGAGAGAATTCTCTGGGTATCTCGTGACCTGACTGCAAAACAAGAACAGCCTCGAGCTTCTTTCTTAAGCCTGAGCATCAGCACTACTTAACCAATGCCAACGACAGCTGCAGTGCAGCGCACAGCTGGGCTACGGCTGTCTTCCCAGCCCTGCAGCTAAAGGCAGCACATACCAAGTGCCCAACAAGTCCCACCGTTCATCCAGGTCAGGTCCTACAAGATGCTCCATCACGTGGCCCAGCCAGGGGCTCACCAAACGAGGCAAACCATTAACTCCCTTCTCAAGACAACATGAAGAGAAAACTCCCCTGTGCAGATGACATTTCTTGGTGAAAGATCTGACATTGCTGAATAAATCTCCCTGGGAGCAGAGGGCTGTTGCAGAGTTCCCACCCTCCACTCCCAAGGCAAGCAGAACCATGGTGCCATTCCCCAGCACACACCAGCATGGCCAACCAAACCGAACCCCACCTAGGAACACAGGTACACCCCTGCACTCCCCCACCCCATCACTCTTGGAGAAGGCGAGAGCAGACAAACCATCCCTAACCTACACAAGGTAGAGTCTCAAGGCTTTTCTGTTGGCACGGGCAGTTTAAGGACCAACTGAGAACAGCACAAAACTGCTGGTCCGCACTCAACTCGCTTTCCGGGCAGTGCCTATGTGAAGTTATAGTATCTACTAGTTGCAAAGAGACACTGAGTCTAACTTGCATCTTGGCACCTTACTCTCATTGATTTCAGATAGGAGTTAGGTGCCAGAACGGGAGCAAGAAGTGAGCCGAACCACCTGACTTAGGGCTGAAATACTACCGCTTCCCCAAATCATTGCTGCCACACCATCTAGTCTGCATCTATTTCAGGCACTAATTGCGTTCCCAGATGTACACTAAATGCTGGGAAAAGAGTGGCCCAACAGCCTGGATGTAAGACTGGGACTTGAAAGACCTGGCTTCTCATTCTCATGTGCAGAGAATAGATGGAGAGCAAGGCTATGAGCAAGTCTCTTTGGAGCTGAGTTTCCTTTTGTCAGTAAAATAGGGAGGAGAATTTCCCAAGCAAATCTACCTGCTGTGCACCCAAACTCTTGTGTAAATTTGCATTTTTTCCCTGTGTAGCTGAGTCTCGGGAGACACTAGCAGAGGAAGGGAGCAGGTACAAATGTTACTTCCCACAACAGCCAGCTGCAAACACTGCTCCATCCGCAGCTCAGAGAGCAGGACTGCCCCCCCAGGCTCCAGAGAGCTGCCTTTCTCCCACATTGGCTGCTTCGATTTGGGTTCCTGGGCTGGGTTTGGAGCCTTTTTTTTTTTTTTGGAGATCACATTTATTAGGGAAGCCCTTTAATTTTTCCGTTTTGGAAGAACCCCAAATGGGCTTCCCGGCAAAACTAATGTGCAGGCGCTCAGCATTAAGCACTGAGTAATCCTGGAAGTACAGACCTGATGTCTCTACAGGCAGCAATAAAGTTTTCAGCACAATATTGTAACCTCAACTCTTCCTCCTTTAATGGCTTTTCTCTATGCCATTAGCATTGCTGCAGAACTTTCCGTGCATGGCATGCGCGCACGGACACACGCAGGCACACTCAGAAGCAGGCAGGGCCTTGGGAGTCAGGGCTCAGGTGCAGCCATTTCTCCAGCCTCCTTGGGTCGGGAATGCAGCCTGCAGGGTGAAACACACACAGAAATCCTGGCCAGGGTTTGGATGCTTCTTGTCTTTATTCTTTGCAGGATGCAATGGCCTCGTGCTAGTTTGGGAGCAGAGAAAGAGGATGGGGTAATCCTCCACAGTCCTCTGCTTCAGTGCCACCAAGGCCACATCTGGAACAAGACATGGTTTCTCACCCTGGGACAGGTTGGCATATGGCTCAAGCACCAAGTGCACAGAAATCAGACTGGACGAGGCAGGTCACATAGAGAATGGGGTTTGAATGCACAAGACCCAGGCTGTGTCGTGGTATCTGCTACCGTGTCCTCGGTCTTGACCCCAGTACAAGAAGCTCTCACATACATCTCCTCCGGGCAGTGGGAGCACCTCAGCTTCCCAAAGCAGGGGCTGGGGGAGAGCAGGAAGGGGGTCCACAACCTAAGCCAAGGATTGCGAATCATGGGTGAGCTCCCTGGCTCCCGGGGGTCTCGAGGCCTGGGTGCGTGGCAGGTCCCTGCTCCAACATCTCCTGGTTTCTGTGGGCAGCTATCCCTGGCCAGGGACAAGTCTGGGGCCAGAGACAGGTGTGGAAGGCCAGTGTAAGTTCAGGAATACTAAAAGATCTGGCTCAGCTGATGGTAACACGTTGTCCTGGGCTGACCACAGCTCCCTGTCCAAGTGCAGTATACTGGGAAAGAGTAGGACGTCTGGGAATAGTAACTGTTTGCCTTGTGACACCTCTCACAGCAGCACCGGGGAACGGGGACTCCATTCCAGTTAGAGGGATGAAGACATGGGCTGGAAAACCAGTTTCCAACCACAGAGGTATGGGAGCATTCACAGAGAAGAGCCAGCTCAATTCCCCGTCTTGGTTTCCTGCTGCTCTACCTGCCGGTGGCCAAGAAGGCTACGGAGGCAAAAGGCTCGGGCTCTGGAGAGCCCTTCATCAGCTCAGCTGGCTCCCTCCAGTCAATTAAAAAGCACTACCGGTTGGCTTGGAATGAAGAGCCAGCAACAGAACCAAGTGCAAATTAATGCACGGAGGAAGGAGAGTTTTCTGCCACTCAGCAGCCTGAGCAGCCCCGACACGAAGCAACCTCAGCTGGGAAGAGCATGGGGCTGGGACCAGCTCTGCTTTTCTCTAATTGCATTACATTACATGAGACTGGGGGAGACTGCCGACAGCTGGGCAGCATTAGCAGGGGGCCAGAGGGAGGTCCAGACCCCCAGCCTTCCTGAGCAAATTGGCATGTGTGACCTTGCAAGAAGGAAGATTTTGAGTGACACTGGGGCACTGTATCAGGGGTAGAAGCCTGGGAACCTGCATCAGCAAGTTTCAGCTCTCAGCTCTTTTTCTTCTTTACAAAATTAAAGATGTAACACTTTCCTCTGAAAGCAGAGTTTTCTGTCTTCAAAAAAAATAATTCTAAGTTTATTTAAAAAAAGGCAATTTTTCTCCTGGAACCAATTTCCAAGCCCAACTGGCAACGTTCAAGTTTGTGTGAGACAGAAGATACTTTCAGACACTTCAGAAAAAGGCCAGCAAGCTAAATATCACAAACAAGTATCCATCCAGGGTCACCAAGGGCATCAGGGCTGTCATCTGGGTCTTTGGGCCAAGAATTGAGGTATGCCCTGGCTCCTCCGTCCTGTGCAGGATGCGCCCCTGCATCTGGTTCCTAGATGCCTTGTCCTCAGGTCTGATAGCTGTAGCAAAGGAATACAAGCCCAAGAGCCCAAGAGGAAAAGAAATACTCGGAGATGGCTCAAAACCATTGACTCCCAAAAGCTAGAGAGCCTCCCTTCTTCCTCCTGCTGCCTGCAGGTGAGTTTAGATGACACAGTGTACCCATCTAAATTAACCAAGAATAGCCAGCGCTACCCAAGTGCTGCACAACTCCGAGCAGTCTCTCTTCCCAGCCTGATTTGGGCTAAAGCAAAACCTCACTTGAAGTCTTTGAATTCCAGCTTTTCCCCAAAGTTTCAGATTCAGGATTAAGGAAGACTGTCCCTGGGACTTTTGGCTCAGAGGAGGAGCCTTAGGATACCCAGTAGTGAGGTATTCCAGCCCCCCAGCAGTGGCACTGATGAGGTCCCCACCTCAGGTTACAATAATCTCTGCACTGGGACGTGGACAGCAGCTTCCTATGAGCTTCCTAGGAAGCTTGAGGACGATGGTCCCCTGTGACGTACCCTTGGCTTTACGCCATGCTGAAGCTCAGAGCATCAAAGCGTAACCCAGGTGGATTGCACCAAGGTGATGGACGGAGCGTGGTTCCCTGGGCTCGAAGGGAACCTAGCAGGGGAGAAGGACGTGGTCGAAGAGGACGTGAGCTGACACGCTCACATGCACACAGCACTAAGTGCATGAGTCTATCTCTAGCAAAGTAGGTCACATCAACAAGAGGCTGACTGAGCGAAACGGGACGCTCTGGTGTTACATTAACATTAGCATTAGCATTAGCATTAACATTAACATCAACATGACGAGTCACTTGCTCCTCCCCCAGGGTCCCCCTGGACCTAGCTGCTCCTTCCTCTCACTGGCAAAGCCCTGAAGAAGGGGAAAGGCCCTGGGAAGAGATGCAGAGAGTCCGACCCTCGTGATATGCAGAGAGGGGGGAATTTCCTGGCGATGGAGCCTGCTGCCTGTGAGAGGGGACGGGGCTCCGCTGCCTTCAGCTGTGGGAGGCACGAGGAGGAGGAGGCAGGTGCCAGAGTCCTAGAGGAGGGCTCCCAAACCCCAGGAGAGCGGGGCTAGGGGGCACTCCCTCCCCTTGGCCAGGCACTGGCTGGGTACCCCAGCTGGTGGGCAGGCACAGGCAGAGAGAAAGGAGGCTGGTGGACCAACTTTTTTGCACCGGCAGTGCTTAGCATTTATAGTGCCATCTTACAGGCACCAAATATAAATTTTAAACATCCACCCGTGTTTTGGGGCCATCACCTGGGCTCTCAGGCAGCTCTCCACAGCGCTCACCAGGTGCCCAGGAGGAAGGAGCCTGTTTTTCTGCAGCCACCTTCCAGTGCAGGAGCTCTCCCTCCCTCTTTCGCTCCGCTCGTCGCTTCAGCCTTTCTCAGCTGTCAGCCAGGGAGGGGATGGATCCAGATCCTGCTTCTGTCAGCCCACCACAACCTGGAGTCACTGCCCTGGAGAAGGCTCCTGTGTACACGGACCTTGAGACCTGCGACTGTCCGTGACGGTGGCAGGGAGGGAGGGTGCTTTTCTCCAGTCTGGAGCAAGTAGATAAATAAATATATAAGTCATCCCCAGAGCTCCCCAAAGGTGCCATTAAGGAGCAGAGAGTTAGTGATTAGTGGCAACAGGAAAGGGGGAAAAAAATCATAAACAAAGAAGTCATCGTCGTGCCCATGGGGAGAGCACTTCTAAAAATCCTTTAACAGGGCTCATTAAATATACATGGCCTCAGTGGCTGGCTATACATCCTGATTAGCCCATGACTTCAGCTCCTGAAGTCCGGAGTGTTTCTGCTCCTCACCAAGGAAATAAAAGCAGGTGGTCCCATCGCAGCGGGCAGCATGGCCAGCCAGGGCCCTGCGTATTGGCACGGAGAGATCACAACCCCATGGAGCCCTGCAGACCTTCCTGCTGGTAAGTATGGCACGTGGGCGCAGGCACGTGCTGATGCCTCGCTGCAGGGGGCAAAGCAGGTCCAAACCCATTCATTCTGGGTGCGAAACAGAAGGAGAGAGAAGGAGGAGAAATCAGCAGGGACCAAAAAGACCCCAAAGACCCGCTTTCAGGTGCTTCCTTCCACCTCTGACAGCCACAGTCTTGACGTGCAGCTGAGGGAAGGGGAACCTTTGCAAAGCATCAGCCTGTTTTATCCAGGTCTGCTGGAGCACAGCCACGTGGCACAGCGGGTGAGACGCTGCAGGATGCTGTGCAAGTCTTTGCTGCAGTCACACTCACGAGGGCCAGGTGACCGGGTTAAAATTTGTGTGCACGCTCTACCCTCCATCCTCCCTTGCTCTTCTGCTGGAGAACATGCAGCTCCCCACTCATTCAATCAAAGGAGCAGTCCAAGGCCTCTTTCTTTCCCCCCTTCCTTTAACGATATAAATATTTTATTACTTTTCATTGGAAGAAACATGCAAATGAATGTGCGTGGGAAGGCCCTGGAGTCTTCCAATGTTAACAAAACAAGTAAACAAGGATTGTCCTCCTTATGAACGACGTTAACACAATATACAAGTGTTGTTCTACAATCGATAACCTCATAGGAAACTCGGGTGGCTGGAGGCTCTGTTACTACATTAACTCAGATTGTCATTAAAAGGTTTCTGCTTTGCTGATCAGATTTTTTTTCCCAAGCAATATGAGAATTTCTTTCAAACATTACGGTAGGATCAGAGAAACACAGGGCTGCATGGGACCTCATGGCTTGACCAGACCAATTCCTAGCAACTCAGGAGCTGTCCGAGAACCCCCAAATGCTCCTAAGAAGGTAGGGACATTTTCAGCCCTAAGACTATAGTTTGGCATCAAGGCTATAGAGTGAAGAAGCCGAGTTGACTATAGCTTCACCGCCTTAGATAGTCTTAGTATAGCAAGGAAACAAGCAGCAGAAGGGCTTGAAACCATCATGAAAAATGTTCTGATATCTCTTGTTGGGAAGGGAGATGAAACCAGGAGTCCCTGCATCTGTTCACATGGTCTTCTACTGCCTGAGCAGCTGAGTTTCCAGCTCTGTAAAGCTCTTACCCAGTTCAGCTGCTTGCAGGAGAGAGATGCTCAGATGGGAGATCTGGAAAGACACAAGATGCAGATTAAGATTTCATTATAAAGCATCCAACCCAAAACACCGGGGTGAGAAGGAGTATGAAATTTATTGCTGTCAATTTTTAGCCACTGATCTCAAGATGGAACCTAATTAAAAACAGAAGTCTCATGCAATACAAACCTCCCCAATTCAGATAAGTCAAAGTCCTACAAACACCATATTTGCCGAAAGTCATGATAATTGCTATATTGCCTTTATGGGGTCCGCAATGGTTTTGCATAAAAGTACAGAAAAACAGGAGCGTGACATCAGAAAAGAGAGGAAAACAAAGATAGCGCCTGCTTGCAGTAAAATCAAGTTAAACATTACTGGAAGCAGGAGCTGTAGGTGCAAAGCAGCTTGTAAGACGGTGCAAAGCAGCTTGTAAGACGGTGCAAAGCAGCTTGTAAGACGGGGTCCTTCAAGAAAGTTTTCCGGGTTCGATTTCTTTGGCTGTTCAGGGCGTAAGCAAAGGTCTGAGGTCCTGCTGCACTAACCAGTGTGACACAACATTGTCACCTTTCTTCTGTTTTTCTTCTGTTTTTCAAATTCCTTCTGCTTTCAGCCATCACTCACTGAATCTTGTGTGTGAATCCTGCTGACGTGGCTCTGTCTAAGAAGCAACAGCTGCACAGAGCAAACGGGATGCTCAGGTCCAGCACAGCAGTCGTGGCTCCCCGTGACCAAGCCAGTCTCTTCCCAGATCCGAGTCCCACGACTCACTCAATCACTTCCATAAACATCTCCCTTTGAAACAGCAGCCTGTTTTTCTCACTGCTCAGCCTGGCCTGGGCCAGTGGGTAGAGTAATTATGTTAATTCTGCCATCAAAATGATGAGCCATTCCATTTCAGCCAAGAAAATGCTCGAAATTGGTTCATGATTTATTCTGCGCTCTTATTTCATCTCATCCTTTTAACACGGCACTTGGGTCTCCCTGCAGCTCGCTGGCCAATTAGTCGAATCAAAGGAGGCACATAGAAATCAGGCCTTAAACGCAGCCCAGGTCCACACGTTGGCAGGATCTGGATGGATCCCTTCCCCAGGGGCTGGGGAAGTGACATCTCCCTTTCCCCGGGGATCCTCCACCAGGCTGGACTTTCTCCATGTTCAAGAAACCACCTCCATGGGGGACGGGCAGCTCTTAAGTTCATGAGTTTCTCTGTGAAGTGGGGAATCTCTGAGCTCGGTCCAAAGATGAAAGAGACTGGTCTTTCACAACCTAAAATAGTGATAAAACTGCTCAAATAGAAACCCCACTCCCAGCTGGAGGCAACCAGTAGTGACTGAGGCTGGAAGGGGCCAAGCTCCCTCACTCACCCCTGCTCCCTGCCGTGCTGGATGCCTCACCGTGACCAGAGCGTTTTTCTCTAATCTGCTTTTGAGTGTCCCCCATGGGATCTCCAGTGCTTCCCTGGGTAATCTTCCATGGCCTGACACATCTCTCTGCCAAGAGGTTTCCCTGGGCATTTCGTTTTAAATTAAAAGCCCCATTCTTCTTCATTGCATTCCCTTTATGCCTCGACATGTCCTCTCCCGCCCTGCATACCCATTTTGCTGAGAAACAATTGACATATCACCCATTTGGAGCACCGCACACCTGGCCCTTTCACCCCGCCTGTCATTTTTCCCTGGTCTGCCTTGATTTTTATGCTGATGCATTAAAACTTTAGACACTTCCCATATCTTGAAGCCTGAGAGCTCCATGAAGTGTCCAGAGGGCACGTTGAGAGGGTCTTCCTGGAGCTGAGCAGAGCCAGGCCATCCTCTACCTGCCATGCCCTTAGCAAACCCCTCCAAAGATGCCCTGCTATGTCTCCACATGTCACCGCTCACACGTGTGTGATCTCCTGTTCGTGACACATCCTCGCTCTTGTGACCCATGGCACTGTTCCCAAGCACACGTTCTGCGCCTCCAGCACAGCACCGCAGAGCTGCTTGGGCTCATGCGTCTGCCTGCAAGGACGCCCCGAGTCCCTTCCCTGCCTGCACAGCCAGGTTATGGGGTGGGACAGGTTCGCCCTTCCAGGAGGAGCTGAGCCACGACCACCGTGGAGTGATTTGTCGCCTGCTGACCCGTCTCAGGTCAGCTCCTGCAAGCTGCTAAATGGAAGTGACTTCCAGGTTCTCCCGGGGCCACCTCCCCATTTATCTCAATGAGACTGGTGACATCCCAGACTGTGATGCATGAGGCATGCCACCTTCCTCCGCACCGTGACATCTCTGGTTTTCTGCTTTGCTGCCTCTCCGCCACACTCTCCCACGAGACGCCCGTCACCGCTGGGGGTGACGGCTTCGGCACGCAGTCCAGCAGGCAGCAATACTTCCTAGGAGAAAACACATTACTTGCACTTTCCTTTAAAAAAAAAAGGGAAAAAAAAAATAATCCACGGACATGTCTGAAGTGCCAATGGCTGCTTTGAACTTTCTGGTTTGCTCCTCTCTGGGCTGTCTGGACTAACTCCAGGGCCACCGGTGCTCCCCAGCCGCCAAAATGGTCTGGGGGGAGGAGGAAGAGTTATCACGACTCCAGCTGTCCTGAGGCATGGAGCAGACCCACCAAAGGCAGCGCAACTCCTCATGTGTCACAGCAGTGGCAGTCAGGGCTCGGGGACAGGTGACCTCGCGCAGGAAATTTGGGATGGGCACAGGGCTGAGGCCAGATGTCCCAAGCCCCAGACTGGTGCTTTATCCGTGAAACTAAGAGAAATACTACCCTATGCCTCAGCAAAAGGTCCTGATGATATTCGGTGCCTCTTCCCCACCCTTGCACTGGGCAAATTATCCAAACAACACCAAAAAAAAAGAGTCAGGTTTTCCAGAAGACCCCCTGGGTGGCAGCGCAACAGTCCTGGACTCTGAGAGAGGGGCAGAGTAAAGCTGTTTTCCTTAATATCTGCTTTTCTGTTAGAGATGTCCCCACTTTCAGATTGGAGACCCACCAGTAAACCAGCAACAGCCTCTCGCTCTTGGCAGGTCATCCAGCCTGAGCCACCAAAGGAGCAGCCCGGCAGCCTGAAACGAGATTCACACACCATTCAGAGCCGATGCAATTCAAGCCTTTCCCCGCTGTCAAAGCAAGCAGAGTCCTTGCAGCGCGCTGCAACCACGCAGATTCAAATGACTTCTAAATCACTCTTGCAAACCCTTTCAGCAGGAAGGTTTCCTCTGAATAGTGTGAGCCATGGGAATTTGGGGGCTGATCTGAATGGCAGCGCCTTTCCCAAATTAAAATACCTCAGGAAGGAGGAAAGGTGGAGAGAGCAGCATCCCCCCCGTGCCGCAGCCCTGAACTCCTCCGCCTGGCTGCTCCGGAGCCAAGGGCTATAAATCACCAGGAAGTGACTTTTCTCGTAAATGGTTTTAATTTTTGTTTTTATGTTCGGAGAGGGAACTGTGTGATCTATAGCACAACACATTGCTGCTGGTTCTCCCACAGAGCTCTCCGGCTTCTCTCAGCCTTTTTTTTTTTCTGCTTTCCCATTAACGGGCAGCCCTAAAGCGAAGCCGAGGAGGCTCATTGTCGGTCAAGATCATTCCCAGGCCCAAGCCGGAGACGGACAGATGCAGTTGGTGCCCAATAATTGCCTCTTCCACGTCGTCATTTCTCACTGGCAGGAGGAACGAGGTAGTGAAGTCTTAAAGGGAGACGCTGCTGCGCCTGCCGGGGCATCCCTGGTTTATCGGGGCTGCTGTGCTCCAACACCTCCTCTGGGCTCAGCCCCTCCTTGCAGAGGCGCTTTGTGCTCAGGCATGCACGGACAGCGTCCCTGCAGAGATGGATTTCGAGCAGAGGTGGTGGTATTGCACCCTTCTGGGACAAGGAAAGGCTGGTCAGCCTCTGGGGAGAGGAAGAACAGAAAGCCATAAGGCTGCAGGTGGGGAGGGTTTTTTGGGGTATGGGAGCAAGGGTCCTTCCAGCATGGTATTTACTGCATTCCCAGCTGCAGTGCCACAGCTTCTGCACCCTTGTGGGACAGCGATGGAGAAAATAACCCCAAATTGTCTGGTACAGACAGAGCCACCGATTCACACTGCCTGTGCGGGATGCAGAACCGGGCAGGCAGGGGACACGGGTCAGAGACACACTAGCTGGTGGGTCACAAGCCTGCGGGGATCCGGGTGCAATATAACGGCATGAATCTAGTTTGAGTTAGTCAAGGCAAGGCTGGATTTGATCAGATTGGCAGCCTGAGAGCAGCACTGGTTTGAGGATCTCTCCTCCATGGTGCCTTTCAGTGCAAACACACCCCTTACTAGCAAGCCACCGGCTTTTTTGCTCTCATAAACCTCTTGGGCTCCAGTGAGATGAAGGCCTGAGGTCCTTAAACACAAAACACCGTTACCAAACATCACAGGCACTGCCAAAACCATGCCATGAAATCGGAGGAACCTGAAACACGGCTGCTAGAGAGCAGCAGAGGTGTGATCTCCCACAGAGCAGCACACGTATGATCTCCATCACTGCCAAACCCCAGCTACAAATTAACAGTCCAGAACACAGGGAAGACGTGTTCAAAGGAGGCACCAGCCCTCACGTCTGCATCCGAGAGCTTTAGCTTGTTCAGATGGGAGTCGGTTCTCAGGGGGTGTAAAAATCAGCTTCAAGCCTTTGCTCTGGATGTTCACTGCACACTTCCATGCATCCCTACCACAAACAGCATCATACACCACGATGAAAGGCTTGCCAGCCTGGCCAGGCATCCCCAGCAGGGCTAACCATGCCACCAGACCCCAGCCCATGTCCCCACCAGTGCCTCCACCACTCCTGCAAGCTGAGCTGCCTCTGCTGCCTGCACACCACTGTCCCACTCACCGCTCCGAGCAGCCCAAGGTCCCAGCACTGAGCAGAGCGGCAATGGGTGAGCACACCAGCCCCTTCTCCATTAACACCGTGGAGGTGGCGTGCATAGAAAAGCAGAGAGGCTGCAAAAAGCTTCACGCAAAAAGCTTCACGGAGCCTGGGATGCTGCTCCCTGGCCTCCCCTGGAGCTCAGCCACCTCCAAAGTCAGCCCTGCTGAACAAAACCAGCCCTTTGGGAGGAACACCCAGGCGGGGATACAGGTTTCTGCATCCATGAAAGGTTTCTGTATCCATGAAAGAGCCCACCTCATCCCTTGCCAGAATCAGTCCTCTCATTTCTAACAGCAACGTGTTGAGCTTCAGCCACTTGGAGTTGGACCAAGGAGGCTGGTTCCTCCTGTTCCTCTGTCCCAGCTCATTACTATTACCATTACCACTACCATTACCATTTTTACCATTTTCATTACCAGTGGCAATGCATTTCCTCCTAATCCTGTCCTTTTGCAAGGTCTGCACCCAGCCTCCACCTCTCTAATTCCTCTGCGCTTTCTCTCCTCCTGTCCCTACTCACCGGCTGTCATCAGGGCACCCGAGTCTCCTGTCAGCACACCAGCTAGCACAGGGCATGCCTTGGCTATTACCCTCACTCATGGGCTCTGGCCACATGCCACTTTGTCTCAACACAAGCCCAAACTGCTCCCAAAACCACCAGTTGCCCCAGTTGTTCATCTATCCCTCCCTCTCTCCTTCTCCTGAGGCTACTGGCATTTGCAGGCCCATCAAGAAAGTCGGGGGGGGGGGGGAAGCAGATGGTATACAAGGAGATGCTGAGGAATCAGGCTGTCTTACCCCGGAGAAAAGAAGTCCAGAGGGGGAATCTAACTGCTGCCTTCGGCTACCTAATGGGGCATCACAGCTAGGATGGAACCAGGCTCCCAAAGGTGCACTGCAAAAGGTCAGTGGCCAAAAGCTGCTATGAAGAAAACTCCAGTCGAGTAAGGGAAAGCGAGAGGGTGGCCCTCAGGCTTGCAGAGGTCCCGTCCTACACAGATTTTTCAGTGGTTTCTACGATATGGCGAGACAGATGAGGAACTGGATCTAGTTAACACTGACCCAACAAAAATACAGTTTGCTGCTGGATCATGCCTCTTCACCAGCTCATTGCCTGAGCGATGCGACGTGGAGCTCTCTGATGGGCTTGGCGATGCGGAGGCCAAGCTAAGAGCAGCCTCGACGTTAATTCCCGTTATCGTTCCCGACAGTTTTGCTGCATTTGCAGGTTGGGTCACAAGATGGAGCAGTTGTCCTATTTGTCATTCCTGGCTGGAAACCACCTGGCTATCCTCCGCCCCTGTCTTTGGGGAGCGGCAGGGATTTTTTGTAGCCTGGATCAGTGGGGTTTTCTTTGCTCGGGTCCCAGGTCCCTGCGCCAGCGGACACCCGAGTCTGGACAAACCTGCTCCTCAAATTCACCTCTGTGGCACCACATGCCCTGCACAAGCAACCGGCACAACGTGCCCAGCAAAAGGGCCCTTCGGACCCTCCACATCGACTGCCTTCCTGTGCCCACGTCCCACCTCTGCCCCATGGTCTGCCCCACCACTGGGCTTTCTGCATCTAGGAGGTCTCTATCCCCAGATTTCAGGACTCTTCAAAGCTACTGGGGATGAACACGCCTTTGACAGCGCAGCACGGGTTCAGATCTTCACACCCAAGTGCCCTCAAGCTTCAGCTGGCAGCTGAGATCCCATCTGGGATGCAGAACTCCCCTTGGGAACCACACAGGTCACAGCCTGGTATTTTGGGATGTGGCTGCACCTCATAACTCTCCAGGAGCATCGGGGACAGAGGAGGAGCTGCCCCATAGCTCAGGGGATGGCAGGACTGTTTGATGGACTGCATCATGGCAGGGAGGAGACAGACAGCCCAGGAAAGGTTGAGAGGGAGAAAATAGCCAGGGAGGGATGCGGGAGGCTGACATCTGCCTGTGGGAAGGGTGGAGGCGGAGGAGCGATGAAGGAGGTGAGCAATGAGATGGTCTCTTGGAGGAGGTATCTGGGGAAGGAAATAAAATGGGGCAGGATGCCCCTTTTTCAGCCAACATGGCACATCTGGAGAGGTGGAGCAGTGAGATCACAGAGCGTGCCCGGGACGCATTGCTCCGTTGATCTGGCCGTGAAGAAGAGGTTCGGTGTGGCTGTTCTAGGGACTTACTGTGACTTGTGCCAGCCAGGAGCCTCCCAAGCAAACCACTTTCATTAGAAAATGATGGTTCACTTGAACTGGATCTGTTCCACTCCTCCAGATCTCTCCGCATTAAAAACATGTTTGGAAGTAGTTGAAACGTCCCATTTTTCCACAGACACATTTTTCTTAGGACAGCTTTTCCCTCCTGAAACTTGCTCAGAAGTTGATTGACACGACAAAATGGCCTCTTTGAAGTGAGGAGCTCCAAAATAGTCATTTGGCCTCTCACTTCCCGAAAGCTTTCATCAGGATGGGAAAACTGCAAGAGCTCAGGGAGAAATCCTTTCTCAGCAACTTTGGCCATCAGAGACCAGGCCAGCTACTTTCCTTACTCCCTGTCCAAGCCGACAGCACAAGGCATGGCTGCACGGACCCTTTGCCCCACGCCCCAAATATTTCGTGGAAGTTCAGGGCCACCCAGCACAAAGCAAACAGTGCAAAGCCACAGCTGTATAAATATCTGGGGCTGCTGGCCATAACCCTTCCTCCGGGACCCCTGGGACCTCTCAGCATGTGTGCGGCAACCGAGGGAGAAATGCTTGAGCCTCACCCCCATCCCCAGTGGGCTTCAGAGAGGGAACAGCTCCAGCTTCTCTCCCATGGAATTGCAGCTGGGGTGCAGCAAAGGTCTTGGTTTTTCAAGCAACCCTTGTGTTGATCCCTCCACACATCTCTGAGCCATCAACCTGCTGCCAACAGCTCCAGCCTTTCCACAAGGAGCAATAAGTGAGGTCTCACCACCACCACAGGGTAGATGGGTGGAGAAGGTGCCAAGTGATCTCATGAGCAGTGTAGACATCATGGACGTGCAGGGGAGTCCTGTGAGGCTGGAGGGATGGGAAGGAGGCCCTGGGCTGGATCCATGTGAGACAGCAAGGTGCTGGCCCCACAGGGCTTGCAGGCTCTGGAAGAGAGCGAGCCTGTGACCACTTCGCTTGAGCCCACCAATGTTTGTGGGTCAAACCCCTCAGCCCCAGCCCGCTGAGACCTGTGCTGATGGCTGACGGGGCTTGGACAGAGACGGGGGGGACAAAATGCGCATATTACTTCTCAGGATCTGCTTGTCCCATGGCACCTGCATAGGATTGACTAGATCCAGAGCAGCAATGGGTTTCTCCAGCAGAGACCAGACGACAGTCACAAGCAGCAGGGCAGTACACTGTCTCTCATCCTCTTCCTCCATGAGAGCCCCTGCTTGCGATGAGAGAACAGCTGACTTTTTCCAAGCTACCCTCACCTCTCAGGTAGCAAATGAGACCAAATTTCCCCCGTGTAAAGAGCAGTGCCGATAAGCCCCACTAACAACCCCCACAAAAAGTCCAAGAGTCCCATCTCCCTGGCTGGTCCTTCCCCTGTCCCCGCCAGCTGCCCCGGGCTGGCCCGGCTGCTCATTCCAGGCGTGTTTCTCATGGCCGTCGGAGGAATGCAAAGCCCTGGGGTGTTCACAGAGACCAGCACCAGATCTCTTCCGAAAAGGGACAGCGGGGTGATGTCAGCGGAAACATATTTTTAACCCGCATTCGAATGAAAAGGAAACGACCCAGAGGAAACGCATCAAAAAAAAAAAAAAAAAAAAGAGCCTCCTGACAATGAAGAGTCCAGCTTTGCTTTCAAGTTTTACTTTTCCCAGGACACTGACTCCCTCCTGCCCTCAGCCAAGAGGGAAAAGAGCGAGCAAGGGAGTGAGAAGCCTCCCCGCACACCCCACGAACAGGAAGCATCGGCTATATAAAGATCGGGGCTGCGTCAGGAGGCAGAGGGGCAGGACATGGAACGTGCCAGGGCCCTGTGACATCCACCTGGACCACCAGCCCACCTGAGGACGGGCACGTTGGCCCGGCCAGCCTGCACAGAGCCCGGCAGCTCTGACGCCGTCCGACCTTCTTTCCCATGACCGTGCAGCCGGTGTAAGCCAGCCAGCAGAAAGATGCGTGCTTGCATCCCCACCCACAGCGAGATAAACCCCAGGGAAATGAAGTGAAGGGGCTGCTTCTGCAAGGAAGAGCCTTCAAACATTTTCTTTTCCACAATACAGTGGAGAGAGCCTACTGGGTTGGGCAGTGGGCAGGGTTGCAGGTCCAAGCCATAGCTTGGCAGACAAAAATCACTGCAGCAAAACCTGGGGGGGGGGGGGAGGAGGGGTTTTCTAGAGCCTCAACACCCCAATTGCCATCAAGCTCCCATCACCCCAACAGGATCTGGATCATCATCCCAGCAGGACCCAAATTTCACTCCTAGGGACAGCCCTTAACTTCAGATCCACTGCTGGCCCCAGCCAAGGGTGTCATTTTGATGGGGAGGAAGCAATGGCAGAACTTCCTCCCACTCTGTGTCCTGGAACATGGAGTGACCTGGTGGCTTGGGCACCCCGGTGGCAGCAGAGGGGCTCCAGCAGCTGGCAGGAGGGGAGGGATGGGGCCAAGGTGGTGCAGGCAGGAGCAGCAGCCCTCACGAGCTGGAGGGCCTCTGTCACGAAGCTTTGCAGTTTCCCATCTTCCAGGGAGCCTCAGGGGACACCTAACACCAGCTTGCGTCTTGGGAAATATTGTCCAGGTCAAACTGCTGCCCACCCTGCAGAGATATCCCATAAACACTCACTCACGGTCTAAAACAACCCCTTGTTTTTCTACATCCCTCTCCAGAAATGCTGTGGGCCTCCTCCACGCCTCACCAGCCAGCTGCGATGCTGAATGTGCATAACTAGCAATGCAGCAAGTTTCAAGAGAATAAAACCATCCATCAGTCAGAGACCACTTCTCCTCTTGTGAACCCAGCTTGGCAGGGCCAGTGGGTCTCAGCCCATCCAGGACACTATCCCTCCCCACCCCAGAGCTGGGCTGTCACCGGGGAATTAATGCTCTGAGCCTCTCCACTGGCCTGACAGCTGATCGATGAGCAGAGGAAGGAGGTTCATGAGCCCCAGACGTGCTCCTTTGCCTTCCCCTCCCCTGAACCCATCCGTTCCCATCCAGCAGGCTGGGGAAGAGCCATTTGTTGAAACCTCTGCCAGAGAGGCTCATTAACACCATTTAATACCCCATTTCCTGGAAGGCATGAGGTTCCTGGGGACAGAGAGGGAGAGGGGGAGGGAGGGAGGGAGGGAGGGAAGGGGGAGGTGGTACCCCCAAGCAGGGCACGCCTGGCCCCATGTGGCACCATGTGCTGTGAGCTGGCGCAGAGAGCGAATCCCCCAGAAAAACTCATCACCCCATCAGATTGCAAGCGGATCTGCTTCCTGGACCCGCTCCCCATCCCTCTGCAGATACCCAAATGGATCACACGGGCACCCAAAGGCAGGGCTGAGACCCAGCAGCTGAGGCTGAGGAGGGCAGGAGTGCCCCGTGAGGTCCCATGGGGCACAGATGGCTCCAGGATGTTTCCAGGAGTGGATCCCCTCTACCGACCCGAAGATCCTGCTGTGCTGTGTCCAGCTGCGATCTGTAAGGAGCTGAGCCCTGGGCAGCTCGGGTGGGCATGACTTCCCAGCCCCGCACGGCCCGGTCTTTACATGGAGACTGCAGGCTGATGGGGCCAGCATCTCCAAAGCCCTGGGGCCACTCCACCCCTGGGTGAGAAGGTAACATTTGCCCTCAAAGGCTGGAGCAGCACAGCTCAGCAGCTCCAAGCCCCAGCACACCGCAGGTCAGCTTGTCCAGGGGGGCACTGACTGCCTCTTCTTTATTTCATTTTTCTTCCAGGGCTGAACTCCAGCCCAGAAGCTCTTCCCCAGACCTGCACAGGGGAGTTATTTTTAGACACCCCAGGCGAGAGGCAGGGGCCAAGAAGAGCTTGGACCCGGCTGCAGGAAAGCGGAGCTTAGCAAGGCAGGAAGGAGCCGGAGGGTGGATACGAGGAGCACTCCCTGCCTGCAGCCACCTCGGCTCCTTCCTCTGTCACACACCACCGGCTTCCCAGAAACAGCTGCCCAAGGGGAAGACACTCTCTTGCCCGCCCGTGCACGCAAGGACCGCGGAGGGGCCCCGCGCCGAGCCAGGGGCAGGACAGGAGAGGGCAGAGGTGGCGGTGGGAGCAGAGGAGCTTCCAAGAACATCCCGTGAGACCCCAGCCTGGGGGGGATTGTCCCCCGCAGAGGCCACACCAGTCACTGGCTTTTGCCCCCATCCGCTGCTGGTGGGAGCAGTGGGAGGATGGGGCTGCGGAGGGAGGCAGATTGGCTTGGCGAGGGGCTGCGATGCTGCGGCACACGGGGAAGGGTGCTGCAAGGAGAGGATTAGGGGAGCCTGAGAGCTGCACCACTGCAACTGAGCAAGCAGGCCCATAAGCATGCCTAAGTAGGATACATCAGCAGGCTGGAAAGGGTTTGGACCCAGGCGCAGAGGGCAGAAGATGCTCCCTCCCCAGTGCTGGAGGGAGCCCTGAGGTTCCCAACCTCCCTGTGTGCCTGCAGCCCTGAAACTGCTGCCCCAGCAGCACCCCGGTGCCTCTGGGGTGCCTGGCAAGGGCTGCTGACTCAAGCTGCCAGGTCCTCTGTGGGCTCATGGGACAGAATTGAGAGCTTTCTGCTCTGCTGGTGCCTGGGTGGCATCAGTATGATGCTGGCGGACAGATTCTTCACCTGGAAAACATGATAGACGAGGAATAAAAAGAAAAAGAACAGCTTGAAGCAGCAGTTCTCAGGCTTTAAGGCAAACCCTCAAATCAAGGGACTGTCTGATCTCAGTGTGTCACCTGCATCTCCATTTGCCTTATGCCAGTGAGATGATGCCCCCCACTCAGAGCGGCAGCAAGAAGACACATGGCAGAGCCCCAGCCTCCTTGCCTGCAAAAATGTGGGCAGCACATTCCCTCATCAGTCAGTCTCTATGCACATAAAGCAGATGTGATAATTAGGGGCAAACCTGTAGGTGTGTATTTCCTAAAGCGTTCTGCATCCACCTGCCCAGCAATACGTGTCCGATAGGTTTGGTGTGTATTTGAGGAGGCTTTCTTCTTTCTTGCCTCGTACTCTTGGGAAAGCCTATTTGCCTCAGCGGTCTGTCTGCCTCCAAAACTATGTGCCTGCCCTTGTTGTGTATCTGACATTTCTGGGACTTTGAGGTAGATTTACTTTTGTTTTAGGCAAGAAGACCTGGTAGACCAATCTTTATCTGCAGATCAGATTTTTCCCTGAAATAGATTTCCAGCCCCCCTGCTTTACCCAAGCAAATGCAAAGTCTTGCTGCAGGGAAATTGTTTCCAGGCTTGCACCAGTGAGTTCCTTGGGTCTGATGGGCCCAGGAAAGTGTGGCTTATTTGTGGGAGAAGAGGGAAAAGGGAAAAGCAGCAGGGCCAGACGTTTGCTTTGCTGTCCTTCAGCTCAGCTCCCCAAGACGGTCCCTATCTCCCGGCCTGCAAACTGCCCTCAGGTATTCCCACAGTCCCCCCTGAGCTTTGATGGACAACTTCCTTCACGCTGAATGACACTTGGGGACCCACCAGGGTGTGTGAGGGGTTTCGAGGATGGCTGACCCGGTCTCCACCCTGCAACAGTGACAAGAATGAGCCCTTGCCCCCTCCTTAATCCACCTTCGCCCCGTCACCGAGAGGAGCCCGTGAACCCTGTCCCCTGACCTGTGAAACGTGAAAGGGAGGAGGCGGGGGGGTGGCGGGGGGAAGCCAGGACCCGCCGAGGCTGGCCGGCACTGGGCATCCCCCGGGGCTTCGGGCCACCCCCAGCACTCGCCGCCCCGCATTGTGCACTGCGAGCGGGGAGGAAGGGGCGCTGGGGACGACCCCAACCCGCCGGCACTGTGAAAGCCGCCTTTGTTGCGGGGCTGTCACCCGGGCCGAGGCATCCTGGCCTCTGGTTTCCAGGACGACAGGAGGAGGAGGAGGAGGAGGAGGAGAAGGGTGGGCTGATGGGGAGGAAGGTGAGAGATGGCAGCAGGAAGGTTTGGACAGTGCGGGCAAAAGTGGGTCCCAAAAAGTGGCTGGGTGTTTTCTTCAAGGCACCCTCTTGCTGGAAGGGAAGGTGCCGAAGCTGAGCCCTGAATTGCAGCCAAGCCCGTGCTGGGTGTGGGGTGGGCGAGGGGGTCAGGATGCAGCCCATGGGCCTGGCTCGGCTGTATCCCACATCGAGCACGGTGGGGTCCCTTCTGCTTGCACCTCTTGGTCTCAAATCAAACCTTCCCCAGCTCCCTCCCGCTCGCAGAGGCCGTCACCGTTTGAGCTTGCAATGGGACCGTTCAGTCCCAATGGCTATTTGCCCGCTCTAACTGCTAGCTTACGCCGCCTCCAACCTCCCCCACCCATCCCACCTAGCAGACAGAGCTCAGGTACATTTTTAGCCAAATATTTAAGGTTTGTCCCTTTGCAGCTCTCCAGTTCCATCAGATTTCAGGGGAGTTCAAAGGTGTTTTCCTGCCTCCTACAAGCTCTGGGCTATTTATAGCTCTCAGATGTTGGCAGCCCAGCTTTCATGGACAACTGTATGGTGACAATGTGCGCATGGAAATGGCTCATTGCTTGTGACTAACTTCAGGACCAGCCACGAGCCGGTCCTGTATAGGAGAGAGAGTCAGAAAGGGTGGCTGGTGAAGAGCAAAGAGACACTCCTTTAGGCTGGATATGAGAAAAAAGAAAAATATCAAATTTGCCAGGGATATCTCTTAACGCTTGGCATGCTCCTCGGGGGAAACGATGCTAATCCTGCCCCATGGGCTATTTCAAGCGAGGGTGGCCTAGTTGCCATAGCTGTTCTCACTGGTTCTAGCTCTGGGGATGCTCTTATTCTTCCTTAGGTGCTCAGGAGAGGACAAATATCATATTGGCACAACATCATTGCTGATCTCAAACCCCTGCCTGTTCTGACCTGGATGCCTCCACACCGTGCAGCGCCACAAGCCCCTCAGATGCCCGTATCCAGCTCCCAGGCTGCAAAAAGGCTTCCCCTGGCTGGGACTTGGGGAAACAGTACCCAGCGCTGCATCACTATGAGCCAAAAGGGTCACTTCTTACCTACCCACTGGCATGCGGCGGGGCTGACCTTTCCCAAAGATGCCAACAGCCCCGACGGCGGCCGGATCAGCTACCAACCGCAGGGAGGCTCTGACCCACCATCACGGTGGAGGGAGAAAGCGTGCTCTCCTGTGCTCTGCCATCTGGCAGTGAAGTCTGGCCGGGCTGCAGGGAGAAACCAAAGGCTTTGTCTTTGCATGGTGACCATCGTGTCCAGGGGACAGCGAAAAAGACTCAGCATTGGATTACGTTGCTTCATGGAAAAGGAGAGGTGAATCAGGACTCTTGCTTGCATTTCTGGTGTACTGTTTTTCTTTTCCTCTGTAGAAGGTGCATTTCCCACATCACTGGAAGAATACAGCAGGGTAAAGCAGTCATTTCAAAGTTTGAGAGACCAGGGGTCTTGCACCCCTATAAAACGCCATACTTACTTACAAAGCTGCTGGGAATGGCCAAGCACCGGCTCCGAATGCCACAAGGGCTTCGCAAGCGCGGGCTTTGTGGAGCTGTGCAGCCGGCCATGAGGGTGAGCACCGGCCCATTCCAGACCTGACTTAACGCTGTGGCGTTTTCCACTCCTGCTAAAAACGAGCTCTCTGCCCGCAAGACGACTCCACTGCCGAAGGGACCGCTATCTTCTACATCTCTTCAAGTGCTTCCCTGCTCCGACCGAGGGCAGGAAGGGGAGAAGAACAACACATCCATCTGCAAGCACACAGGAACTCATAGAGAGCTGGAAAAGAACTGCCCGAGCTGGACGGGGTCCAGGGCAGCAGGGACACACACCCCTCTGCTCAGGAAAAGAGACGGAGAGACTTTCGTCGCCACAACTGCCCGACATCTCCATTTTACATCGCATCTGAACAAAAACACTTCACCTTCCTTTTCTTGCGCCCGCACACACCTCTCCCTTCAGCATCAGCTGCCGGCATATGGGAGTGTGGTGGACTATTTTAGGAAAACGCCCAATAACATTACAATTACTTACCATAAAAGCCTCATGTTTCCAATAACAGCCTAATGTTCCAGGCACCTGTCCAACAAACTCAGAGTTTTCTTACCTGCCCACTGCAGGATTCATATCCATCACACTTCCCAACAGACATCTAGATGTGCCGCTGCAAAACTGCAAGGCTCTGGAAGACCTCAAAACAGCTGCCACATCTGTCTGCAGTGGGGACGGCAGCTAGCAGGACCTTTCATCCCTACTGGCAGTCACCTGCTGGGATCTGCAGCGGGTTGCAAACTGGTGTGCAAGAGGCAACGACAAAACCGGCAATTCACCTGCAACCAAAGCAGTCTGTCTCTGGCTGGCAGCATCTGCCCAGCTTTGACTACTACTGCAGCTCCAGCATGCTCCCCGGCTGGCCACAACTTCTCCTGCCGATGGCAGATGACAACGAAGGGGCCCAATAAGACCAGATGCCACTCTCACCTCCTAACACGGTCACCCTGATGCTGGAATGAGGCGGAAATGGACAAATGGAGCAAAAACAAAAGGGCTCATAAATGTTTTTCTTGGTCAGATCCCATGAGCCCAATCAGCAATATCCGCGATGGCTTTTACAGACCAGGCTGGGCAGCGTGATTTTGTTCAAGTGTTCCCAGGGAACAAAAAATGTCATGAACATGTGTCCTGCTGAAAACAGTCTCTCCGATACGAAACCATGATTGTTCACCAGCAAAGTTACTTGTGGGCTTGGGAAACAGTTCACGAGCAGAGGAGATGATGGTGTAACAGGATGTGGGCATCTAATCTCTCCGTACCAGTAGACAGTCATAAGCACTGGCACTTACCCAGCAGTCAGCTACAATTTGTTTGCACACAGGGTTTGCTGGAAAATTGCATCCAGCCGTCCAGTTAATAAAAATCATCCTCACACAGCTCACCGGCAGTGTTTGCTGAATGAGAGATGGATGCTAAATTATTCACTCTGCACCATCGGAGTCTCAGTGGTGGAAGAGAGGGGAGGAAGCATTCACTGCTGCTAGTCGTGTTATGCTGTCAATTATGGAGCACTTCATTCTCAGGGCTGTAAGGCTACCATCTGGTACTAAATTCACCAAGAAAAATGGAAAAAAAGAAGGCAGCATTTTTAAGCATTGACTGCTCATCGTACAGCAGTTCTAGAACACATTTTCTAACAGTCATGAGACATACAGATCCAGGGGAAAGTGCAGAGTGGAAGGGATAGTATGCCATTTAGAGTATTCCACCTACACAGATGTAGAAGAAACATATGAGGGCACAAAACCCCATTCTGCCTATCCTGTCTGGTACACCTGAGAGGTCAGTGGAGGGGGTAGATGTAGCATAACCTTCTAGATGTGTCGCTGGGCTTCACAGCCAGGCACATTCCCGTTCCTCCAAGTATTCAGCTGTTCTCTTTGGCTGCTGAGCTACCTCTCAGCCCACTTGAATTTTGAAGGGTTTTAACCCTGACAACCAGGGAAATGAAAATATTTGTAAGGTGATCGGCATTATGGGAGGTCCTTGTTCTCAGTACGCAACTAGAAATGCTCAGAGAGGGAATTTTGAGAAATTGCTGCTGGACATTCGCGGCCAGGTGCTTTGGTGTCCATGGTGGAAGTGTTTTGGTGGAACCGCACGGTGACAAGACTCTGGATGCATAGTCTGTGTTTGGAAGCACAGCCGGCCCTGCTGCATACCACACCGAGCAATTCGTTTTATCAGGAACCAAACAGAGGAGACACATTAAATAGCAGAGCGGAGCGTGTCCCCGCGGGCAGAGCTGGGGAAGAAGATAGAGCACCTTGGCTGGATATGAAAGGCTCCGGGAGAACAAAAGAAGAGAAGGAGGCAACAAAAATCAGATGGGAAAACAAGCTCACTAATTTGTTCAAAGAGCCACAGACTCTCAGCACTGAACAGTAGAGATTTGGGGGGGCTTTAGTAAAGATGGAGGTGAGGGCACCATGTGATTCATTCATCTCTTACGTGGCCCAGACAGGAGAGAGGGACAAAGATGCAGTACTGCCATGTGGCTTCCCACAGAGCATCGCAATGCTGGGAAGAACCGAAACAACCACAGGATGCCCTGGGTAAGTCCATTAACTGAGAGACTTCTTCCTTTTCGTGCCTTTTTCCTCCGGGCCGTGTACCTTTCACCCTCAGTACAACTCTGCAGATCAGAGAGGCCGGCATTGCATGCGGAGATGATGAGGGAGTTTGAAAATCAGGTTTAAGATCTTCAACCTGCTGCGGCTTGGACTTAAAGCATCCACAACACACTCAGGAAGACAAAACTTGAGCTGCCTGCTGCCTTCCCAGCCCTGCCTGCTCCCAGCCCATCCGGACTGCGTGAAGCTTGGGTTCCCGTAATATACTGAATGTACTCTGAGTATGCCCCTCCCCAGAACTCCCAGCGTGGGGCTGAGGGCTCCAGTGAAGGCTATGGTGAGTCTGGTCTGGAAGACAAATGTAGACTTATAATAAGCAGCACAGATGTGCCTGGTAAGGTCCTGTGATAGCCGCAGAAAGTCCTACAACCTCACCCATCCTTTCTTTGTTTGGTCCTTCACTGAGTCATTGCTTCGGAGAGGAGATTGATCCTTCCTGCTGATGGGCCATACAGCTACATATGGGTGAGATCCCTCACGTGAGGTCTGTACTGCTAGTGGAGCTGCCCAAAGAGATGGCAGATCCTACAAATTCCCCCTGCTCTTGTGCGAGGTCTGAAACATGCTTGGAAAGAGGCACCGATGAACTGTAAACCAGCCTCCGCCCTGCACAGAAATGCTCCACAGATTCCCTTGTCCTTTGCTGGATTTCTGACAGTCTCCCATTCCTCTGACACCAAACAGCTAGTCTCTATCAGTGACTCCTTTAATGTGTCTGGAGCTGAGGACCCGTGTCCTACCAAACACTACAAAGAGTCAGCAGAGGCAAGGGCATGAAAACCAGGAAACACTGCGATGGAAAAGGAAAGTGGCTGGGACACACACCCTCTCCTTCCCTCAGGAGTCTGTCCCTCTTTGGGGACCTGAAGGAAGAGCCAGGCTGGAGTTTTCTGCTTCGAAGGTAGCTCAGGAGTTGACATTTGCAATGCATTGTAAGGTGAGGAGAAAAGCAACCGGCTGATTCTAGGAAGAGACCCTCAACGTGGTACCAAAGCCACAGCCTTCACTAGGACGTAACCCAGACACAGCGTCCCATGAGCTTGATAGCTGAAGCTGTTGATTTACTTACCACAAGGGTCACTTTTGCACCACATTTCATGCCTGGTGCCCCCTAACACAAGAAGGACCCACTGGCGGAAGGGGGCAGAACCTGGTTCTCTCTCCTCAGCACCTCCTTACATGCCCCTTGCCATATACTCTGACCATTGGCTTGGCCCTTTGGACACAGTGGCTCATAGTAGCGGAAAAAAACTCTGACATAAGCTTGAATTTCCAGTCTTCTTTGGACTCTTCCACCTCTCCCATCCCTTCCTGCTCTGGAGCATGGGCTGACGAAGCTTCTCATCCCAGTCACCTTGCCAGCTAAGAAGTGATGCTCCTGCACAGCCACAGATGCTGGATGCTCTGTTTACTTTCTAGCTCTTTCTCTCCCTTTCTTTCTGAAGTTGGTCTTTCTGTCCTTGAGGAGCTGAGGGACATTCAAAAAGAAGGCAAAAATCCACAAAATACCAGGTGGTAAAGTCCGTAGGCGCGCTCTCCAGGTAAGGCACTCTTGCACTCATCCCTAGGTACAAACAAGGGCATTTTCCCCGTTGGTTATTCTCTAGCATGTCAGACTCATCCAGCCCATTTTTTTCCCTACGAAACACGGTGGGCTTTTAGCCCGAGCATTGCGGGGTGTTTGATTTTTAATGCTTACTTATTTATTTTTGACATCACACAGTCCATTCCAGCACCCGCTTTATCTCCAGTGATCTTTGACCCCTGCGTGTCAGGAGTTCAATCTGGTACGTTCCACTCTTTGCCCCCACTTAATTCTTTTTTAGCTGCTCGGCCTTTGAAACCTGGTGCCATATGCCAGCCCAAAAGAGTCCTGATCAATACCGGGGGACCACGTCCCTGTGACCTTGCAACCCGCACCGTAAAGGGCAGAGGGCAGAGCAGAGCGTTGGCCATGTTTTCATTACGAGATTTCAGCTGCATTTGTTGGAGGGGGAGGGAGAGCCTTTCTTTCTTGCTTTCTTTCTTGCTTTCTTTTCATGAAATTTAGTCCAGCTGGGACACCGGAGCTCCTGGCTGCCTGTCGACTCCTCTGCCTCATTTAATGAAAGTGAGCAAGAGAACCGCTAAAAATCGGGATGCCTGAAAAGGTAAAATAGAAAGAACAGCAGCACATCTCGGTTTAAGAAAGGAATTGTTCATGCCTGTCCCTTTCAGACGGCCGGAGTGCAAAGTCTCAGTCTCCCTTGTAATGGAGGGATCCATTAAAAATCGCTCCATCTGCCCAGAAGAGCCCTGGCAGCAACGCTGCTGCTTTGCAAGGGGGGGCACCTGGTTTCTCTCCCCCAAAGCTCAACCTCTTGCGTGGCCGAGCCTCTGCCCCAGGGACAGAGTCCCTAGGAAGGTGCTGCGGATCCACAGCTGGGGTGCACGTCCCTGCCTTGCACCCCACATCGTAGGCACAGTGGTGGGGATCCTTCAGCCCACGCTGCTGAGGGGCTGTGTGAACTGCGCCTTCTCAGGGTGCGCTGCTCAAGGGCCACTGTATTTGAAAGCCATTCTTTTTTCAGGCACAGACCTGCCTCTTGGTCATTATTTTTTTTTCTCCTCTTCTCTGTGCAAAAGGTACAGACACCTGCTTTCTGCCCTGGTTGCTTTCATTTTTAGAACAGGGAGAAGAACAGATGAAAAGGGAAAAGCTTGCGGTGTCTCCTTGGGACAGCAGGTCTTTGATGGTACTGCTTCAAAGGGAGATTTAACCCAGCTTCGCTTCATCAGGGAGGAAAACCCAGCGGTTAAGTCTCAGCCAAAACTGTTCACCCAGGAATGGCCAGCTACCAAGTATCTGCAGGATCTTCTCCGTTTGCTGCTGTGGGTCCCGTCCCCACGGCGTTGGGTGCTGCGTCCTGGCAGAGCAAGGCTGCCAGGGACCACGTGGCAGGGCCAGGCTGACGGTGCTACCGCCCCATTTGCAACACACCAACACGCCGTTTCCCCTGGGCAGAGGCCGTTTCCCCTGGGCAGAGGCCATGCCCAGTGCCATATCCATAGCCGGGAAAAAGCTACTCCCCAACACAAGCACTGGACCTCCAAGGGGTGCAGGACAGAGCATGGCCATGCCATCGGCCACCACTGTGCAAGCCATGTATTGCCCGGGCCACTGGGCTCTGCACGCGGTAGCCAAATCCTGTTAAACCTCCTGGTTCCCCAAGGTGCTGAGCACCTCCCGTTTCCCAGGTGTCTGCAGGGGGAAGATGTGATCAGCCCACCCCCTTGGTAAGCAATGGAAAGGGCCAGTGGGGTGATTTGATTGGTGTGGTTTTGGCTGCTGGTTGAAGAGTTTAATTCCCGGTGTTTAGCACGACTGCCCAAAGCAGTCCCACCCAGCCTTCCCTTTCTCCTCACCTTTGCTTCCACCTCTCTGCAGAGGGCAGGACAGTCCACGCCAGGCTCTGCAGGACAAAAGCTATGTCCCATCAGGAATAAAAGCACTTTTGAACGATGCTTCCAGACTACCAGTTTGGGGTCAGTGGCTTGTATATGACCCTCTTAGAGGACTTTTGGGGGCATTTTTGAGCTTAGGCGAGTTGATGACTCCCCCCTTACCCTAATTACCCAAAGCCCCGTGGGGTGAGAGCACCACATCCTGGCTCTCCCCAGGGTGTCTGGATTTCTCTCTGAGGCTGGAGAGCCAGGAAAGCCCCCACGTGCGTTGGTCTGCGACCCAAGTGTCTGCCCAAGGACAAGAACGATGGGGCATCTTATACTTAGTGCGTGGTGCCCATTGGTGGCAAGAGGAGCCGATACCCCAGACAGAGGGCACTGCTGTGCACCATCTAATTAACCCTTCTGACAGCTTCGATTAAAAATAAAGGGGCCTTCAGGTCCCTGCTGGAGTGGCCTATTTTACGTGTGCATCTCCTTGATTTTGCCTCAGCATATGATGTTCAGGAGGCAGTTATTTCAGGAAGGGTATGCTATAGATAACTGATCTGCCAGCCAGGTGTCATGTTCCTTCATTTATTTTCAATTACTTTGTCTCTTTAGCTCCAGTGAGAATTGCCTGGTGTCAATTCATTTGGTCACCTCCGTGCCTGCCGCACCTCTCCGGAGGCACTTCTCCAGTGTGGTGTGATCTCTCCCCAGGGGCAGGCTGTTACAAAACAGCTCTGCTTCCTTTTCAGCTTCATCTTCTTCTTGTCTTCCGGGCCACCCCCAACTTTTGTGCCCCTCGTCAGGGTCACACAGAGTTTCTGGGAGCAGCAATGGTGTGAGCAGGCAGAGGAGAAAAGGCGAGAAACTCAGTCTTTGGTGTGGGAGCGTGGGAGCCTCCCCTCTGCTCCTCAGGATGCTCATGACAGCGATAAGCATGGGTAGCGGCAGTGCCCAGCACGCTCAGCTGCAAAGATCTCCTGCAAACCTCCTTCCCAAGTGCATCTGGCTGTCATTATTTACTAGGTGGCAAGTGCAAGGCCCCTGGACCTCCTCTGTCCCTTGGCTCATTGCTCTGAAGCTCATTTTCCCCCTCAGCTGCTGAACATTGGGCCAGTTCTGCTGTCTACGTGTGCATAGAGTGAACCGGACCAGGGGGCTTGTCTGGCCAGGAGGGGTGTTCCTCTCCTTTTGCGGGGAACTCTCTCAGGCAGAGCAGTCAGGATGAGCGTGGGAATCCAGGACCTCCCGGACCCTCATTTCAGCTTCCCTATGCTATGTGCACACACACACACGCAGAGATGCCTCGGTCCCCTAGTGCAGAACCTGCCTCTCCTGGTCAAGACCCGTGGTCACCCTTTCGTCTGGGACAGCATTGTCCCCTTGGAGGTGCGCCCGCAGATCCAGGCCAGCGACACCCCAAAGTCATCAGAGCACAGGGTCAGGCACTGTCCTGACATGCATCAGGGCAAGGTGGTGTGTGCTGGCAGTCTCAGGGCTTGTCTCATTCCCTCTGTGGACTCTGCTTTTACCCTTTTTCTCCCTCCCGCCAATACCAATGCCAACACCATGCTGTGCCCCTCCAGCAGCCCAGCCCCTGCTCCCTCCGCAGCCCAGCCAGAGCTGTCTGCTGGCTCCCTGCCCATCCGTCCATACCCACCCCGACCCCGGCTCCCTGTGACAGAGTGGGGACAACCGCTGAGGCAGACGGCACCACGCAGAGAAACGGGGACGCTCCTGACAGGAGGAGACACCAATGTCACCAGATGTGTCTGGGAGAGACAATCCAGCCCTCCTGCCTCCTGCCAGAGAATCCCACACAGTGCTTTGTGATTAAAGACGGGCTGAACCTTTCAAATCCAAATTCCCCTATGCCTAGGGGAAGTCCAGACCCGCAGTTTAAGTCTAGGCTCTCCTCTAGCTGAACCCTCTCATGGTGGACCACATTTAGGACGAAGTATCTTCATGCTTGCTTACACTTCTGGGCACCTTTTTACCTGCCTGAGCTGCTCTCCAAGTGTGATCCGAGCCATTCCTGGCATGTCCCCACTCCCGCTGGCACTGCTGAGCTGGCAGGGCTAGTGACACGGGCTTGCTCATCTGCCTGCTCAATGTCAGCAGCACGGCCAGCTCAGTGCCGATGGTAACAACAGCAGGGACCGAGAAGGGCATGATGTAATTTTCAGATCCATCGGGAAGTTTTCAGCAGCGATGGCTGGAAAAAAACAGCATTTTCCTGTGAAAAAGGGCACATTTGCTCTGGTTTCAATGAGAAAGAAATAAATAGAAAGCCTGGTAGTGACTGTCCTTAATTGATTAGTCATTTCTGCAGATGATAATTGCACATCAAAAGACTGAGATCCCACTGTTTCATGCAAATGTCCTTATGAATAACAGCAAGGCACAGGGGAAGTGGATACAGGAAACAAATCCTTTAGAAGCTACCCAGGAGAATTTGGAGTTTGAGTTTCATTTCAGGAAAACAATTTTGCTCTGAATGCTCCTGGAAGAAATATCCTCAGCCTCAGCCACTTCCCAAGTACCAGAAACATGGAGAAGGAGGATGCCACGGGAGCGCCCGGGTGAAGAGCTCTCCAGCCAGGGGAAAGCGTTGTTTCTTCAGACACCAGTGGAGAGCTCTAAAATGCAGTTGGCTGCAGAGCCAGGGGCTGAGACGTTGCTGGTCGTGCTTGTAGGAGTATGGTAGTAACCCCAGGAAGACCAGCAGCCCTGCAGCTTGGTGCATCAGCACTCAGCAGCTGCCAAGGACAAAGTCTGGGGAAGGAGTGAGGTGTCCAGAGGAAAGAGCATGTCGGTGACTGGACTACAGTTGGAAGATGGACCTCCTGTCCCTCCTGCTTTTTGTGCATCATCCCCAGTTTAAGAGCCTTTCTGCACATTGCAGTTTTCTGCGCTCTCTGACATGTGTCTGGGGTGTCCAGTCTGACTCCTGATCCCCAGGCTGCGACGTCTGGGGCACCAGTTGAACCTCCGGCTCCTGGGCTCACATGAGAATCTCCGTGCTCATTTAATTATTTCAGCGAAGCTGCTAGCCCTGGTGTCTGGCAAAAGAGGCTTGTGAGCATGACTCAGTCAGCCTCCAAAAGCAGCAACGAAAAACAAGAATCTGCTGTGAGCTGCATCTTGATTTTTAAGCCAATCTCGTGATGTTTTGCAGGGCCAAAGCATGGGTCTGTAGTATCAGGACAGCGCCATAAACTGCAGGTGTTTCTGGGTGCTTATAAGCAAACTGTCCATTTTGCTAAAGGACCGCGGCACATTGTCATAGTTGGGGTCACGGAGACCCTCTTGCCTGCAGGGAGCAAGGCCCCCCCTGCATCCCCAGGGCTGCGGTCACAGCATGGGTGAACCCTTTGCAGGTCTCATTTCTTGTTTGGGCTATTTCAAAGGCTCCTAGGTGCCCCCACACCTGCCCCCTCACTGGTCCAGGTGAATCCCAAACCCATGATCCCTCCAGGGCCCCATTTCCCAAACATCACTGAGCAGCTCTGAACAGTGGTAGGCAAGGCAGACCCGGGGGGCAACATCAGACAACAGCACATTCAGTGCTCTCGTACCTGCCCAGACCAGAGCAGCATTAGCTTCTTCAGGCCAGAGCAGTGGTCAGAGGTCTGCAGAGCAATAAGCTGCCCTCAGCCCTACATGGAGGATGACCATGGCCAGGTGAGGAAGCGTTTATGGTTGTGGAGAAGCCATTCCGCAAATCCCTCCAGCCTAAACTCCTGCTCCATGGTCCCTACAACCTATGGTGACAGCAGGGAACTAGATTTGACCTTCTAACTGGTCCCATCCAACCCTGCATGCCCAGGTTCCTACATGCATATCACCTTCAGCATGAGTTAAAAACCAGCTGGCATTTAATTATTCCTTCATCTCCTCATCACCGTCGCTGACGGAAGTCGCTGACGAAGCAGCGCTTTGGATCCTCAGGGTCGGCTGAATTCCCCTGCTGACCCGCTGAAACCGCCACAGCAGCCAGGTTCAGATCCGTTACCTTCAGATGTCTTCGGCGTGGAGGGCTGTTGAGAGCTCCTTCCCTCTTTGTAGTCAGTGAAGAGAAATAGGCACTTTCAGGGCATGAGTCATCTGACCTATTTAGCCATCTTAGGAAGAGAAGAATGAGTCCTTAAGAGGGCTTGTTTCTTTCCACTGTCTAGACAGCCAACCTCGCGACTGCAAACACCTACCCTTGCTCTCCTGGAGCACGCCAGGCACCCTTCCCAGGCTGGTGAGGGACGCTGTCTTCTTGTGGGTTTCCAGCACAGGAAGAGGTTTGGATCACCCCTGGACATCCTCAGAGGGATTTGAGCTTGGCCTAACTTTGCTTGCTCTGAAGGCAAGGGAAGATTTCAACACCAAAAAGGTGGAAATCCACTTCTGGGAAACCTTCTCTGCCTCTAAGGGAGGGTTTCGTGGAGCTGAGCTTGCTCTGGTCATGCTGGTCCTAGGACAGCACAGTACAGGCCATTTCAGCTCTGAACAGCATCTGGCTGTGTTAGCCAAGAAAAAGTGGCTTATTATTCTAGGCTAAACCAGCAAGAGTGACTCAATCATCCAGGTGGTACAGCTGCGTGACTGACCTGGTGCTACCACCAGTTCAACTGGGGCCCTGTGCTCTACGGTGTGTGCCGTGGTATGCTTGAGCCTGTGGAGTCTCTACCTGGTCTTCGCACGGATGCAAAACAGAAAAGATTGTTCAGTTTAAAGAATCACCCTAATCTTAGGAGAAAGCCCAACTACTGTTACTTTTTGTGATTTCTGGGACCATATTGACTTCCTTTACACAGGAGAAGGAAAATGTCCAAGCAAGCAACTACCATCTTTTTCAGATCATCATGGTCTGTAGGCCACCTACCTGTGCTTCTCTGCTAATCTCAGCTCCTGAGCTCTCCTTCAGCCTTCTTCTACAGGACCACAGCTGATAAAGATCCACAGATGCCAGTAAGATTTGGTGGCATGAACTGATGAGGACAGGGAAGGCTTGGGAAGGTGGTATTATACAAACCAAAAGGACTCTAACATAGTTAAAAGAAGGCTGTGCATCTCGAGATGAAACGGGTCGGCTGTGTCCAAGAAAGAGGGACTTTGGCACTGAAAAGATCCAATGGGTGACAAATGGCCTAAAGACATCTTTTGTTTTAAAAGCAGGGGAAGAGTGAGTCACGGCAGGGATTGGACTCGCATCTGTACTCCACAACCCTGAGGCAGATCCTGAACGCTGTGGCTGAGGCATTGGAACATATTTTGGAAAGCATGCTCTGATACTAGCGACGGTACAAACAGGACTCCAAAACCAGTAAAACAGCCTGAGGAAAGGCTTTACGGTGAGAGGCACAGAGAATGCATGTTTTTAATCAAGCACAAATGTCGAGAGGGCTCTTGAGCACAGGTCTAGCCTAGCAAAACCATCCTACAGAAGGACTCTTGCAGCTAGAGGAAACAGGTTCAGCCAGCTGAAGCCGAAGCCAACAAATTCAAATGGGAGTAAGGGAGGTGCCACTAACCATGGGATTCATTAGCCACCAAATCTATGAAAGGACTTCATGCTCTGGAAGCGCTTGAATAAGGATCCACCATCTTTGTGAGAGAAGAGCTTTAGGCGAACAGAAGACACCCTCGAGCCAAGAAGTTGTTACTGGGCTCTGCATGTGCAGAAGTGCATGAAACACTGGCCTGTAATACGCACGGAAAGATCAGAGGCACCAGCCTGATCCAGCAACTGCTGGTGCTGTGGCCCAGATTCATCCTTTTGGGGCTAAACACATCACCGAGGTGCCTTCTGCAGCTGATGGGACGAGACAGCCGTGTCCAAACTGCAGCTCCTCCTGCAGAAGATGTCCATTGCCCTGTGGCATCACCCCATCTCTTCTGGCGGTAGAAAAGGCCTTGGGAATGTGTTGGAATCTCTGTGGAGTGACTGAAATCCCCCAACTCTCAGGGATTTCTTACCTCAGTCCCTCCCTATTTGCTCCTGCCCTTTGCTGCAGGAGCCTACCCTTCCTCAAGGGTCTGGGACAGTCGGAGCAGGGAAGCAGACAGTGAGATTTTTGAGGTTTTCTTTAAGCATCAGGCTGCCAGGGGAGATCTCATGGAGTTAAAAATGATCCCCCCCAACACTCGCTCCATGCCAGCGCAAGCCCAGCCGCCCAGCACCCCGCAGCCAGTAAGAGCCCTGCCGAAGCAGGAGTCTGAGTCATGCCCCAGCCATCACGAAGACAAGAATGAGACCGCGTTCAAAATTAATATATATTTTTATTGAATAGTTGCTCTAAGTGGGCTTGTGAAGCCACCCATAGAATTACTTCTTTCATCTCAGCAGTGGTTCAGTAACAGTTATTAGCTTTGCAAGAGAAGAAAACCAAACAGAAGAGGGTGCATTAAAATAAATAGGTTATTTTTTTTTCTTATCTTTAAAATAAACTTTTCAAATAAATACTTTGGTTTTTTTTATTTTTTTCCCTTAAAAGGTACAAGAGTATTGTCAAAAAACAGCCATCAGGTTATAAACATATATTATACCTTATAGAAAGGAACCCAAATAAAGACAGCCGGGGGAGGGATCTCTTTATACACTGTACAGAATGCCTTTGTACCAATTAAATGGAGAATTAGAGGCTTGGGTTCTTGGTACGAGACTCTCCTTTGAAGCCAAGGGTGATCCGTCTTCTAAGGAGAACTTTGTGCTGAGGACACCTGGGGAGGCAGGAGGCTGCGGAGCCGCTGCCTGTCCGCAGAGCATCGCAAAGGCCTGAGGGAACCGCCGGGAAAGGACGGGCAGAGGGGAAAGGGAGGGGAAGGGGGAAAGGGGCTCCGCTGGGGCAGGGCGGCAGCACGGGCAAGGCGGGGACTGGCCGTGCCGGCTCCAGGATGACCACACACCTCTCGGCTGATGCTGCCGTTGGGACAGAGGGTGTGAGAAACCTCCTCTCCCAATGCCCAGGCCAGCTCACCAGGGTGGGTTTGGTCCTGCTCACTCTGAAGCCCTTTGGGGTGCTGCAGGAAGGTGCAGCAGGAGGGAGACCCAGCGAGAGACCTCGCCCCGCTTCCCCTCGCCCGGCGCTCGCACATTCGCTCTGCCCCACAGAGGCGTGTGATCTCTTCCCATCCATCCAACGTCCCTCCTGCCTGCAGTCCCCCTGCAAGGGGACCGTTCAGCCTCCCTGGCTTATGCCCTCAGGGGATTCTTCTGCAACATCACCCCGAGCAGGACAACAGATCTCACCTGCGCAAGCTCCCAACCTGCACTCCGGGAGAAAGAGTTTGCAAGAGATCCCGGCGCTCACTGAGAAATACCCCGAAGCAGGCTGAGCCCAAAGAGATCACAGCTCTGGTTTGGCCCACATGGACCAGATGCCATCCAGCAGCCTCCAGCTGCTGCAAGCATCCCGCAGGTGTGGGCTCCTTGAAGGAGACAAGGCTGAACTGGATCCTATTAAAGACCAAGAATGGGCTTTGGGGTGGGGGGTACATCCCTTACCTACTTTCCTCACATGCTGATCACAAAAAGTTAGACCTTCCAATATCTGAAGACCTCCCAGCTTTCTCTAGCCTCGAAACACCCAAGGGCCAGAGACAGAGAGCAAACTAACGAAGCGGGTGCTGGAAACAGCAAGTTTGGGGCATGGTGTGCTCCTTCCCTGTGCAGTCCAGTCGTGCAAACCTTGCAGCAGCTCCTCTCACCCCTCTGCTCATCCCTCTTTATTGCACTAAAGCAGCCGTTCATAAACGGTTATTCTGTGCTTTGGCATCTTTTGGTCGATGACACTTGCCCGCCGGTCTTTGGGTTCACACATGGGGATGGGGAAGAGCGAACTCCATGGGATTTTATGGGAATCTGAGAGTATAGTCCCAAAGAGCTTCCTCCCTATTCTTTGAGATACTTGGCTGGCACTGATGTTTCTCAGGGATGGGTGGACAGCAGCCCAAGGACCACTTTCGCCCTTCCACCAGGAAGGTTGGGGAGCTGGGATGGGAGGGAGACTCCACCTTGGTCCCCAGTGACCCCTCCTCAGCAGTGCTGGGACTGATCACACGTCTGCCAGTAGGGACGGAGGGGAGCGGGGCCAAGGGAAGCCTTGGAGAAAGCAAGCACCAGCAGGAGCTCTTGCATGGATGGAGCTTTGGAGGTCTGGGTAGGAAGAGGAGTCTCCTGCATGGGGAGCAGAGCAGGGGGAGCTCAGGTCCTGCTCAGTAGCTCCTGCCTCCTGCTCCTTTGGCACCTGAGTCTCTCTTTCCCTGTCTAAATCTGCCCTACAGCCCTGAACGTTTCCTGGCAAAGGAGCCCACAACCGGCAGAGACACACAACGTGGAGAAATGTTCCCTCGCAAAGCGGATCCATCCTTGTCAAATCACAGGGGCGCAGGGAAAACAGAGGACTCAACATGTGACTCTCCCATAAGAAAACCAAAAAAGACACGTCAGGACAGAGAGAAACCCAAACTGCCAGGACAAGCAGCTGCAAACAAACATCTGGAGCAGATGTTCTCTGACTCATTACAGGGTGGGGCAGGAAAGGGGCTCACAACCCCAACCAAAATTGGAGTCCTCTCTGCAGGGAAACCAAACTATCTGGCAGCCGGAGATGGGGAGGGAGCAGGATGGATCTGGTCTGAAGATGTTAGGAACAGGTCAGGAAAAAACACGATCAGAGGCTACCCACAGCCTTCCTGACACCAGATGAGCTCAGTGAACCAGAGCTGGCCTCCTTGGAGAACTTTTGGCAAATCCCGACCTGTCCTTTCTGCTGAGAGCAAGGAATGGGAGGCCCAGCCAGACGGAGTGGGAAGCAGTAACCCCACGTGGAGCCACCTGCCCCTACGAGCAGGGTAGGGGCCAACAGCTCTAAACTTCTCTAGCCCATGCAGCTGCAAGGCCTGGATGTGGCTTTGCATTTTGCCCTCAACACAGTCAAACCAAAGCCCTGCGCTGGTCTGAGAGCCCTCAGTTCCCAATTCCCTTCTACGCATCCCACATTTCGTAAAATGTATCTCGCAGGTTTGCCATTTCTTGGAGATGAGACATTCCAGAGACCTGGACGGACTCCTCAGCCCTGCACCCGGACTATGGCACGATTCCCTGGTAGAAATGGGACTTCCGCACTGACCCAGAAAAATCCCATTAGGCAGAAGGCTACTGGCAGGCGTCCTGGCCTCCTACCAATTACTGAAGGTAAATATGCTGCAATAGTAGTGCAGGGCTCCGCCTCGCCGTGCTAGTGCCAAGCAAAACTGGCTCTGGGGAGCTGATACGTGGACAGCCATCTTCTCATCCTACAGCTCCAGCACCTGGGGGAGGTCACCCCGTGCTTGCATGACTTCGGAGGCCGTGAAAATGATGAAGCTTCACATGTTGAGTCATTCCGCCATCAGGAGAGGAAGCAATGAATTGCAAAGATACAGAGGTGGTAACTAAATTTACAAGTAGGATCCATTTAAAAAGGAGGAGGAAAAAAAAAAAAAATCAAAGTAGAGCAAGTTGGAAAATTCTGTTCATTAGTTTTCTTTAAAAAGTTTCAATGAACTATTTCACATTCTCATTCAAGTGAGACACTTCCTCAAATCCTCAGTGAAAAAGGGACCTTTTTTCCCTAACAAAGTTTTACATTTTTTAGGAAGAGGAGTTTAATCAGCACCAATACAAAGGTGAACCAAGCATTCAAAAGGAAGGGTGCCTCTTGGTGGAAGTCTCTCCCCAAAATGTCGCTTGGAAGTAGGGAGCCGAGCAATTATTGGCATACGGATAAATATGTTTGCAATATATTTTATAACTGCTGCCACAGAGACATGGACTGATCTTATGGGGGTACACACACCTACAGGGCATCCTCCGAGAAGGTCATTGCCTTAAAACCCAAATGATTTCAGAGTCCAGGGCTGGCCTCAGAGGATGTGCAAACTGCACAGGCGCGGCCCTCTCCCTTCTTAATGCCAGGAGATCCTCACTGTAACCCAGAGCATCATCCTGAATTCCCCACAGCTTATGGAAGTGGGCTCTCCGTCTTTGGCCAGAGGAAGCATCTTTCAACATCCCCCCTCAGGCTCTAGGTGAAATCAGGGTGAGGATTTCGGTCATGTCCGTAACATGACCCAGGCACAAACTTCACACCAAGGATGGGATTCATCTCCCCTTCCACAGGGAACCGCGAGTTCAGTCTTTGGGTCCCATTTGGGTCAAGGGAGACAGGCACCGCCAGAACATAATTTAATGAATAATGTTTTCAAGCGGGATGAATCACTCTGTGGAATCGCTTTTCTCTGCAACAGAGGGAGCTTGGATCAGCCACGGTTTTTAGATAGCAAATGTATGGAAAGAGGAATCCCATCGTGAGAGTCTACCTCCTGTCTCACCCCACAGCCAGCACTAAATCTTACCCTCTCTCTGCAAAGCAGACCCCCCCCCCAGGACAATCTGTAAACCTCCCTTTCCCCCTCTCCCGACTACCTAGGAACTAAAGGTCTAGGATTAGCAATAAACAGACTGGGAAGTCACCTTCCAGCATGTGCAAGTGTACCAGGAAGCCAAACCTTGCATCTGGCACCATTCACAGCAGTATCATGAATATTATTAGTAATAGACCTAGCCATCCTAACGTTATATTTATATATACAAAAATAGATCCACAGAACTCTACGTAAAGAGGTGGCTGAGGGAAGGCGATGGATGCGCCCTGGATGGCGGGGTCTTAGAGGAAGCCAAGGTACATGTCGCATAGATTTCTCCAGGGGAACCATTCGCTTCCCTCTGCACCCACACACCTCGGAGGAGGGACAGGCAGGCAGAGCCGAGCACTGGGACGTCATCCCAGCCCCAAACTCCCCCGACCGATCGGCCGATGTCAGCGGGGTCACAACTGAGAGCTGGCGCCACGCGTTTGCAAGCGGAGATGGGGCTGAGTCCATGACCAGGAGGAGCTCCCCCCAGCTGCAGCGACGGGTTGGGCTTATTATCATCACAGCAAGTAAACCGTGAAGCACTGACCCCGATTCAGGTTTCCTTCTGGTCTGCAGACGGCCCAGCCCCAGGGCTTGGTTCAGACCCATCTCCGGTTTGCCGCAGGCAGCCGCCGTTGCAGAATACCCTTAGCAAGTGCCAGCAGGGTTTGCCTGCCGGCGTGACGCTGGTGTTGGTGTGACACGCCGGTGGGCCAAGGAAAGCAAGGCGAGGACTCAAAGGCAACTTCTGCAGGGAGGGAAGGTCGGGCTCCCGTCTTTCGACACCCCCTTCTGCTCTCTGTTTCCCTCCAGCCCAAAGCAGGAGCTGCAGAAGTCCCCGCTGGGGAGTCCCCCAGCATTGGTGCTGATCGACAGGGAGAGCAATGCGAGTGGCAGCTGTTGACAGCTGGGTTTGGGGTATTTTTTCTAAAGTTAATTCAGTGCTGGTGGAAGGTACCAGATAGGGGCTCTCAGGGCTCGAGCACGGAGCCGGTGCCTGTGGCATCTGCTCGGTGGTGGGCTGGAGCTGGGCGGCAGCTCCCATCCCGCCAGGGTTTGCGCTCTGGAGGCAGCCCTTCAAGGCATTGAGAAATGAATGGCAATTTCAAACCAGCTTCTTGTTCTCAGCCAAATCCCAGAGGGGACCTTTCCCTTGCTGCAGTCGGGCAGAAGCGAGTGGGCTGGGCTGCCTCCGATAGCTCCTTCCCCTGCCAGAAGGTTTCTAAAGCTTCCCACACCTTCCCTTCCTCTTTGAGACAGAAAAATACGGTGCCACCTCATTTTGAAGCTCGCTTGCTTCTCCCAGCGGCTTCCAAGCCCAGAGGGAAGCCACTGCCACCAGCGGGACCCCACGGCACCCCAGCCCCTTGGGGAAAGCAGACCTACGGCCACATGAGAGGAGAGAGGCCACCCATGAAAAGTGCTGGAGAGAGATAAAGAGAGAGAGAAGGAGGTCTGGCTCCCGGAGGACTCTTGCACAGGGGATGCGTCGACCTGCCTCTTCCCCCCATCGGGAAGGACCACACCATGGGGCAACGGCAGCTCCTAAAACCCTCTGAGACCAGAGTCCCGAGGACCCCCTGGGTCACCCTTCCCCGCGGGGGCATGGCCGGGGAGGGCACCCGCAGCTCTCTCTGCCTCTCCTGGTCCCTCGCCCGCGTGTGCAAAACCACCGTTTCCCACCAGCTTGGTGCCAGCTTCCCTGGCCACCCAGCCGCCTTCGTGCTCCCAGAGGCTGGGGGACACCCAGTTCACCCGTCTCATTCCCGGGAGGTGATGGTGGGTAGCGGGGAGTGCTGCAGAGCGGAGGGAGCCGAAGGAGGAGGGGGATGGAGGGGAGAGGAGGAGGAGGAGGAAGAAGAGGAGTAAAGCCTGCTTCTCCTCCCCGGGAGGGTCATACCGGCTTATCCAGCGTCTTGGGGAAAGGCGTGCCGCTGGAGGAGGAGATCTTTCTGCAGACTGTATTGGTGTGGCTCTGGCAGCGGCAGCCGGGTCGTTTCAGGCCATCATAACCCCGCTGGCAAAGTTTGAGGCACCCCAGGGTAGGAAAGTAGCAGCAGAGGCAGGGCATGAGGAGAGAGAGGAAGCTCATGGCAGCCCAGCGGGCACAGCAGGACCCCGGCCCGCAGGAGCAGGGGTCGTCGGCGCAGGTGTCCTCATCGTCGGTGGAGCAGTGGTAGAAGAGACCCTTGACGCAGCAGAGGCAAGTCCCGTAGTCGAGGAGGCTCTCGGGGGAGCAGAGGCAGCGCTGGTTGCAGAGCCAGCAGGAGGGCAGGCTGCGGGCGGCCGTGCAGCGGGCGCACTTGCATCGCCCGCACTCCTCGCAGATGAAGAGGTGGCCGGTGTGGAGGGTGGGCTTCTCCGCCACCCCCTTCAGCGGCGATTCCTCCAGTTTCAACTCGCCGGCCCGGGGCTGCGTCCGGATGAGG